>NC_137737.1:328225-928225 GCF_963264785.1 Psittacula echo
CTTCGGCGCTGATACTTTCAGACTCAGATTCGGGGGCAGAGACTCGAGGGCAGAGACTCCAGGGCTGAGATGGTGGCTGAGATTGGCTGAAACTCTTGGCCTCAGACTTAGCAGCTGATACTTTCAGACACACTCTGTGACTGAAACTGTTCCTGAGACTCTATGCCTAAGACTCTGGGATTCAGACTTTGCAACTGAGACTGTAGCTGGGATTCTGTGGCTTAGACTCTGAGGCTAAGACTCCAGGGCCCATACTCTGAGCTGAGAGTGTGGCTTAGATTCTGGGGCTGAGAGTTTTGGGCTAAGACACTGGTGCTCAGATTTTGGAGCTGATACTCTCAGATTCACACTATAGCTGAGACTCCAGGGCTATGGCTCCAGGGCTAAGACTCAGGTGCTGTAACTCAGGGACTCAGACTTTGGTGCTCAGATTTTGGAGCTGATACTCTCAGATTCAAACTATAGCTGAGACTCTGGGACTGATACACAGGGGCGGAGACTGTGGCTGAGACTCATGCTCAGATTTTGGAGCTGATGCTCTCAGACTCAGACTGTTGCTCACACTCTGAGCCTGAGATTCGGGGGCTGAAACTAGGGCTGACACTGTAGATGAAACAGTGCCATAGACTCTGACCTTCAAACTTTGGCGCTGATACTTTCAGACTCGGGGCCTGAGACTCGGTGGCTGAGACTCTGGAGCTGAGATGGTGGCTGAGATTGGCTGAGACTCTGGGCCTCAGACTTTGGAGCTGATACTTTCAGACTCAGACTCTGTGATTGAAACTGTTGCTGAGTCTCTATGGCTAAGACTCTGGGATTCAGACTTTGAAGCTGAGACTATAGCTGAGATTCTGTGACTCAGACTCAGGCTAAGACTCCAAGGCCCATACTGTGAACTGAGATTGTGACTTACTGGGGCTGAGAGCCTTGGGCTAAGACATTGGTACTCAGATTTTGGAGCTAAGACTCTCAGATTCAGACTATGGCTGAGACTCTGGGGCTGGGACTCTGGAGCTGAGATAGTGGCTGAGCTGGCCTGAGACTCTGGGCCTCAGACTTTGGAGCTGGTACTTTCAGACTCAGACTCCGTGGCTGAGACTGCCGCTGAGACTCTATGGCTAAGACTTTGGGATTCAAGCTTTGGGGCTGAGACTGTAGCTGAGATTCTGTGGCTCAAACTCTGAGGCTAAGACTCCAGGGCCCATACTCTGAGCTGGGACTGTGGCTTAGATTCTGGGGCTAAGACTCTGCTGCTCAAATTTTGGAGCTGATACTCTCATATTCAGACTATAGCTGAAGCTCGGAGGCTGAGACTCAGGGGATGAAACTCGGGGTCTGAGGCTCGGGTACTAAGACAATGGAATTCAGACTCTGTTGCTGAGACTCTATGGCTATGACTATGGAATTCAGACTTTAGGGCTGAGACTGTAGCTGAGACTCTGTGGCTAAAACTCCGGGATTCAGAATTAGGGGCATAGACTGCAGCTGAGACTCTGTGGCTCAGGCTATCCTAAGGCTTTCGGACTCACACTCTCAGCTGAGACTATGGCTGATACTCTGCAGCTGAAACTATGGGGCTAATAATCTGCAGCTGAGACTTGGGTGCTGACACTGTGGCTGACACTCAGTGGCTAAGACTCTGGGATTCAGACTTTGTATCTCGGATTTTGTGACCGAGACTGTAATTTAGACTCTGTGGCTGAGACAATGGCTGGGACTCTGGGCCTCAGACTTCGGAACTGATGCTCTCAGACTCAGATTCTGTAGCTGAGAATGTGGCTGAGACACTGTGGATGAGATGGTACCTTAGACCTGAGCCTCAAACTTTGGAGCTGGTACTTTCAGACACAGACTCTGTGGCTGAGGCTGCTGCTGAGACTCTATGGCTAAGACTCTGGAATTCAGACTTTGGGGCTGAGACTGTAGCTGAGATTCTGTGGCTCAGACTCTGTGACTAAAACTCCAGGGCCCATTCTCTGAGCTGTGGCTTAGATTCTGGGGCTGAGAGTTTTGGGCTAAGAGTCTGGGGCTAAGACTCTGCTGCACAGATTTTGGAGCTGATACTCTCAGATTGAGACAATAGCTGAGGCTCGAGGGCTGAGACTCAGGGGATAAGACTCAGGGGCTGAGGCTCGGGTGCTAAGACAATGGAATTCAGACTGTTGCTGAGACTGTATAGATAAGACTCTGGCATTCAGACTTCGGGGCTGAGACTGTAGCTGAGACTCTATGGCTATGACTATGGAATTCAGACTTAGGGGCTGAGACTGTAGCTGAGACTCTGTGGCTAAAACTCCGGGATTCAGAATTAGAGGCATAGACTGCAGCTGAGACTCTGTGGCTCAGACTCTGTCCTAAGGCTTTGGGGCTCACACTCTGAGCTGAGACTGTGGCTGATACTCTGCAGCTGAGACTTTGGGGCTGATACTCTGCAGCTGAGACTCGGGTGCTGACACTGTGGCTGACACTCAATGGCTAAGACTCTGGAATTCACACTTTGTATCTCGGATTTTGTGACCGAGACTGTAATTTAGACTCTGTGGCTGAGACAATGGCTGGGACTCTGAGCTGATTTTGGAGCTGATGCTCTCAGACTCAGATTTTGTAGCTGAGAATGTAGCTGAGACACTGTGGATGAGATGGTACCTTAGACCTGAGCCTCAAACTTTGGATCTGATACTTTCAGACACAGATTCTGTGGCTGAGGCTGCTGAGACTCTGTGGCTAAGACTCTGGAATTCAGACTTTGGGGCTGAGACTGTAGCTGAGATTCTGTGGCTCAGACTCTGTGACTAAAACTCCAGGTCCCATACTCTGATCTGAGACTGTGGCTTAGATTCTGGGGCTGAGACTCAGGGGCTGAAAGTCTGCAGCTGAGACTTTGTGCTCAGATTTTGGAGCTGATACTTTCAGATTCAGACTATAGCTGCAACTCTGTGGCTGAGACTCAGGAACTGAGACTGTGGCTGAGACTCAGACTCAGACTGTTGCTCACACTCTGGGGCTGAGACTGTGGATGAGACAGTTCCATAGACTCTGGGCCTCAAACTTTGGAACTGATACTTTCAGACTCGAGGGCTGAGACTTGAGGGCTGAGACTCGGGAGCTGAGATGATGGCTGAGCTTGGCTAAGGCTCTGAGCCTCAGATTTTAGAGCTGATAGTTTCAGACACAGACTCTGTGGGTAAAACTGTTGCTGAGATTCTATGGCGAAGACTCTGGGATTCAGACTTTGGGGCGAAGACTGTAGCTGAAACTCTGGGGCTCAGACTCTGAGGCTAAGACTCCAGGGCCCATACTCCAAGCGGAGACTGTGGCTTAGATTCTGGGGCTGAGAGTCTGGGCCTGAGAGTCTGAGTCTAAGACTCTGCTGCTCAGATTTGGGAGCTGATACTCTCAGATTCATACTCTGGGGCTGAGGCTTGGGGGCTGACACTCAGGGGCTAAGGCTCAGAGCCTCAGTCTTTGATATTGACACTCTCAGACTCTGTGGCTGAGACTCTATGGCTAAGAATCGGGAATTCAGACTTTGGGGATGAGGCTGTGGCTGAAACTCTGGCTGCCACTCTGGCTGAGACTCTATGGCTGAGACTCTGGTGCTCATATTTATTATCAAATACTCTCAGACTCAGGCTCTCTGGCTGAGTCTGTGTGCCTCAGAATCGGGAGCTGAGACTGTGGCTGAGACTCAGTGGCTGAGAGTCTGTGGCTGAGACTCTGTGGCTGAGACTCTGTGGCTGAGACTCTGTGGCTGAGACTGGCTGAGACTGGCCCGAAGACTTTGAAGCTGATACTCTCAGACTCAGACTCTATATGAGACTGTGAGGTTGAAACTCTAGGGCTAAGACTCTGTGACTGAGACTGGCTGAGACTCTAGGCCTAAGACTTTGGACCTGATACTCTCAGACTCGGTGACTGAAACTGTTGCTGAGACTATGGCTAAGACTCTGGGATTCAGACTTAGGGGCTGAGACTCTATGGGCAAGACTCTATGGCTCAGATTCTATGGCTAAGATTCTATGGCTCAGACTCTATGGCTCAGACTCTGGGTCGCAGACTTGTTGGCAAACACTCTAGGGCTCCTACTCTCGCCAACACTCTGTGGCCAAAACTCTGTGTCTGACGTGGTGGGGCAGACACTCTGGGGCTAAGACTCTGTGGCTGAGACTGTGGCTAAGATTGGCTGAGACTCTGGGCCTCAGTCTTTGGAAATGATACTCGCAGACTCTGTCTGAAACTGTTGCTCAGACTCTGCGGCTAATGCTGGGATTCAGACTTTGGGGCTGAGACTCTATGGCTGAGACTCTGAGTCTCAGACTTTGAATCTCAGACTCTGGGGCAAAGACTCTAGGGCTCATACGCTCAGCCGTGAATCTGTGGCCGCAAGTATGTATCTAATGCTCTGGAGCAGAGACTCTGGGACTCAGACTTTGCTGGCGGGACTCTGTGACCGGGACTATGGAACTGTGGCTCTGGGGTTGAGACTCTGGGGCTGGGGCTCTGTGCCTGGGACTTTAAGGTGTAAAAGCAAAAAGTAAGAACAATGCCAGGGGGACCGTACCAAAGCTCACTGTCTATGCAAGATGCCTGGCAGCAGCTTTCTCTCCAGGCTGTTTGTCTGTGGCAGCGATTGCCAAAATTTTATGCGCTGCTCGCTCTGCCGCTGGAAATCTACGAGTGGGCACCAAAGAAATTGCACGCAATTGTACTTTTAGGTAAGAAAACAAAGAGCGACGGAGATGGTGGTAGCACCTCTGCGGAGCTTACGATTTGCAGAAGGGGCCGAATGGCAGCTTTCTGTCCTGACCGTTTGGAGCTGGTACCGGTTCCCCGAAATCCTTATGCTTTGCTCCGTGCTGTGGAACACCTGGGAGCGGGAGCCACGCAGGTTCCGACCACGGGGACTTTAAGGTAAAAAAGCAAAGAGTGAGAGCTACGCTGGTGGCATCGTAACAAAGCTCACTGTCCGCAGAATACTCCCAGCACTGGCTTTCTGTCCCGGCTCTTGGGCTATGGGAGCAGAGGCCAAATGTTCGTGCTGTACTCGCTCTGCTGCGAGACAGCCTGTAGACAATACCAGAGAGGTTCAACTCAAACTTTTAGGTGAAAAGGAAGGAGCGACAACGAGGCTGGTGGCACTGTGTCAAAGCTGACTGCCTGCAGATGAGGTCTGGCAGCAGCTTTCTCTCCTAGCTCTTCGGCTGTCGGACTCTAGGCCAAACATTCGTGCTCTGTGCGCTGTGATGCGGGATGGCCGGGAGTTGACAGCGTGGAAGTTATGCGGGATTTGATACTTACGTGTGAAAACTGGAAGCCGGAGCGATGTGACTGGCACCGCTGCGGAGCTCGTGGTCTCTGAAAAACACCGGGTACATTTCTAACACATTTTAAGCCTTCTTTTTTGATATTTAACACATTTTAACCCATTTTTGTCCATTTCTAACCCTCTTTTAAGCTCTTTTTGGCCATTTCTACCCCATTTTTCCCATTTCTAACAGATTTTAAGCCACCTTAGGACGTTTCTAACTGGATTTCACCCACTTTGGACACATTTTAAGACAATTTTGCCCATTTCTACCCAAATTTAATCCATTTAAGTGCATTTTGAACACAATTTCACACATTAAACATATTTCAACCCATCTTATGACATTTACAACCCAATTCTGCAAGCTTCTAACCCATTTTAAGCCATTTTGGCCCATTTCTAGCCCAATTTAATCCATTTTGCTCCATTTCTACTGCATTTTTCAAGTTGTAACACATTTTAAGCCATCTTAGGACATTTCTAACCCAACGTTACCTACTTCTAGCCCATTTTCACCCAATTTTCCCACTTCTAAACCATTTTAACCCAATTTTGCCCATTTTGATCACATTTTAAACCATTTTGGCCATTTCTAACACGTATTTCCCTTTTCTAACGCATTTGAAGCCATCTTAGGCCATTTTAACTCAATTTTGCACACTTCTAAGCCATTTTAAACCATTGTGGCCATTTCTGACTCATTTTTCACATTTCTAACGCATTTTCAACTATCTTACGACATTTCTAACCGGATTCTGCTCACTTCTAAACCTTTTTTCCCAATTTGGGCCATTTGTAATATATTTTATGCCTTCCTTTCCCATGTCTAACCAGTTTTATGCCTTTTCGGTCCATTTATAAACCATTTGAACACATTTTGATGGGTTTAATTTTAAAATAGGCACATTTCTCATCTGTTTTAAACCATTTTGGCCATTTTTAACCCATTTTTCCAAATTCGAACACATTTTAAGCCATCTTGGGACATTTCTAACCCGATTTTCCCCACTTCCAACCCATTTTAACCCAATTTTGCCCATTTATATCACATTGCAAGCCATTTTGGACATTTTGAAGCCATATTTCCCTTTTCTAAAACACTTATTCCATCTTAGGGCATTTAAACCGAATTTTTCACACTTCTGACCTATTTTAAGCCATTTTTCACATTTCTAACCCATTTTTTACATTTCTAACACATTTTCAAGCATCTTAGGATATTTCTAACCCAATTCTGCTCACTTCTAACTCATTTTTTCCTAATTTTGGTCATTTCAAATATATTTTATGCCTTCTTTTCCAGCTCTAAACTCTTTTAGGCCATCTGAGGACATTTCTAACTTTATTTTGCCCACTTCTAACATGTTATAACCCAATTTTGCCCTATTCTAACAAAGTTTAAGAGTTTTTGACCGATCTTTACCCATATGTCCAATTTCTGACACATTTTAATCCATCTTAGGACATTTTAACCCAATTTTGCAAACTTCTGACCTATTTTAAGCCATTTTTACTCAATTCTAGCCAAATTTTATCCATTTTGCTCCATTTCTAACCCTTTTTTCCAATTTTACGCATTTTAAGCCATCTTAGAACATTTCTAACCCAATTAAGCACACTTCTAACCCATTTTAGGCCATTTTGGCCATTTCTAACCCAATTTTGGCCCTTCAAACACATTTCTCCTAACTTTGAGGATTTCTAATATATTTTATAACTTACTTTCCTATTTCTAACCTATTTTAAGCCATTTATGTCCATTTCTACCCCTGTCTTGGGAATTTCTAACCTGTTTAAACCCAGTTTGGCCATTTCAAAACTATTTTTACCCGTTTCTAACCCATTTTTTCCTTCTCAAACACATTTTAGACTAACCTAGGACATTGCTAACCCAATTTTGCCCACTTCTAACCCCCTTTGCCCATTTCGAGCACATGTTAAGCCATTTTTTCCATTTCTATGCTGCTTTTGCCCACTTCTAGCACATTTTAAGCTATTTTAGCCCATTTCTAGCCCAATCTAATCCATTTTGATCCTGTTTAAATCCATTTTGCCCATTTCTAACACATTTTAAGCCATCCTCAGACATTGCTAACCCGATTTTGCATACTTCCAACCCATTTTAAGCCGTTTTGCCCATGTCTAATGCATATTTCACATTCCTGACACATTTTCAACCATCCTAGCATATTTATAACCCACTTTTGCACACTGCTAACCCATTTTACACCGTTCTGGCCATATCTACCCCAGTTTTCATATTTCCAATGCATTGTCAACCATCTGAACACATTTCTAACCCAATTTGGCCCACTTTTCACCCATTTTTCCCCATTTTAGCCATTTCTAATACATGTAATGCCATCCTCTCCCATGTCTAACCTGGTCTAAGCCTGTTCTATCCATTTCTAACCTATTTGAACCCATTTTACCCATGTCTAACCAATTTATCCCATTTCTAACACATGTAAAACCATGTTAGTAAATTTCTAATCCAATTTAGCCCACTACTAACCGATTATAAGCCATTTTCGCCAATGCCTAACGATTTTACCCATCACAAATTAAACACTAAATCCTCCAAGCATAGGCTAAGATCACAACTTAGACCCTAAGATCACAACTGACACGCTAAGATCACAACTGACACGCAAAGATCACAAGTGACATACAAAGAACACAAATTGGACACTACATCCTCCGAACACACACTAAGATCACAACTTAGACAGTAAGAACACAAATTTGAAACTACATCCTCCGAACAGACACTAAGAACACGTATTAGAAACTAAGACCAAAAATTAAACACTAAAATTAAAACTTACACACTAACTCCACCATGAACACACTAAGATCACAAATAACAAAGATCACAAATTAGACACTAAGATCACAGACTAGACACTAACATGAAAACTTAAACACTAAGTACTCCTATCTCCACTTCAGCCACCTAGTCAGTTCTCCCATTAATCACCAAGCTGGACGGACAGAGTCAGGTCTGTGCAAATTGACACCGACAACAGACCTGCACAAGCAATCTGGATGTATGCCCCAAAACACAAATGACCTTAAGACTCTGAGCCACAGGTCTCATCTACACTTCCGCTTTCAAAGTTCACCACGGAAAAGCAAAATTCTCAACTGAAACACTAAATTCCTCTTTGAAATGCTAAGTTCTATATTGAAAAAGTAAATGCTACAATGAAACGCTAATTTCTCCATTGAAACGCTAGGATCTCCAGTGAAATACTAACTTCTACATTGAAAAATTAAGTTTTACATTGAAATGGAAAGTTCTCTGTTGAAACGCTAAGTTCTCCATTGAAAGGCTAAAATCTCCAAAGAAACAATGACTTCTCCATTGAAACGATAAATTCTCCATGGAAATGCTAATTTCTCCACTGAAATGCTAAGTTCTTCACTGGAAAACTTAAATCTAAATTGAAAAAGCTACGTTCTCAATTGAAAAACATATATATAACTTGAAAGGCTAAGTTCTCATCAAAACACTAAGTTGTCCACTCAAATGCTACGTTATCCTATGGAAAACATAGATCTAAATTAAAATACTAAGTTCTAAAATGAAACGCTAAGTTCTCCATTGAAACATTAAGTTCTCCATTGAAATACTAAGTTCTCCACTGAAACGCTAAGTTCTCCAATGAAAACAATAGATCTAAATTGAAATGATAAGTTCCAAATTGAGAAGCTAAGTTGTCCACTCAAACGCTGCGTTCTCCAATGAAAACCATAAATCTAAATTGAAAGGCTGAGTTCTTCATTGAAACGCTAAGTTCCCCATTGAAACACTAACTTCTGCATTGAAACGCTAAGTTCTCCATAAAAACGCTAAGTTCTTCAATGAAAACCATAGATCTAAATTGAAATGCTAAGCTCTAAATTGAAAAGCTAAGTTGTCTGCTCAAACGCTAACTTCTCCAATGAAAAAGATAGATTTGGATTGAAATGCCAAGTTCTCCATTGAAACTCTAAGTTCTCCACTGAAAAACTTAGATCTAAATTGAAAAGCTAAGTTCTCAATTCAAAAACATAGCTATAACTTGAAATGCTAAGTTCTCATAGAAACGCTAACTTCTCCACTCAAACGCTAAGTTCTCCAATGAAAGACATAGATCTAAATTGAAATACTAGGGTCTAAATTGAAAAGCTAAGTTCTCCATTGAAACACTAAGTGCTCAATTGAAACGCTAACTTCCCCATTGAAACGCTAAGTTCTCCATTGAAACGCTAAGTTCTCCATTGAAACTCTAAGTTCTCCACTGAAAAACATACACCTAAATGGAAGAAGCTAAGTTCTCAATTGAAAAACATGGATATAACTTGAAATGCTGAGCTCTCGTTGAAATACTAATTTCTCCACTCAAATGCTACGTTCTGCAATGAAAAACATAGACCTAAAGTGAAATGCTACGTTCTAAATTTAAAAGCTATGGTCTCCATTAAAACGCTAGGTTGTCCACTCAAACACTAAGTTCTCCAATGAAAACCATAAGTCTAAATTGAAACGGTAAATTTTCCATTGAAACGTTAGGTTCCCCATTGAAAGACTAAGTTCTGCATTGAAATGTTAAGTTGTCCATTGAAACGCTAATTTCTCCAATGAAAAACATAGATCTAAATTGAAATGCTAAGTTCCAAAAGGAAAAGCTAAGTTCTCCATTGAAACGCTAAGTAGTCCACTCAAATGTTACGTTCACCAATGAAAAAGACACATCTAAAGTGAAACGACAAGTTCTCCATTGAAACGCTAAATTCTAAAATGAAACACTAAATTCTGCATTGAAATGCAAAGTTCTCCATTGAAACACTATGTTCTCCATTGAAACACTAAGTTCTGCATTGAAAAGCTAAGTTCTCTATTGAAACGCTAAGGTCTCCAGTGAAAAACTTATATCTAAATTGAAATGCTAAGTTCAAAATTGAAAAGCTAAGTGGTCCACTCAAACGCTAAGTTCTCCAATGAAAAAGATACATTTGAAATGAAACGCCAAGTTCTCCATTGAAATGCTAAGGTCTCCACTGAAAAACTTAGATCTAAATTGAAAAGCTAAGTTCTCAACTGAAAACCGTAGATATAACTTGAAGTACTGAGTTCTCATTAAAACACTAAGTTCTCCACTCAAATGCTACGTTCTCCAATGAAAAACATACATCTAAATTGAAACGTTAAATTCTAAATTGAAATGCTAAGTTCTAAATTAAAATGGTAAGTTCTCCATACAAACACTAAGTTCTCCATTGAAACGCTACGATCTCCATACAGCCGATAAGTTCTCCAATCTAAAACTTAGATCTAAATTAAAATACTAAGTTCTAAATTAAAATGATAACTTCTCCTTTGAACCGCTAAGTTGTCCACTCAAAAGCTATATTCTCCAATGAAAAACATACATCTAAATTGAAACGCTAAGTTCTAAATTAAAACAGTAAGTTCTCCATTGAAACGCTAAGTTCTCAATAGAAAAGCTAAGTCCTCCATTGAAACACTAAGTCCTCAATTAAAATGCTAAGTTCTCCATTTAAATGCAAAGTACTCCTCTGGAAAACATAGATGAAAACTAAGAAGCTAAGCTCTCAACTGAAAAGCAAAGATACAACTTGATATGCTAAGTTATCATTGAAACACTAACTTCTCCACTCAAACGGTAAGTTCTCTTATGAAAACCATACATCTGAATTGAAATGCTAAGATCTAAATTGAAATGCTAAGATCGAAATTGAAAAGCTAACTTCTCCATTGAAACACGAAGTGCTCAAATGAAATACTATCGCCCCCATTGAAAGGCTAAGTTCTCCATTGAAACGCTAAATTCTGCATTGAAACACTAAGATCTGCATTAAAACGCTAAGGTCTCCAATGAAAAACAGAGACCTAAACTGAAATGCTCAGTTCTAAATTGAAACGCTAAGTTCTCCATTGAAACGCTAAGTTGTACACTCAAACACTAGGTTCTCCAATGAAAAACATACACCTAAATTGAAACGGTAAGTTCTTCATTGAAAGGCAAGGTTCACGATTGAAAGACTAAGATCTCCATTGAAATGCTAAGTTCTCCTATGAAAAACATAGATCAAAATTGAAATGCTAAGTTCGAAATTAGAAAGCTAAGTTTTCCATTGAAACACTAAGTGCTCAATTGAAATGCTATCTTCCCCATTGAAATGCTAAGATCTCCTTTGAAACGCTAAGTTCTGCATTGAAACACTAAGCTCTGCATCGAAACGCTAAGTTCTCCAATAAAAAACAGAGACCTAAATTGAAATGCTAAGTTCTAAATTGAAAAGCTAAGTTCTCCATTGAAACGCTAAGTTGTCCACTCAAACGCTAAGTTCCCCAATGAAAAAGAGAGATTTTAATTGAAATGCAAAGTTCTCCATTGAAATGCTAAGTTTTCCAATAGAAAAACATACATCTAAATTGAAACGGTAAGTTCTAAATTGAAACACTAAGTTCCACATTGAAAGACAAACTTCTGCATTGAAATGCGAAGTTCTCCATTGAAACGCAAAGTTGTCCACTCAAACGCTAAGTTATCCAATGAAAAAAATAAATCTAAATTGAAATGCCATGTTCTCCATTGAAATGCTAACTTTTCCAATGAAAAACATACATCTAAATTGAAATGCTAAGTTCTAAAGTGAAAAGCAAAGTTCTCCATTGAAACCCTAAGTTGTCCACTCAAACGCTAAGTTCTCCAATGAAAAAGATAGATTTGAATTGAAATGCAAAGTTCTCCATGGAAATGCTAAGTTTTCCAATGAAAAACATACATCTAAATGGAAATGCTAAGTTCCAAAGTGAAAAGCAAAGTTCTCCATTGAAACGCTAAGTTGAACACTCAAACGCTAAGTTCTCCATTGAAAAACACAGATTTGAACTGAAATGCCAAGTTCTCCATTGAAATGCTAAATTTTCCAATGAAAAACATACATCTAAATTGAAATGCTAAGTTCTCAATTGAAAAACATAGATATAACTTGAAATGCTGAGTTCTCATTGAAACACTAAGTTCTCCACTCAAATGCTACGTTCTACAATGAAAATCATAGACCTAAAGTGAAATGCTAAGTTCTAAATTGAAAAGCTCATTTCTCCATTGAAACACTAAGTTGTCCACTCAAACACTAAGTCCTCCAATAAAAATATAGATTTGAATTGAAATGCCAAGTTCTCCATTGAAATGCTAAGGTTTCCAATGAAAAACATACATCTAAATTGAAATGCTAAGTTCTAAAGTGAAAAGCAAAGTTCTCCATTGAAACGCTAAGTTGTCCACTCAAACGCTAAGTTCTCCAGTGAAAAAGATAGATTGGAATTGAAATGCGAAGTTCTCCATTGAAATGCTAAGTTCCCCAATGAAAAACATACATCTAAATTGAAATGCTAAGGTCCAAAGAGAAAAGCAAAGTTCTAAATTAAAACGCTAAGGTGTCCACTCAAAGGTTAACTTCTCCAATGAAAAAGATAGATTTGAACTGAAATGCCAAGTTCTCCATTGAAACGCTAAGTTCTCCACTGAAAAACCTAGATCTAAATGGAAGAAGCTAAGTTCTCAATTGAAAAACATAGATATAACTTGAAATGCTGAGTTCTCGTTGAAACACTAAGTTCTCCACTCAAATGCTACGTTCACAAAGGAAAAACATAGACCTAAAGTGAAATGCTAAGTTCTAAATTTAAAAGCTATGTTCTCCATTAAAACGCTAAGATGTCCACTCAAACGCTAAGTTCTCCAATGAAAAACATAGGTCTAAACTGAAACGGTAAGTTCTACACTGAAACGCTAAGTTCTCCATTGAAAGACTAAGTTCTGCACTGAAATGCGAACTTCTCCATTGAAACGCTAATTTCTCCAATGAAAAACATACATCTAAATTGAAATGCTAAGTTCTAAAGTGAAAAGCTAAGCTCTCAATTGAAACGCTAAGTTGTCCACTCAAATGCTAACTTCCCCAATGAAAAAAATAAATCTAAATTGAAATGCCAAGTTCTCCATTGAAATACTAAGGTTTCCAATGAAAAACATACATCTAAATTGAAATGCTGTGTTCTAAAGTGAAAAGCAAAGTTCTCCATTGAAACGCTAAGTTGTCCACTCAAACGCTAAGTTCTCCAATGAAAAAGATAGATTTGAATGGATATGCCAAGTTCTCCATTGAAATGCTAAGTTTTCCAATGAAAAACATACATCTAAATTGAAATGCTAAGTTCTAAAGTGAAAAGCAAAGTTCTCCATTGAAACGCTAAGTTGTCCACTCAAACGCTAAGTTCTACAATGAAAAACATAGACCTAAATTGAAAAGCTACGTTCTTAATTGAAAAGCTAAGTTCTAAATTGAAACGCTAAGTTGTCCACTCAAACGCTAAGTTCTCCAATGAAAAAGATAGATTTGAACTGAAATGCCAAATTCTCCATTGAAAGGCTAAGTTCTCCATTGAACCGCTCAGTTTTCCACTCAAACGTTGCATTCTCCAATGAAAAACATACATCTAAATTGAAACGCTAAGTTCTCCATTGAAACGGCAGGTTCTCCATTGAAACACTAAGTTCTCCATTGAAACGCTAATTTCTTCATTGAAACGCTAAGTTCTCCAATGAAAAAGATAGATTTGAATTGAAATGCCAAGTTCTCCATGGAAATGCTAAGTTTTCCAATGAAAAACATACATCTAAATTGAAATGCTGTGTTCTAAAGTGAAAAGCAAAGTTCTCCATTGAAACGCTAAGTTGTCCACTCAAACGCTAAGTTCTCCAATGAAAAAGATAGATTTGAACTGAAATGCCAAGTTCTCCATTGAAATGCTAAGGTTTCCAATGAACAACATACATCTAGATTGAAATGCTAAGTTTTCAATTGAAAAACATAGATATAACTTGAAATGCTGAGTTCTCGTTGAAACACTAAGTTCTCCACTCAAATGCTACGTTCTACAATGAAAACCATAGACCTAAAGTGAAATGCTAAGTCCTAAATTGAAAAGCTAATTTCTCCATTAAAACGCTAAGTTGTCCACTCAAATGCTAAGTTCTCCAGTGAAAAACAAAGGTCTAAACTGAAACAGTCAGTTCTACACTGAAATGCTAAGTTCCCCATTGAAAGACTAAGTTCTGCACTGAAATGCGAAGTTCTCCATTGAAATGCTAATTTCCCCAATGAAAAACAGAGATCTAAATTGAAATGCTATGTTCTAAAGTGAAAAGCAAAGTTCTCCATTGAAACGCTAAGTTGTCCACTCAATCGCTAAGTTCTCCAATGAAAAAGATAGATTTGAATTGAACTGCCAAATTCTCTGTCGTGGTTTAAGCCCAGGCCGTAAATCAGAACCACGCAGTCCACTTCCCCCCCACCTTTCTTCCCTCCGCTTCTGGAGGGACGGGGAGGAGAATCAAAAGAATGCACCTCCCACGGGTTGAGATAAGAACAGTTTAATAACTAAGGTATAACAGAAATCACTACTGCTACCACTAATAGTAATAATGATAAAGGAAATAACAAGCAAGAGAATACAACCGCTCACCAACCGGTACCTCACCCCCACCCTGCCCTGATCCAGCCCTTCCGGGCCACTCTCAGTTCTACATCCTGGGCATGACGTGCTGTGGTATGGAATACCTCTTTGGCTAGTTTGGGTCAGGTGTCCTGTCCCTGCTTCCTCCCAGCTTCTCCTCCTCCCTGGCAGAGCATGAGACTCTCAAAGTCCTTGGTCAGTCTAAACATTCTGACCAGCAACTGAAAACATCAGCTTTATCAGTATTATTCCCAAGGTCGAAAGTCAAAACACAGCACTGCACCAATAGAAAAAATGACTGCTACTGCTAAACCAGGACATTCTCCATTGAAATGCTAAGTTTTCCAATGAAAAACAAACATCTAAATTGAAATGCTAAGTTCCAAAGTGAAAAGCAAACTTCCCCATTGAAACGCTAAGTTGTCCACACAAACGCTAAGTTCTCCAATGAAAAACATAGATTTGAACTGAAATTCCAAGTTCTCCATTGAAACGCTAAGTTTTCCAATGAAAAACATACATCTAAATTGAAATGCTAAGTTCTCAATTGAAAAACACAGATATAACTTGAAATGCTGAGTTCTCGTCGAAACACTAAGTTCTCCACTCAAATGCTACATTCTACAATGAAAACCATAGACCTAAAGTGAAATGGTAAGTTCTAAATTGAAAAGCTGATTTCTTCATTAAAACATTAAGTTGTCCACTCAAATGCTAAGTTCTCCAATGAAAAACATAGGTCTAAACTGAAACGGTAAGTTCTACACTGAAACGCTAAGTTCCCCATTGAAAGATTAAGTTCTGCACTGAAATGCGAAGTTCTCCATTGAAACGCTAAGATGTCCACTCAAACGCTAAGTTCTCAATTGAAAAACGAACATCTAAATTGAAATGACAGGTTCTCCATTGAAATGCTAAGTTTTTCAATGAAAAACATACATCTAAATTGAAATGCTAAGTTCTAAAGTGAAAAGCAAAGTTCTGCATTGAAATACTAAGTTGAACACTCAAACGCTAAGTTCTCCAATGAAAAAGATATATTTGAACTGAAATGCCAAGTTCTCCATTGAAACGCTAAGTTGTCCACTCAAACGTTACATTCTCCAATGAAAAACACACATCTAAATTGAAACGACAAGTTATCCATTGAAACGCTAAGTTCTCCATTGAAACGCTAAATTCTCCATTGAAACGGTAAGTTCTCGAATGAAAAAGATAGATTTGAATTGAACTACCAAGTTCTCCATTGAAACACTAAGGTCTCCACTGAAAAACTTAGATCTTTATTGAAAAGCTAAGTTCTCAATTGAAAAACATAGATATAACTTCAAAAGCTAAGTTCTCATTAAAGCACTAAGTTCTCCACTCAAATGCTACGTTCTCCAATGAGAAACATACATCTAAATTGAAACGCTAAATTCTAAATTGAAAAGCTAAGTTCTAAATTAAAACGGTAAGTTCTCCATACAAACGCTAAGTTCTCCATTTAAACGCTAAGTTCTCCATACAAACGCGAAATTCTCCAATGAAAAACATAGATTTAAATTGAAATGATAAGTTCTAAATTGAAAAGCGAAGTTCTCCTTTGAACCGCTAAGTTGTCCACTCAAAAGCTATGTTCTCCAATGGAAAACATACATCTAAATTGAAACGCTAAGTTCTGCATTGAAACGCTAAGTTCTGCATTGAAACGCTAAGTTCTGCATTGAAACGCTAAGTTCTGCATTGAAACGCTAAGTCCTACATTGAAACACTAAGTCCTCCATTAAAATGCTAAGTTCTCCATTTAAATGCGAAGTACTCCTCAAGAAAACATAGATGAAAACTGAGAAACTAGGTTCTCAATTGAAAAGCAAAGATATAACTCGATATGCTAAGTTCTCATTGAAACACTAACTTCTCCACTCAAACAGTAAGTTCTCCAATGAAAAACATACATCTAAAATGAAATGCTAAGTTCTAAATTGAAAAGCTAAGTTCTCCATTGAAATGCTAAGTTCTAAATTGAAAAGCTAAATTCTCCATTGAAATGCTAAGTTCTAAATTGAAAAGCTAATTTCTCCATTGAAATGTTAAGTTTTCCAATGAAAAACATAAATCTAAATTGAAATGCTAAGTTCTAAAGTGAAAAGCAAAGTTCTAAATTAAAACGCTAGGGTGTCCACTCAAACACTAAGTTCTCCAATGAAAAACATAGGTCTAAACTGAAACGGTAAGTTCTACACTGAAACGCTAAGTTCCCCATTGAAAGACTAAGTTCTGCACTGAAATGCCAAGTTCTCCATTGAAACGCTAATTTCCCCAATGAAAAACAGAGATCTAAATTGAAATGCTATGTTCTAAAGTGAAAAGCAAAGTTCTCCATTGAAACGCTAAGTTGTTCACTCAAATGCTAAGCTCTCCAATGAAAAAAATAAATCTAAATTGAAATGCCAAGTTCTCCATTGAAATGCTAAGTTTTCCAATGAAAAACATACATCTAAATTGAAATGCTACGTTCTCAAGTGAAAAGCAAAGTTCTCCATTGAAACGCCAAGTTGTCCACTCAAACGCTAAGTTCTCCAATGAAAAAGAGAGATTTGAATTGAAATACCAAGTTCTCCATTGAAATGCTAAGTTTTCCAATGAAAAACATATGTCTAAATTGAAATGCTAAGTTCTAAAGTGAAAAGTTCTCCATTGAAACGCTAAGTTGTCCACTCAAACGCTAAGTTCTCCAATGAAAAAGATAGATTTGAATTGAAATGCCAAGTTCTCCATTGAAATGCTAAGTTTTCCATGAAAAACATACGTCTAAATTGAAATGCTAAGTTCTAAAGTGAAAAGCAAAGTTCTCTATTGAAACGCTAAGTTGTCCACTCAAACGCTAAGTTCTCCAATGAAAAAGATAGATTTGAATGGATATGCCAAGTTCTCCATTGAAATGCTAAGTTTTCAAATGAAAAACATACATCTAAATTGAAATGCTGTGTTCTAAAGTGAAAAGCAAATTTCTCCATTGAAATGCTAAGTTGTCCACTCAAACGCTAAGTTCTACAATGAAAAACATAGACCTAAATTGAAAAGCTACGTTCTTAATTGAAAAGCTAAGTTCTAAATTGAAACACTAAGTTGTCCACTCAAACGCTAAATTCTCCAATGAAAAAGATAGATTTGAACAGAAATGCCAAATTCTCCACTGAAAGGCTAAGTTCTCCATTGAACCGCTCAGTTTTCCACTCAAACGTTGCATTCTCCAATGAAAAACATACATCTAAATTGAAACGCTAAGTTCTCCATTGAAACGGCAAGTTCTCCATTGAAACACTAAGTTCTCCATTGAAACGCTAATTTCTTCATTGAAACGCTAAGTTCTCCAATGAAAAAGATAGATTTGAATTGAAATTCCAAGTTCTCCATGGAAATGCTAAGTTTTCCAATGAAAAACATACATCTAAATTGAAATGCTAAGTTCTAAAGTGAAAAGCAAAGTTCTCCATTGACACGCTAAGTTGTCTATTGAAACGCTAAGTTCTCCAATGAAAAAGATAGATTTGAACTGAAATGCCAAGTTCTCCATTGAAATGCTAAGTTTTCCAATGAAAAACATACATCTAGATTGAAATGCTAAGTTCTCAGTAGAAAAACATAGATATAACTTGAAATGCTGAGTTCTCGTTGAAACACTAAGTTCTCCACTCAAATGCTACGTTCTACAATGAAAACCATAGACCTAAAGTGAAATGCTAAGTCCTAAATTGAAAAGCTAATTTCTCCATTAAAACGTTAAGTTGTCCACTCAAATGCTAAGTTCTCCAGTGAAAAACAAAGGTCTAAACTGGAACAGTCAGTTCTACACTGAAATGCTAAGTTCCCCATTGAAAGACTAAGTTCTGCACTGAAATGCGAAGTTCTCCATTGAAATGCTAATTTCCCCAATGAAAAACAGAGATCTAAATTGAAATGCTATGTTCTAAAGTGAAAGCAAAGTTCTCCATTGAAACGCTAAGTTGTCCACTCAAACGCTAAGTTCTCCAATGAAAAAGATAGATTTGAACTGAAATGCCAAGTTCTCCATTGAAATGCTAAGTTTTCCAATGAAAAACATACGTCTAAATTGAAATGCTGTGTTCTAAAGTGAAAAGCAAAGTTCTCCATTGAAACGCTAAGTTGTCCACTCAAACGCTAAGTTCTCCAATGAAAAAGATAGATTTGAACTGAAATGCCAAGTTCTCCATTGAAATGCTAAGTTTTACATGAAAAACATACGTCTAAATTGAAATGCTAAGTTCTAAAGTGAAAAGCAAAGTTCTCCATTGAAACGCTAAGTTGTCCACTCAAACGCTAAGTTCTCCAATGAAAAAGATAGATTTGAACTGAAATGCCAAGTTCTCCATGGAAATGCTAAGGTTTCCAATGAACAACATACATCTAAATGGAAATGCTACGTTCTAAAGTGAAAAGCAAAGTTCTCCATTGAAACGCTAAGATAGATTTGAACTGAAATGCCAAGTTCTCCATTGAAATGCTAAGTTTTCCAATGAAAAACATACATCTAAATTGAAATGCTAAGTTCTAAAGTGAAAAGCAAAGTTCTCCATTGAAACGCTAAGTTGTCCACTCAAACGCTAAGTTCTCCAATGAAAAAGATAGATTTGAATTGAAATACCAAGTTCTCCATTGAAATGCTAAGTTTTCCAATGAAAAACATACGTCTAAATTGAAATGCTAAGTTCTAAAGTGAAAAGAAAAGTTCTCCATTGAAACGCTAAGTTGTCCACTCAAACGCTAAGTTCTCCAATGAAAAAGATAGATTTGAATTGAAATGCCAAGTTCTCCATTGAAATGCTAAGTTTTCCATGAAAAACATACGTCTAAATTGAAATGCTAAGTTCTAAAGTGAAAAGCAAAGTTCTCCATTGAAACGCTAAGTTGTCCACTCAAACGCTAAGTTCTCCAATGAAAAAGATAGATTTGAACTGAAATGCCAAGTTCTCCATTGAAATGCTAAGGTTTCCAATGAACAACATACATCTAAATTGAAATGCTACGTTCTAAAGTGAAAAGCAAAGTTCTCCATTGAAACGCTAAGTTGTCCACTGAAACGCTAAGTTCTCCAATGAAAAAGATAGATTTGAATGGATATGCCAAGTTCTCCATTGAAATGCTAAGTTTTCAAATGAAAAACATACATCTAAATTGAAATGCTGTGTTCTAAATTGAAAAGCAAATTTCTCCATTGAAATGCTAAGTTGTCCACTCAAACGCTAAGTTCTATAATGAAAAACATAGACCTAAATTGAAAAGCTACGTTCTTAATTGAAAAGCTAAGTTCTAAATTGAAACACTAAGTTGTCCACTCAAACGCTAAATTCTCCAATGAAAAAGATAGATTTGAACAGAAATGCCAAATTCTCCATTGAAAGGCTAAGTTCTCCATTGAACCGCTCAGTTTTCCACTCAAACGTTGCATTCTCCAATGAAAAACATACATCTAAATTGAAACGCTAAGTTCTCCATTGAAACGGCAAGTTCTCCATTGAAACACTAAGTTCTCCATTGAAACGCTAATTTCTTCATTGAAACGCTAAGTTCTCCATTGAAAAAGATAGATTTGAATTGAAATTCCAAGTTCTCCATGGAAATGCTAAGTTTTCCAATGAAAAACATACATCTAAATTGAAATGCTAAGTTCTAAAGTGAAAAGCAAAGTTCTCCATTGAAACGCTAAGTTGTCCACTCAAACGCTAAGTTCTCCAATGAAAAAGATAGATTTGAACTGAAATGCCAAGTTCTCCATGGAAATGCTAAGTTTTCCAATGAAAAACATACGTCTAAATTGAAATGCTAAGTTCTAAAGTGAAAAGCAAATTTCTCCATTGAAACGCTAAGTTGTCTACTCAAACGCTAAGTTCTCCAATGAAAAAGATAGATTTGAACTGAAATGCCAAGTTCTCCATTGAAATGCTAAGTTTTACATGAAAAACATACGTCTAAATTGAAATGCTAAGTTCTAAAGTGAAAAGCAAAGTTCTCCATTGAAACGCTAAGTGGTCCACTCAAACGCTAAGTTCTCCAATGAAAAAGATAGATTTGAACTGAAATGCCAAGTTCTCCATGGAAATGCTAAGGTTTCCAATGAACAACATACATCTAAATTGAAATGCTACGTTCTAAAGTGAAAAGCAAAGTTCTCCATTGAAACGCTAAGATAGATTTGAACTGAAATGCCAAGTTCTCCATTGAAATGCTAAGTTTTCCAATGAAAAACATACGTCTAAATTGAAATGCTGTGTTCTAAAGTGAAAAGCAAAGTTCTCCATTGAAACGCTAAGTTGTCCACTCAAACGCTAAGTTCTCCAATGAAAAAGATAGATTTGAACTGAAATGCCAAGTTCTCCATTGAAATGCTAAGTTTTCCAATGAAAAACATACGTCTAAATTGAAATGCTAAGTTCTAAAGTGAAAAGCAAAGTTCTCCATTGAAACGCTAAGTTGTCCACTCAAACGCTAAGTTCTCCAATGAAAAGGATAGATTTGAAATGAAATGCCAAGTTCTCCATGGAAATGCTAAGGTTTCCAATGAACAACATACATCTAAATTGAAATGCTACGTTCTAAAGTGAAAAGCAAAGTTCTCCATTGAAACGCTAAGATAGATTTGAACTGAAATGCCAAGTTCTCCATTGAAATGCTAAGTTTTCCAATGAAAAACATACATCTAAATTGAAATGCTAAGTTCTAAAGTGAAAAGCAAAGTTCTCCATTGAAACGCTAAGTTGTCCACTCAAATGCTAAGTTCTCCAATGAAAAAGATAGATTTGAATTGAAATACCAAGTTCTCCATTGAAATGCTAAGTTTTCCAATGAAAAACATACGTCTAAATTGAAATGCTAAGTTCTAAAGTGAAAAGAAAAGTTCTCCATTGAAACGCTAAGTTGTCCACTCAAACGCTAAGTTCTCCAATGAAAAAGATAGATTTGAATTGAAATGCCAAGTTCTCCATTGAAATGCTAAGTTTTCCATGAAAAACATACGTCTAAATTGAAATGCTAAGTTCTAAAGTGAAAAGCAAAGTTCTCCATTGAAACGCTAAGTTGTCCACTCAAACGCTAAGTTCTCCAATGAAAAAGATAGATTTGAACTGAAATGCCAAGTTCTCCATTGAAATGCTAAGGTTTCCAATGAACAACATACATCTAAATTGAAATGCTACGTTCTAAAGTGAAAAGCAAAGTTCTCCATTGAAACGCTAAGTTGTCCACTGAAACGCTAAGTTCTCCAATGAAAAAGATAGATTTGAATGGATATGCCAAGTTCTCCATTGAAATGCTAAGTTTTCAAATGAAAAACATACATCTAAATTGAAATGCTGTGTTCTAAATTGAAAAGCAAATTTCTCCATTGAAATGCTAAGTTGTCCACTCAAACGCTAAGTTCTATAATGAAAAACATAGACCTAAATTGAAAAGCTACGTTCTTAATTGAAAAGCTAAGTTCTAAATTGAAACACTAAGTTGTCCACTCAAACGCTAAATTCTCCAATGAAAAAGATAGATTTGAACAGAAATGCCAAATTCTCCATTGAAAGGCTAAGTTCTCCATTGAACCGCTCAGTTTTCCACTCAAACGTTGCATTCTCCAATGAAAAACATACATCTAAATTGAAACGCTAAGTTCTCCATTGAAACGGCAAGTTCTCCATTGAAACACTAAGTTCTCCATTGAAACGCTAATTTCTTCATTGAAACGCTAAGTTCTCCAATGAAAAAGATAGATTTGAATTGAAATTCCAAGTTCTCCATGGAAATGCTAAGTTTTCCAATGAAAAACATACATCTAAATTGAAATGCTAAGTTCTAAAGTGAAAAGCAAAGTTCTCCATTGACACGCTAAGTTGTCTATTGAAACGCTAAGTTCTCCAATGAAAAAGATAGATTTGAACTGAAATGCCAAGTTCTCCATTGAAATGCTAAGTTTTCCAATGAAAAACATACATCTAGATTGAAATGCTAAGTTCTCAGTAGAAAAACATAGATATAACTTGAAATGCTGAGTTCTCGTTGAAACACTAAGTTCTCCACTCAAATGCTACGTTCTACAATGAAAACCATAGACCTAAAGTGAAATGCTAAGTCCTAAATTGAAAAGCTAATTTCTCCATTAAAACGTTAAGTTGTCCACTCAAATGCTAAGTTCTCCAGTGAAAAACAAAGGTCTAAACTGAAACAGTCAGTTCTACACTGAAATGCTAAGTTCCCCATTGAAAGACTAAGTTCTGCACTGAAATGCGAAGTTCTCCATTGAAATGCTAATTTCCTCAATGAAAAACAGAGATCTAAATTGAAATGCTATGTTCTAAAGTGAAAAGCAAAGTTCTCCATTGAAACGCTAAGTTGTCCACTCAAACGCTAAGTTCTCCAATGAAAAAGATAGATTTGAACTGAAATGCCAAGTTCTCCATTGAAATGCTAAGTTTTCCAATGAAAAACATACGTCTAAATTGAAATGCTAAGTTCTAAAGTGAAAAGCAATTTTCTCCATTGAAACGCTAAGTTGTCTACTCAAACGCTAAGTTCTCCAATGAAAAAGATAGATTTGAACTGAAATGCCAAGTTCTCCATTGAAATGCTAAGTTTTCCAATGAAAAACATACATCTAAATTGAAATGCTAAGTTCTAAAGTGAAAAGCAAAGTTCTCCATTGAAACGCTAAGTTGTCCACTCAAACGCTAAGTTCTCCAATGAAAAAGATAGATTTGAATTGAAATACCAAGTTCTCCATTGAAATGCTAAGTTTTCCAATGAAAAACATACGTCTAAATTGAAATGCTAAGTTCTAAAGTGAAAAGAAAAGTTCTCCATTGAAACGCTAAGTTGTCCACTCAAACGCTAAGTTCTCCAATGAAAAAGATAGATTTGAATTGAAATGCCAAGTTCTCCATTGAAATGCTAAGTTTTACATGAAAAACATACGTCTAAATTGAAATGCTAAGTTCTAAAGTGAAAAGCAAAGTTCTCCATTGAAACGCTAAGTTGTCCACTCAAACGCTAAGTTCTCCAATGAAAAAGATAGATTTGAACTGAAATGCCAAGTTCTCCATTGAAATGCTAAGGTTTCCAATGAACAACATACATCTAAATTGAAATGCTACGTTCTAAAGTGAAAAGCAAAGTTCTCCATTGAAACGCTAAGTTGTCCACTGAAACGCTAAGTTCTCCAATGAAAAAGATAGATTTGAATGGATATGCCAAGTTCTCCATTGAAATGCTAAGTTTTCAAATGAAAAACATACATCTAAATTGAAATGCTGTGTTCTAAATTGAAAAGCAAATTTCTCCATTGAAATGCTAAGTTGTCCACTCAAACGCTAAGTTCTATAATGAAAAACATAGACCTAAATTGAAAAGCTACGTTCTTAATTGAAAAGCTAAGTTCTAAATTGAAACACTAAGTTGTCCACTCAAACGCTAAATTCTCCAATGAAAAAGATAGATTTGAACAGAAATGCCAAATTCTCCATTGAAAGGCTAAGTTCTCCATTGAACCGCTCAGCTTTCCACTCAAACGTTGCATTCTCCAATGAAAAACATACATCTAAATTGAAACGCTAAGTTCTCCATTGAAACGGCAAGTTCTCCATTGAAACACTAAGTTCTCCATTGAAACGCTAATTTCTTCATTGAAACGCTAAGTTCTCCATTGAAAAAGATAGATTTGAATTGAAATTCCAAGTTCTCCATGGAAATGCTAAGTTTTCCAATGAAAAACATACATCTAAATTGAAATGCTAAGTTCTAAAGTTAAAAGCAAAGTTCTCCATTGACACGCTAAGTTGTCCATTGAAACGCTAAGTTCTCCAATGAAAAAGATAGATTTGAACTGAAATGCCAAGTTCTCCATTGAAATGCTAAGTTTTCCAATGAAAAACATACATCTAGATTGAAATGCTAAGTTCTCAGTAGAAAAACATAGATATAACTTGAAATGCTGAGTTCTCGTTGAAACACTAAGTTCTCCACTCAAATGCTACGTTCTACAATGAAAACCATAGACCTAAAGTGAAATGCTAAGTCCTAAATTGAAAAGCTAATTTCTCCATTAAAACGTTAAGTTGTCCACTCAAATGCTAAGTTCTCCAGTGAAAAACAAAGGTCTAAACTGAAACAGTCAGTTCTACACTGAAATGCTAAGTTCCCCATTGAAAGACTAAGTTCTGCACTGAAATGCGAAGTTCTCCATTGAAATGCTAATTTCCCCAATGAAAAACAGAGATCTAAATTGAAATGCTATGTTCTAAAGTGAAAAGCAAAGTTCTCCATTGAAACGCTAAGTTGTCCACTCAAACGCTAAGTTCTCCAATGAAAAAGATAGATTTGAATTGAAATGCCAAGTTCTCCATTGAAATGCTAAGTTTTACATGAAAAACATACGTCTAAATTGAAATGCTAAGTTCTAAAGTGAAAAGCAAAGTTCTCCATTGAAACGCTAAGTGGTCCACTCAAACGCTAAGTTCTCCAATGAAAAAGATAGATTTGAACTGAAATGCCAAGTTCTCCATGGAAATGCTAAGGTTTCCAATGAACAACATACATCTAAATTGAAATGCTACGTTCTAAAGTGAAAAGCAAAGTTCTCCATTGAAACGCTAAGATAGATTTGAACTGAAATGCCAAGTTCTCCATTGAAATGCTAAGTTTTCCAATGAAAAACATACATCTAAATTGAAATGCTAAGTTCTAAAGTGAAAAGCAAAGTTCTCCATTGAAACGCTAAGTTGTCCACTCAAACGCTAAGTTCTCCATTGAAAAACACAGATTTGAACTGAAATGCCAAGTCCTCCATTGAAATGCCAAGTTTTCCACTGAAAACCTTAGATCTAAATGGAAAAAGCAAAGTTCTCAATTGAAAAACATAGATATAACTTGAAATGCTGAGTTCTCGTTGAAACACTAAGTTCTCCACTCAAATGCTATGTTCTACAATGAAAACCATAGACCTAAAGTGAAATGCTAAGTTCTAAATTGAAAAGCTTATTTCTCCATTGAAACGCTAAGTTGTCCACTCAAACGCTAAGTTCTCCAATGAAAATATACATTTGAATTGAAATGCCAAGTTCTCCATTGAAATGCTAAGTTTTCCAATGAAAAACATACATCTAAATTGAAATGCTAAGGTCCAAAGAGAAAAGCAAAGTTCTCCATTGAAACGCTAAGTTGACCACTCAAACGCTAAGTTCTCCAATGAAAAAAATACATCTAAATTGAAATGCCAAGTTCTCCATTGAAATGCTAAGTTTTCCAATGAAAAACATACATCTAAATTGAAATGCTAAGGTCCAAAGAGAAAAGCAAATTTCTCCATTGAAATGCTAAGTTGTCCACTCAAACGCTAAGTTCTATAATGAAAAACATAGACCTAAATTGAAAAGCTACGTTCTTAATTGAAAAGCTAAGTTCTAAATTGAAACACTAAGTTGTCCACTCAAACGCTAAATTCTCCAATGAAAAAGATAGATTTGAACAGAAATGCCAAATTCTCCATTGAAAGGCTAAGTTCTCCATTGAACCGCTCAGTTTTCCACTCAAACGTTGCATTCTCCAATGAAAAACATACATCTAAATTGAAACGCTAAGTTCTCCATTGAAACGGCAAGTTCTCCATTGAAACACTAAGTTCTCCATTGAAACGCTAATTTCTTCATTGAAACGCTAAGTTCTCCAATGAAAAAGATAGATTTGAATTGAAATTCCAAGTTCTCCATGGAAATGCTAAGTTTTCCAATGAAAAACATACATCTAAATTGAAATGCTAAGTTCTAAAGTGAAAAGCAAAGTTCTCCATTGACACGCTAAGTTGTCCATTGAAACGCTAAGTTCTCCAATGAAAAAGATAGATTTGAACTGAAATGCCAAGTTCTCCATTGAAATGCTAAGTTTTCCAATGAAAAACATACATCTAGATTGAAATGCTAAGTTCTCAGTAGAAAAACATAGATATAACTTGAAATGCTGAGTTCTCGTTGAAACACTAAGTTCTCCACTCAAATGCTACGTTCTACAATGAAAACCATAGACCTAAAGTGAAATGCTAAGTCCTAAATTGAAAAGCTAATTTCTCCATTAAAACGTTAAGTTGTCCACTCAAATGCTAAGTTCTCCAGTGAAAAACAAAGGTCTAAACTGAAACAGTCAGTTCTACACTGAAATGCTAAGTTCCCCATTGAAAGACTAAGTTCTGCACTGAAATGCGAAGTTCTCCATTGAAATGCTAATTTCCCCAATGAAAAACAGAGATCTAAATTGAAATGCTATGTTCTAAAGTGAAAAGCAAAGTTCTCCATTGAAACGCTAAGTTGTCCACTCAAACGCTAAGTTCTCCAATGAAAAAGATAGATTTGAATTGAAATGCCAAGTTCTCCATTGAAATGCTAAGTTTTACATGAAAAACATACGTCTAAATTGAAATGCTAAGTTCTAAAGTGAAAAGCAAAGTTCTCCATTGAAACGCTAAGTGGTCCACTCAAACGCTAAGTTCTCCAATGAAAAAGATAGATTTGAACTGAAATGCCAAGTTCTCCATGGAAATGCTAAGGTTTCCAATGAACAACATACATCTAAATTGAAATGCTACGTTCTAAAGTGAAAAGCAAAGTTCTCCATTGAAACGCTAAGATAGATTTGAACTGAAATGCCAAGTTCTCCATTGAAATGCTAAGTTTTCCAATGAAAAACATACATCTAAATTGAAATGCTAAGTTCTAAAGTGAAAAGCAAAGTTCTCCATTGAAACGCTAAGTTGTCCACTCAAACGCTAAGTTCTCCATTGAAAAACACAGATTTGAACTGAAATGCCAAGTCCTCCATTGAAATGCCAAGTTTTCCACTGAAAACCTTAGATCTAAATGGAAAAAGCAAAGTTCTCAATTGAAAAACATAGATATAACTTGAAATGCTGAGTTCTCGTTGAAACACTAAGTTCTCCACTCAAATGCTATGTTCTACAATGAAAACCATAGACCTAAAGTGAAATGCTAAGTTCTAAATTGAAAAGCTTATTTCTCCATTGAAACGCTAAGTTGTCCACTCAAACGCTAAGTTCTCCAATGAAAATATACATTTGAATTGAAATGCCAAGTTCTCCATTGAAATGCTAAGTTTTCCAATGAAAAACATACATCTAAATTGAAATGCTAAGGTCCAAAGAGAAAAGCAAAGTTCTCCATTGAAACGCTAAGTTGACCACTCAAACGCTAAGTTCTCCAATGAAAAAAATACATCTAAATTGAAATGCCAAGTTCTCCATTGAAATGCTAAGTTTTCCAATGAAAAACATACATCTAAATTGAAATGCTAAGTTCCAAAGTGAAAAGCAAAGTTCTCCATTGAAACGCTAAGTTTTCCACTGAAACGCTAAGTTCTCCAATGAAAAAGATAGATTTGAACTGAAATGCCAAGTTCTCCATTGAAATGCTAAGTTTTCCAATGAAAAACATACATCTAAATTGAAATGCTAAGTTCTAAAGTGAAAAGCAAAGTTCTCCATTGAAACGCTATCCTGGGTTCAGCAGTAGCAGTCATTTTTCCTCCTTCTTAGTAGCTGTTGCAGCACTGTGTTTTTGACTTTCAGCCTGGGAACAGAGCTCATAACACCGATGTTTAGACTGACCAAGGACTTTGTGAGTCTCATGCTCTGCCAGGGAGGAGGAGAAGCCGGGAGGAAGCAGGGACAGGACACCTGACCCAAACTAGCCAAAGAGGTATTCCATACCACAGCACGTTATGCCCAGGATTTAGAATTGAGAGTTCCCGGAAGGGCTGGATCGCTGTGGGGTGAGGGTGAGGTACCGGTTGGTGAGCAGTTGTATTCTCTTGCTTGTTATTTCTTTTATCATTATTACTATTAGTGGTAGCAGTAGTGATTTGTGTTATACCTTAGTTACTAAACGGTTCTTATCTCAACCCGTGGGAGTTGCATTCTTTTGATTCTCCTCCCCGTCCCTGCAGAAGCGGAGGGAAGAAGGGTGTGTGTGTGGGGGGCAGTAGATTGCGTGCTTCTGATTTACGGCCTGGGCTTAAACCACGACAGAACTGAAATGCCAAGTTCTCCATTCAAACGCTAAGTTCTCCATAGAAACGCGAAGTTCTCCACTCAAACTCTAAGTTCTACAATAAAAAACATAGATCTAAATTGAAATGCTAAGTTCTACATCGAAAAGCTAAGTTCTAAATTGAAACGCTAAGTTGTCCACTCAAACGCTAAGTTCCCCAATGAAAAAGAAAGATTTGAACTGAAATGCCAAGTTCTCCATTGAAACGCTAAGTTCTCCAATGAAAATCTTAGATATAAAAGGAAGAAGCTACGTTCTCAATTGAAAAACATAGCTATAACTTGAAATGCTAAGTTCTCGTCAAAACACTAAGTTCTCCACTCAAATGCTACGTTCTACAATGAAAAACATAGATCTAAATTGAAATGCTAAGTTCTAAATTGAAACGCTAAGTTCTCCACTAAAAAACTTAGATCTAAATGGAAGAAGCTAAGTTCTCAATTGAAAAACATAGATATAACTTGAAATGCTGAGTTCTCGTTGAAACACCAAGTTCTTCACTCAAATGCTTAGTTCTACAATGAAAAACACAGACCTAAAGTGAAATGCTAAGTTCTAAAGTGAAAAGCAAAGTTCTCCATTGAAACGCTAAGTTGAACACTCAAACGCTAAGTTCTACAATGAAAAAGATAGATTTGAACTGAAATGCCAAGTTCTCCATTGAAATGCTAAGTTTTCCAATGAAAAACATAGGTCTAAATTGAAATGCTAAGTTCTCAATTGAAAAACATAGATATAACTTGAAATGCTGAGTTCTCGTCGAAAAACTAAGTTCTCCACTCAAATGCTACGTTCTACAATGAAAACCATAGACCTAAAGTGAAATGCTGTTCTAAAGTGAAAAGCAAAGTTCTCCATTGAAACGCTAAGTTGAACACTCAAACGCTAAGTTCTCCAATGAAAATATAGATTTGAATTGAAATGCCAAGTTCTCCATTGAAATGCTAAGGTTTCCAATGAAAAACATACATCTAATTTGAAATGGTAAGTTCTAAAGTGAAAAGCAAAGTTCTCCATTGAAACGCTAAGTTGACCACTCAAACGCTAAGTTCTCCAATGAAAAAGATAGATTTGAACTGAAATGCCAAATTCCCCATTGAAAGGCTAAGTTCTCCATTGAACCGCTCAGTTTTCCACTCAAACGTTGCATTCTCCAATGAAAAACATACATCTAAATTGAAATGCTAAGTTCTAAATTGAAACGGCAGGTTCTCCATTGAAACACTTAGTTCTCCATTGAAACGCTAATTTCTCCATTGAAACGTTAAGTTCTCCAATGAAAAAGATAGGTCTAAAATGAAACGGTAAATTCTCCATTGAAACGTTACGTTCCCCATTGAAAGACTAAGTTCTGCATTAAAATGCGAAGTTCTCCATTGAAACGTTAATTTCTACAATGAGAAACTTAGATGTAAACTGAAATGCTAAGTTCTAAATTGAAAGGCTAAGTTCTCCATTGAAGCGCTAAGATGTCCACTGAAATGCTAAGTTCTCCAATGAAAAACATACATCTAAATTGAAACGCTAAGTTCTCCATTGAAACGGCAGGTTCTCCATTGAAACGCTAAGTTCTCCATTGAAACGCTAAGTTCTCCAATGAAAAAGATAAATATGAATTGAAATGCCAGGTTCTCCATCGACACGCTAAGGTCTCCACTGAAAAACTTAGATCTAAATTGAAAACCTAAGTTCTCAATTGAAAAACATAGATATAACTTGAAATGCTAAATTCTCGTTGAAACACTAAGTTCTCCACTCAAAGGCTGCGTTCTCCAATGAGAAACATAGATCTAAATTGAAACGCTAAATTCTAAATTGAAAGGCTAAGTTCTCCATTGAAATGCAAAGTTCTCCATTGAAACGCTAAATTCTCCAAGGAAACACGAAGTCATCCACTCAAATGCTAAGTTCTCCAATGAAAAACATAGATCTAAATTGAAATGCTAAGTTCTTAATTGAAAAGCTAATTTCTAAATTGAAACGCGAAGTTCTCCATTGAAACGCTAAGTTCTCCAATGAAAAAGATAGATTTGAACTGAAATGCCAAGTTCTCCATTGAAACGCTAAGTTCTCCACTGAAAAACTTAGATCTAAATGGAAGAAGCTACGTTCTCAATTGAAAAACATAGCTATAACTTGAAATGCTAAGTTCTCGTCAAAACACTAAGTTCTCCACTCAAATGCTATGTTCTACAATGAAAAACATAGACCTAAAGTGAAATGCTAAGTTCTAAATTTAAAAGCTATGTTCTCCATTAAAACGCTAAGTTGTCCACTCAATCGCTAAGTTCTCCAATGAAAAACATAAGTCTAAATTGAAACGCTAAGTTCCCCATTGAAAGTCTAAGTTCGGCATTGAAATGCTACGTTCTCCATTGAAACGCTAATTTCTCCAATGAAAAACAGAGATCTAAATTGAAATGCTAAGTTTGAAATTGAAAAGCTACGTTCTCCATTGAAACACTAAGTTGTCCCCTCAAACGTTACGTTCTCCAATGAAAAACACACATCTAAATTGAAACGGTAAGTTCTTCATTGAAACGGCAGGTTCCCCATTGAAAGACTAAGTTCTGCATTGAAATGCTACGTTCTCCATTGAAACGCTAAGCTGTCCCCTCAAACGTTACGTTTTCCAATGAAGAACATACATCTAAATTGAAACTGCAAGTTCTCCACTGAAACGCTAATTTCTAAAATGAAACACTAAGTTCTGCATTGAAATGCGAAGTTCTCCATTGAAACACTATGTTCTCCATTAAAACGCTAAGTTCTGCATTGAAACGCTAAGTTCTCTATTGAAACGCTAAGGTCTCCACTGAAAAACTTAGATCTAAATTGAAAAGCTAAGTTCTCAATTGAAAAACATAGATATAACTTGAAATGCTAAGTTCTCATCGAAACACTAAGTTCTCCACTCAAATGTTACGTTCTCCAATGAAAAACATACATCTAAATTGAAACGCTAAATTCTAAATTGAAACGGTAAGTTCTAAATTAAAATGGTAAGTTCTCCAATGAAACGCTATGTTATCCATTGAAACGCTAAGTTCTCCATTGAAATGCTAAGTTCTCCAATGAAAAACATACATGTAAATTGAAATGCTAAGTTCTAAAATAAGAAGCTAAGTTCTTCATTGTAACGGTAAGTTCTGCAGTCAAAAACTACGTTCTCCAATGAAAAACACACATTTAAATTGAAACAGTAAGTTCTCCACTGAAACGCTAAGTTCCCCATTGAATCACTAAGTTCACCATTGAAATGCTAAGTTCTCCATTGAAACACTATGTTCTCCACTGAGTAACTTAGTTCTAAATTGAAAACCTAAGTTCTCATTTGAAAAACATAGACATAACTTGAAATGCTAAGTTCTCGTCGAGACACTAAGTTCTCCACTCAAATGTTGCGTTCTCCACTGAAAAACTTAGATCTAAATTGAAATGCTAAGTTCTAAATTGAAAGACTCAGTTCTCCATTGAAACGCTAAGTTCTCTGTTGAAACGGTAATTTATGCATAGAAACACTAAGTTCTGCATTGAAAAGCTAAGTTGTTCAATCAAACGCTAAGTTCCCCACTGAAAAACTTAGATCTAAATTGAAAAGCTAAATTATCAATTGAAAAACATAGATATAACTTGAAATGCTAAGCTCTCATTGAAACCCTAATTTCTCCATTGAAACGCTGAGTTCTCCATTGAAATGACAAGTTGCCCATTGAAAACCTAAGTTCTCCATTGAAACGGTATCTACTCCAATGAAAAGCTAAGTTCTCCATTGAAACTCTAAGTTCTCCATTGAAACGCTAAGTTCTCCAATGAAAAACATACATCTCAGTTGAAATGCTAAGTTCTAAATTAAGAAGCTAAGTTCTCCATTGAAACACTAAGTTCTCCAGTCAAACACTACGTTCTCCAATGAAAAACATACATCTAAATTGAAACACTAAGTTCTCCACTGAAACGCTAAGTTCCCCATTGAAACACTAAGTTCTGCATTGAAATGCTAAGTTCTCCATTGAAACGCTAAATTCTCCATTGAAACACTAAGTTCTCCATTGATGAGAAGACTGAGGGGTGACCTCATCAATATTTACAAATATGTAAAGGGTGAGTGTCAGGATGATGGAGCTAGGCTTTTCTCAATGATGTCCAGTGATAGGACAAGGGGTAATGCGTGTAAACTAGAGCATAAGAGGTTCCATGTCAACATCAGGAAGAACTTTACTGTGAAAGCGACAGAACACTGGAACAGGTTGCCCAGGATGTTGTGGAGTCTCCTACGTTGGAGATATTCAAGGCCCGGCTGGACAAGTTTCTGTGTGATGTACTCTAGGTTACCCTGCTCTTGCAGGGGGGTTGGACTAGATGATCTTTTGAGGTCCCTTCCAACACTCGGGATTCTGTGAAATGCTAAGTAATCCAGTGAAACACTAAGTTCTCCATTGAAATGCTAACTTCTTCATTGAAAAGATAAGTTGTCCTATGAAAAACTCAGATCTAAATTGAAATGCTAAGTTCTCATTGAAACACTAAGTTCTCCACTCAAACACTAAGTTCTTCAATGAACAACATAAATCTAAATTGAAATGTTAAGTTCTAAATTGAAACACTATGTTCTTCATTAAAACACTAAGTCTTCCATTGAAACGCTAAGTTCTCCATTGAAACCTTAACTAAGCTAAGCCACTGGCCATCATATTTGAAAAATCATGGCAGTCAGGTGAAGTTCCCGATGACTGGAAAAAGGGGAATATAACCGCCATTTTCAAGAAGGGGAAAATGGATGACCCAGGGAATTACAGACCAATCAGTCTCACCTCTGCCTGGCAAACTCTTGGAGCAGATTCTCCTGGAAGACATGCTAAGGCACATGAAAACCAAGGAGGTGGTTGGTGACAACCAGCATGGCTTTACTAAAGGGAAATCCTGCCTGACCAATTTGGTGGCCTTCTATGATGGGGCTACGAAACTGATGGACGGGGCAGAGCAGTTGACGTCATCTATCTGGACTTGTGCAAAGCCTTTGACACTGTCCCACATGACATCCTTGTCTCTAAATTGGAGAGACATCAATTCGATGGGTGGACTGCTCGGTGTATAAAGAACTGGCTGGATGGCCGCATGCAAAGAGTTGTGGTCAATGCCTCGATGTCTGGCTGGAGACTGGTAACGAGTGGTGTCCCTCAGGGATCGGTGTTGGGACCCGTCTTATTCAACATCTTTGCCCGTGACATGGACAGTGGGATGGAGTGCGCCCTCAGCAAGTTTGCCGATGACACCAAGCTGTGTGGTTCGGTTGGTACGCCGGAGGGAAGGGATGCCATCCAGAGGGACCTCGACACACTTGTGAGGTGGGCTGATGCCAACCTTGTGACGTGGGCTGATGCCAACCTTATGAAGTTTAACCATGCCAAGTGCAAGGTCCTACACCTGGGTTGGAGCAATCCCAGGCACAGCTATAGGTTGGGCAGAGAAGAGATTCAGAGCAGCCCTGCAAAGAAGGACTTGGGGGTGATGGTCGATGAAAAAGTGAACATGAGCCAGCAGTGTGCGCTCGCAGCCCAACCGTATCCTGGGCTGCATCAAAAGGAGCGTGACCAGCTGGTCAAAGGAGGTGATCCTGCCCCTCTACTCTGCTCTTGTGAGACCTCACTTGGAGTATTGTGTGCCGTTCTGCTGTCCTCAACATAAAAAGGACATGGAACTGTTGGAACAAGTCCAGAGGAGGGCCACGAGGATAATAAGGGGATTGAAGCACCTCCCATATGGAGACAGGCTGAGAAAGTTGGGGCTGTTCAGCCTGGAAAAGAGAAGGCTGCGTGGAGACCTCACAGCAACCTTCCAGTATCTGAAGGGGGCCTACAAGGATGCTGGGGAAGGACTATTCATCAGGGACTGTAGTGACAGGACAAGGGGTAAGGGGTTCAAACTTAAACAGGGGAAGTAATGATTGGACATAAGGGAGAAATTCTTTACTGAGAGGGTGGTGAGGCACTGGAATGGGTTGCCCAGGGAGGTTGTAAATGCTCCATCCTTGGCAGTGTTCAAGGCCAGGTTGGATGAGGCCTCAGGTGACATGGTTTAGTGTGGTGTGTCCCTGCCCATGGCAGGGGGGTTGGAACTAGATGACCTCAAGATCCTTTCCAACCCTAACTATTCTATGATTCTATGCTTCTATTGAAACGCTAAGTTCTCCATTGAAACGCTAAGTTCTCCATTGAAACGCTAAGTTCTCCATTGAAACGCTAAGTTCTCCATAGAAATGCTAAGTTCTCCAAGGAAACGCTTACTCTCCACAAAACCGCTATGTTCTCCATTAAAATGCTAAGTTCTCCATTGAAACGCTAAATTCTCCAAGGGAACGCTAAGTTCTCCACTGAAAAAATTAGATCTAAATTGAAAAGTTAAGTTCTCAATTGAAAAGCACAGACATAACTTGAAATGCTAACTTCTCTTTGAAATACTAAATTCTCATTGAAAGGCTAAGTTCTCCATTGAAACAATAAGTTGTCCATTGAAACATTAACTTTTCCATTGAAATGCTAAGTTCTGCATTGAAACGCTAAGTTCTCCATTGAAATGCTAAGTTCTCCACTGAAAAACTTAGATCTAAATTGAAAAGTTAAGTTCTCAATTGAAAAACATAGATACAACTTGAAATGTGTCCTGGTTTAGAAGTAGCAGTCATTTTTTTCTCCTTCTTTGTAGCTGGTGCAGCTTTGTGGTTTTGACTTTCGGACTGGGAATAATACTGATAAAGCCGATGTTTTCAGTTCCTGGTCAGAATATTTACCCTGACCAAGGCCTTTGTGAGTCTCATGCTCTGCCAGGGAGGAGGGGAAGCCGGGAGGAAGCAGAGACAGGACACCTGACCCAAACTAGCCAAAGAGGTATTCCATACCACAGCACATCATGCCCGAGATGTAGAACTGAGAGTTCCCGGAAGGGCTGGAACTCTGAGGGGTGGTGGTCAGGTTGGTCAGTTGGTGAGCACTTGTATTCTCTTCCTTGTTATTTCCGTTAGCATTATTATTATTGCTGGTAGCAGTAGTGGTTTGTGTTATACCGTAGTTACTGGACTGTTCTTATCTCAACCGGTGGGAGCTGCATTTTTTCGATTCTCCTCCCTGTCCCTCCAGGAAGAAAAGTTGAGGGGGGAAACACACTGCGCGGTTCTGATTTATGGCCTGGGCTTAAACCATGACAAAATGCTAAGTTCTCATTGAAACACTAAATTCTCCACTCAAACGCTAAGTTCTCCACTGAAAAACTTAGATCTAAATTGAAACGCTAAGATCGAAATTGAAATGCTAACTTCTCGAGTGAAACTCGAAGTTCTACACTGAAAAACTTGGATCTATATTGAGAAGTTTAGTTCTCAATTGAAAAATACAGATATAAATTGAAACGCTAAGTTCTCCACTGAAACGCTAAGTTCTCCACTCAAACGCTAAGTTCTACAATGAAAAACATAGATCTAATTTGAAATGATAATTTCTAAATTGAAAACCTAAGTTCTCCATTGAAACGCTAAGTTCTCCCTTGAAATGCTGTTTTCCACTCAAACACTAAGTTCTCCAGTGAAAATCATAGATATAAATTGAAACACTAAGTTCTCCATTGACACGCAAAGTTCTCCATTGAAACGCTAATTTTCCCAATGAAAACCATAGATGTGAATTGAAACGCTAAGTTCTCCATTGAAACACTAAGTTCTCCATTGAAACGCTAAGTTCTCCATTGAAACGCTAAGTTCCCCAATGAAAACCATAGATGTGAATTGAAACGCTAAGTTCTCCATTGAAACACTAAGTTCTCCACTGAAACGCTAAGTTCTCCACTGAAACGCTAAGGTCTCCACTGAAACGCTAAGGTCTCCACTGAAACGCTAAGGTCTCCACTGAAACACTAAGTTCTCTATTGAAAAACATAGATCAAAATTGTAACACTAACTTCTTCATTGAAAAGCTATGTTCACCATTGAAATGCTAAGTTCTGCATTGAAACACTAATGTCTGCATTGAAACCCTGAGTTTTTGATTGAACGGCCAAGTTCTCTATTGAAATGCCAAGTTGTCCATTGAAACGGTAAGTTCTCCACTGAAACGTTAAGTTCTCCATTGAAACACTGAGTTCTCCATTGAATCGCTAAGTTCTCCTTTGAAACACTAAGTTCCCCAAGCAGACACTAAGTTCTCCATTTAGACACTAACTTCTCCTATCAGAGACCAAGTTCTCCAAGCAGACAGTAAGTTTTCCAAGCAGACACTTATTTCTAAACCATTTCAGTTCTAAAAACATCTAAGTTCTAGAAACATCTAAGTTCTAAAAACCTTTTAAATTGACAACCCACATCCCATGCATACAGACAAGGCCTAAGCCTGCAGCTATCCACACACTCACGTTGATGTGCATTCTAAAACGAACACCACCATTCTGAGACTAAGAGCAGCATTCTAACACTAAGTCATGGATTCTAAGACTGACATGCACTTTAAGATTAACACTGGCATTCTAAGTCTCACACGTTCATTTTAAGACTACTACCAGCATTCAAAGACTTACATGCATTTTAAGGCAGACACCACCATTCCAAGCGTAACACCAGCATTCGAACACCACCAGCAGCATTCTACAACCAGTACCATTAACATTTACTTTGCATAAACTTTGTGTATTACTAATATGATACATTTCATTTAAATGCATTTACATACATAAATGACATTCTTCACAATTTACAATTCATTCTTACAAATCCAATAACACTTCACTACTTACACAAGACGCTCGACAGGTCGCACGCTTGGTCACGTAACTATCAACAGACATGCTTTTATGTACGGCAACGTGGCCTTCCATGTGACACGGACCGCTTTCACGCGCCTGACTGAAATCTTCTACGTCCTGGGTATTGCTGTCCAGAAGCAGATGGAGCTCTTCTCGACTCCACAGGTTCTCTGCATACTAACCTGCAGACAAAAATACATTCTGATTGATATCCTTACAATATGAACTCTAAACATCCTCCCCTCGCTTCAATTTTTTCTGTCTACAAAGCTAACAAATTGTACCCAACAGACAACACTCACGACACCTAAACATACCAACTACCTACACCCATCCATTATGGAGCAACTTCAGGGCTGCCACCCCAGCTGTCGTGGTTTAAGCCAGTGAGCAAGTCAGCCAAGCAGTTCCTGCTCTCTAGCTGCTGTACTTGTTGCTGAGGTAGCTGCACTGTCTGTTGCAGTCGAAGTTTGAGTAGCTGCTGTACTTGCCGCTGGGGGTAGTGTAACAGTGCAGCTACTCCAGCTCCGTGCACAGCAATCTGTTGTTTCGTCCTCAGATCCAGGGACATTTTTTTCCTTTTCAAGGTGCTGGATAGAGTTGAACAAAGCCCTGTAAGCATAGGCCAAGCCCCACCATGTGGACATGATTTGTACCTCTCTGGTATGACCAGGATGACAACACACCTCATACAGGAAACCATAGATATAGTACAGGATGCAATAAAGTATACTTCAACTATTACCTTCTCTTCCAAACCCCAAGGACCCTGGGAAGACCATCAGCAAACAAGCTCCGAGAATCATCATCACGGCAGTGCGAGGCGGCAGGCTCAACTTCAGAGGGTGTCCCCGCGCAGGCAACGTTCGCCTGGGTGGGATGAGCTTCTGCCTCCCTCGCATAGCATGAGGCTCGGGCTTCCAGACTCACAAAAATGCACGCTCATTGACACGCAGGGGGCCAGCCCACGTGGGAAGGAGCGGCCACCGAGAGCTACGGAGGTCTCCAAGGGTCGGGACTTTTCCAGGCACTTCTGAAGCACAACTTTCTGGGTAGGAACCAAAGCTCGACTTCTCGGGAAGCAGCCAAAGCAGAACGCTCCGGGAGGAGCCAAAGGGGACCAACAGTACTCTCCCACCTTTGTGTGTTTCGCCACGGACCGTGACCAATCGTCCCTCACGCAACACCCCGGACTTAAGCCCCACAAATGTCACCTTTTCATCCTGGCATTTCACTCCGAGTCCCTACCTTCACTAGAGCTGACCCTGCCCCTCCCAGGCACCTCCGAGCGCGTTCTCCAACCTTCTGACATTCCGGCTCAGATGCTACGTCCCAACGCTACATTTCAAACCCCTTCCCGCCATTCTGACATTCTCCCCCACCCCCTGCCCCGTAAAGGAGTCCCTCTACTTAGCGTGCAGAGTGCCATGGCTCGCCAGGCAGCCTCACTGCTCACAACTCCTGCAGCAGACTCCAGCCATGTTGCGGCCGTTGCCAAGTTCCTCTTCATCATCTGCCACAAAACAAACAAACAAGCAAACAAACTGGAACACGCCCTGCTGGCCGCCATCACCATCACTCCACCTGAACCACACCGGCCTGTCCCGGGAAAACTGTCTGCCTCCTCCAAAGCTCCTCGACATTGTGCTCGCCTTGTTTGTCCCAAATCGGTGCCAGAGTGTGACGCCGGGCCTCCCCTGCCCTCCGCGCCCTAGGAGGACAGCAGAGAGAAATGACCAGGGTGTTTGCAAAAAGGGACCGACTCCACCGTCCTTCTCCTTACCTCCCTGACTCACCTCCAGCGCTCATCCGACTCCAAAGGTAGAGGGCAGGCCCTGCAATCCCAAACACAAATACTGACCCCTTTGCCACCTTCTCCTCAACGCCCACCCAACACACACAAACACGCACACACACGCACACAAACCCCTTACCTCCTCTCAGCTCTCCGCAGTTTGCGCCATCACCTCTCCAGGCTTGCCTGCGCCACCTGAAAAAGAAACAGATACACGCTCAGAGAGGGCTCAAAGCTGCACCCTCACCAAGCGCGCCAAGTGGACCCCAAGATCCCAAATTAGACCCTGAGAACACAAATTAGACCCTAAGTCCTCCAAGCACACCTTAAGATATCAAATCAGACACTAAGACCTGCAAAGCAGACCCTAAGATCACAACTTAGACCCTAAGTCCTCCAAGGAGACACTAAGACCACAACTTATACCCTAAGTCCTCCAAGCAGATCCTAAGAACACAAATGAGACACCAAGCTCACAAAGTAGAACTTAAGCTCAAAAATTAGACACTAAGCACACAAATTAGAAACTAAGTCATCCAAGTAGACACGAAGATCACAAATTAGTCACTAAGTCCTCCAAGCAGAGACTAAGAACACAAATTAGACACTAAGTCCTCCAGGCAGACATCAAGATCACAACTTAGAACCTACGATCACAACTTAAAACCTAAGATCACAACTTAGACACTACATGCTCCAAACAGACACTAAGATCACAAATTAGACATGAAGATCACAAAATAGACACTAAATTCACCATGAAGACACTAAGATCACCAACTGGACACTAAGTCCTCCAAGCAGACCCTAAGATCACAAGATAGACACCGAGATCACAAGTTACACACTATGTCCTCCAAGCAGACACTAAGATGACAAATTAGACCCTAAGATGACAAATTAGACCCTAACAACACAAAGTAGACACTAAGACCTCCAAGCTGGTCCTAAGATCACAAAAGAGAAACTAAGTCCTCCAAGGATATCCTAAGCTCACAAATTAGACAGTCCACCAAACAGACCCCGAGATCACAAATTAAATCCTAAGCTCACATATTGGACCCTAAGCTCACATATTGGACCCTTAGACTTCCAAACAAACCCTAACCTCACAAATCATACACTAAGTCCTCCAAGCAGACCCTGAGCTCACACATTAAACCCTAAGTCCTCCAAGCAGACCCTGAGATCATACCTTAAACCCCAGGTCACAAATTAGACCCTAAGGTCACAAATGAGACCCTAATTCCTCCAAGCAGACAATGAGATCACAAATTGGACACTAAGACCTCCAAGGAGTCCCTAAACTCACAAATGAGACTCTAATGTCACAAATTTCACCCTAAGTCCTCCAAGCAGACCCTGAGCTCTCACACTAGCCCAAAACTTAAAACCCAAGCCCACAACTTAAAACCCAAACCCAAAACTCAGACCCAAGCCCAAAACTCAGACCCCAAGCCCAAAACTCAGATCCCAAGCCCAAAACTCAGACCCCAAGCCCAAAACTCAGACCCCAAGCCCAAAACTCAGACCCCAAGCCCAAAACTCAGACCCCAAGGCCAAAACTCAGACCCCAAGCCCAAAACTCAGACCCCAAGCCCAGAACTTAAAACCCAAGCCCAAAACTTAAAACCCAAGCCCAAAACTTAAAACGCAAGCCCAAAACTTAAAACCCAAGCCCAAAACTTAAAACGCAAGCCCAAAACTCAGACCCCAAGCCCAAAACTTAAAACCCAAGTCCAAAATTCAGACCCCAAGCCCAGAACTTAAAATCCAAGCCCAAAAGTCAGACCCCAAGCCCAAAACTTAGACCCCAAGCCCAAAACTAAAAACCCAAGCCCAAAACTTAGACCCCAAGCCCACATCTTTGACCCCAAGCCCATAAATTAGCATCGAATTCCACAACTCAGGCACCTAGTACACAACTTCAATACCATTTCCTCCAAGCAGACACTCAGGCCATCATTTAGCCTCTACTTCCACAACTTAGACACCAAGTCCTCCAAGCAGACCCTAAGGTCACAAATTGGACCCTAGGGACACATATTGGACAGAGATCCTCCAAGCTGAACCTAAGCTCACGCATTAGACCCTAAATCCTCCAAGCAGACTCTGAGCTCCCACTTTAGACACCCAGTCCTTCAAGTAGCCCCTGACTCCCCCACGCAGCCCCTAATTTCTAAAAACATGTAAGTTCTGGAAATATCTAAAACCTAAACACGTTTTACATCCACAAGCCACGTCCCACTCATACAGACAAGCCCTAAGCCTGCAACCGCCCACACGCTAACTTGGACATGTATTCTAAAACTAACACCTCCATTCTGAAGCTGAGAGCAGCATTCTAACACTGAGCCACGCCTTCTAAAACTAACATATTCTTTTTAAGACTAATACCAGCATTCTAAGGCTGACATGGATTTTAAGGCCAACACCAGCATTCCAAGCCTAACACCGACATTCTAAGACCACCAGCAGCATTCTAAGACCAATACCACTAACGTTTACCTCACATAAACTTTGGAAATTACTAACATCATACATTTCTTTTAAATGCATTTACAGAAATGACATTCTTCACCATTTACAATTCATTCTTACAAATCCAATAACACTTCACTACTTACACAAGACGCTCGACAGGTCGCACGCTCGGTCACGTCCCCGTCATCAGACGTCCTTTACGTACGGCAACGCCGCCTTCCACGTGACACGGACCGCTTTCACGCGCCTGACTGAAATCTTCTACGTCCCGGGTATTGCTGTCCAGAAGCAGACGGAGCTCCTCTCGACTCCACAGCTTCTGTGCATACTAACCTGCAGACAAAAAACCATTCCTATTGATACCCTTACAATATGACCTCTAAACATCCTCCCCTCCCTTCCATTTTTTTCCATGTCTGCAAAGCTAACAAATTGCACCCAAGAGACAACACTCACTAGACCTAAACATACTTACCAACTACCTACACCCATAGATGAGACAGCAACTTCAGGGCTGCCACACCAACTCTCCCATTTTCTTTCCTAACGCACAGCAACATCCCCCCAGGCAGGCTTCAGGAATCACGAGGAACTGAACTCCCTGAAGCTTCAAAATTACCCAGCCTGGAAACCTCTGCTCATGCAGAGTGCCATAGGTCTCAAAGCAGCCTCGCTGCCCACAACTCCCGCAGCAGACTCCAGCCATGTTGCAGCCGTTGCCAAGTTCCTCTTGATCATCTGCCAGAAACAAACAAAGAAGGGGGAGCACGCTCTGCTGGCCGCCATCACCATCACTCCAGCCCTCCAGCCCGGCCTCTTCCATACCAACCCTCGGCCTCCCCCAAAGCTCCTTAACACTGTGCTCACCTGCCCCAAAGAGATTCCGCAGTCCAACGCCGGGCCTCCCTTGCCCTCCGCGACCAAGGACTGCAACAGGGACAAATGACCCCAGTTCTTACAACACTGACCGACCCCACAACCATTCTCCTTACCTCCCTGACTCACCTCCAGCGCTCATCCGACTCCTAAGGGTAGAGGGCAGGCCCTGCAATCCCAAACACAAACACTGAATCTTTTTGCCACCTTCTCCTCAACGCCCAGCCGCCACACACACACACACACACACACACGCACAAACTTCTTAGCTCTTCACAGCTTCACATGCAGCCTGAAGCAATGCTCCAGAAAGCTACTGATGAGGTGACTGAAGACAAAAGCCTTACTCTGCTTTGTACTTTTATATCATGACAAGAAATGCCTGACCCTTCGTTAAGCAACCGACGTGAGCAGTCAGGATACGAAGAACAAGGTCCAAGGACCAGGCTGAGCATCTTCAGCTCAAGCAGCAATGTGGAAGCGCCAATGCAGAAAACAAGCGCAGGCGCTCAATAACACAGGCAAGCTCTACCGCCTTGCCCACTGTAAGATGATGCTATAAAAAGTCGCAATTATTTATCCTCATCCCCATGGTACATTGCAAACCTGTGCCTCCTATCCTGATGCTGTCCCCCACCCCCCTGCTGCCAAAAATTAGTCTTTCTGCTTTATCTCTATAGTGCCATAGGTCTCAAGCCAAACTTATTGCTCAGAACTTCCATACTAAACACCTGGGAGTTTGCTGCATCCACCCAATTCATCTTCATCACCTGCAATAACAGGACTAAGAAAGAAAAAAAACAACAAGAACCAAAACCGAGCCACACCCCAGTCTATAGACAGACAAACACAGAGAAGTCACTGTTCTGGCTGTCATTCTCACCATCAGCATACCAGTCAATGCTCATCTTTTTCTGTAAGACCTTACTGCCTCAGCTGTAACTCTGCAGACACATGCTCATCTGGTCCTACGTAATTCCTGCACGGTACACCGAGGTTCTCCTACCCTGCTACACTTAAAAACCTACACGCAATTGATCATTGTTCGAGTGACAAGAAATTAACCCCCAATCCTTGTCCTTAACTCCCCTGCTCACTGGAAATGGCCAGCTAACTCTACAAGCAACTGCACAATACACAGAAGGAACATATAAGCTAACCCCCCCCACCATGTTACACTTACCTTTTAGTCTGCAGCCTCACACTAAATACCCTTAACTTCTTACAGCCCTCCTCCCTGCGGAAGTTCAATTCTCACTCCCTGGATGTGACTCTTCACCAAAAAAATTAAAACACATGCACGCTAAGACTAGGCTACAAGCAACTAGTTTTGCTGCGAATTGCCTATCTGCTGCTTAATCACATTGCCTGCTCCTGAACCACGTCTCCAATATTTATGTCCACCACGTATTGGACATACAGCTTCTAAGTCACTTTATAAACAGCAACAGAAAATAACTTACTGTATTGAGAGCCAGCTGCCATTGACTAATCATTATAGACACATGGTCAGTGTTCACATAAACCAGGAACACAATTAGACAGCCACCCCTGGGAAAACAAAACCTTACAGAACAGAGCTACAAAAACTACAGCCCTGAAATACTAATTTCATGCAGACTGTAAGGAACAAACCCCTCTCCACTTTGAACTTTGAAAGTGGAAATATGTAAGCTAAGAAGTATTCTTTTACCTTTCCCTGCCCCAAAACATAAGATTTTTAAGAAACTCGACATCACAAAACAACTTCAAAATCATGTTTTGCTCTTCTTTAAACCCAAACACTCAACTTAGCTTTTAAAAAAGTAAAAAGCTAACAGCATCCTCAAGAAAAACTCCTAGCCCCATAAGTGGAGTGTTTCCTCAGCAGACACCAGCATCATTGTTATACACAAAATGGAACAGAAACAATACAAAAGTAATGAAGACATTGACCAAAATCAACAGTTGCCGTGGTTTCTGTACCTGAGAAGGACCACAAAAACATCCATCACTCAACACCAAAAATAAAAACAAAACCCTAGAGAAAACCACAGCACAAAAAAGCTGAGTAATTATCGCACACATAAAAACTAGAGTAGCTTAAAACACAGAGCTCTGAAAAAAACCTCCCCCCAAAAAAACCAAAACCTCCCCAAACACCTTACCTTGAAGAGAGCCAAACCCTATAGGAACTGCCTGCAGGAAAGCTGGGCCTTATATACCCCAGGCCCTACCCACCACCCCTCCCACAATGCCCTGGCTCAGGGCTGGGGCAAACCACCAGCTGGGACAGAAGCACCCTGACAAGGTACAGCTGGGTCTGATTTTATTTGGGTTTGGCCTTTTGGCTGCTTTTGGTCTTTAGGTTTTTGGTTTTATTTTTCTGGCTTAGATTCACATTCAAAACTCACAGACAACACAGTTCTACAGAATTAGGCTCAGAATTATATTTGGTTTCAGACCATGCAGGGATTCTCTGTCTGAGCTCCCGGGGCTCAGGCTCACACAGGGTTACTTCCTCACAGCCTGGCTCACACTCAAACATTTCAACTGCATGGACACTCTAGCTCAGGCTCTTGCTCACTGAGGCTCCATCTGCCTTGGTCTGGCTCCCACATCCGCACGAATCTCACGTTGAGACTAACACAGACTCCCTGGCTCAGGCTCACTCTCACGTGTTAACTAAAGAAAGGTATTCAGATGACTCAGCCCAGGTGACCTATGCTTACAACACCCAAGTAGCAACTTATTTCAGGGTCCTGTCATTTTCATACAACTACAGTCATCTTTTCTTGTTAGTGTTTTCCAGGTGTGTCTGGGTTCGAATAAAAGGATGGAAAACCTCTGAAGGCCAGTGGATGAGCAGCAAAGCTCTGGGAGCAGGAGATGGGACTTTCTGAAGGAAGGGTGCAGCTTCCATCTGTCTCTCAGTGTGTGCATGTTTGCATTTCTGTTGGGTGCTGCAGGTAACTCTGGAGAGGTGAAGGTGCAAACTGAGGAGGGCTGTGAGGAGGTAAGGGGTTTGTGTGTGTGTGTGTGTGTGTGGTGGCTGGGTGCTGAGGAGAACGTGGCCAAGGGGCTCAGTATTTGTGGTTGAGATTGCAGGGCTGGCCCTCTACCTTTGGAGTCGGATGAGCGATGGAGGTGAGTCAGGATCACAACCGGATCAGGAGAAGGATCCTGGGGTTGGCCCCTTTTTGCAAACACCCTGGTTATTTGTCTTTATTGTCCTCGTAGGACCTGGAGGGAAGGAGAGGCCCAGTGTCAGAGCCTATTACCGGATTGGAACAGGCGAGCAGAATGTGGAGGAGCTTTGCAGCAGGAAGAGGGTTGTCACCGATTAGGCCAGCACTGGGGAGCGGGGTGCTGGTGATGATGGTGGCTCCCACTGTGTGTTCCTGTTTGTTCAAAACTTAGACACCTAACTCACAACTTAGACACCAAGTCTACAACTTAGACACCTACTCCTCCAAGCAGACACTAATGTCACAACTTAAGACACCAAGTCCACAATTTACACACCAAGTCAACCAAGCAGACACTAAGGTCATAAATTAGCCTTTAAGTCCACAACCTGGACTCCAAGTCCACAATTAGACACCAAGTCCACAACTTAGACACCAAGTCCTCCAAGCAAACACTCGGGTAATAAATAAGCCTCTAAGACCACAACTTAGACACCAAGTCCTCCAAGCACACACTAAGATCATTAATTAGCCTATAAGTCCACAACTTCAACAACAACTCAACAACTTAGAAACCTAGTTCACAACTTACACATCAAGTCCACACCTTAGAAACCTAGTCCTCCAACCAGACACTAAGGTCATAAATTAGCCTCTAAGTCCACAACTTATACACCTAGCCCGCAACTTAGAAACTAAGCCCAAAACATAGACCCCAAGTCCATAACTTAGACACCACGGCCACAACTTAGACACCAAGTCCTCCAAGCAGACACTAAGGTCACAATTTAAACACCAAAGACACAACTTAGACACCAAGGCCACAACTTAGACACCAAGTCCTCCAAGCAGACACTAAGCTCACACAGTAGACCCTCGCACTGCAATCACAAACACAAATACTGAGTCCCTTTACCATGTTCTCGTCAATGCCCACCCAACACACACTCACCCACACACACACACACAAACCCCTTACCTCCTCTCAGCTCTCCACAGTTTACGCCATCACCTCTCCAGGCTTGCCTGCACCACCTGAAAAAGAAACAGATACACGCTCAGAGAGGGCTCAAAGCTGCACCCTCACCAAGCACGCCAAGCGGACACCAAGCACGCCAAGCGGACCCGAAGATCCCAAATTAGACCCTGAGAACACAAATTAGACACTAATTCCTCCAAGCAGACATCAAGATCACAACTTAGAACCTACGATCACAACTTAAACCCTAAGATCACAACTTAGATCCTAAGACCACAACTTAGACACTACACCCTCCAAACAGACACTAAGGTCACAACTTAGACCCTAAGATCACAACTTAGACACTACATGCTCCAAACAGACACTAAGATCACAAATTAGACATGAAGATCACAAAATAGACACTAAATCCACCATGAAGACACCAAGATCACCCACTGGACACTAAGTCCTCCAAGCAGACCCTAAGATCACAAGTTAGACACCGAGACCACAAGTTAGACTCTATGTCCTCCAAGCAGACACTAAGATGACAAATTAGAACCTAAGATGACAAATTAGACCCTACGATAACAAATTAGACCCTACGATAACAAATTAGACCCTAACAACACAAAGTAGACACTAAGACCTCCAAGCTGGTCCTAAGATCACAAATTAGAAACTAAGCCCTCCAAGGATATCCTAAGCTCACAAATTAGACACTCAGTCCACCAAGCAGACCCCGAGATCACAAATTAAACCCTAAGCTCACATATTGGACCCTTAGACCTCCAAACAGACCCTAACCTCACAAATCATACACTAAGTCCTCCAAGCAGACATCAAGATCACAACTTAGAACCTACGATCACAACTTAAACCCTAAGATCACAACTTAGATCCTAAGACCACAACTTAGACACTACACCCTCCAAACAGACACTAAGGTCACAACTTAGACCCTAAGATCACAACTTAGACACTACATGCTCCAAACAGACACTAAGATCACAAATTAGACATGAAGATCACAAAATAGACACTAAATCCACCATGAAGACACCAAGATCACCCACTGGACACTAAGTCCTCCAAGCAGACCCTAAGATCACAAGTTAGACACCGAGATCACAAGTTAGACTCTATGTCCTCCAAGCAGACACTAAGATGACAAATTAGAACCTAAGATGACAAATTAGACCCTACGATAACAAATTAGACCCTACGATAACAAATTAGACCCTAACAACACAAAGTAGACACTAAGACCTCCAAGCTGGTCCTAAGATGACAAATTAGAAACTAAGCCCTCCAAGGATATCTTAAGCTCACAAATTAGACACTCAGTCCACCAAGCAGACCCCGAGATCACAAATTAAACCCTAAGCTCACATATTGGACCCTTACACCTCCAAACAGACCCTAACCTCACAAATCATACACTAAGTCCTCCAAGCAGACCCTGAGATCATACCTTAAACCCTAGGTCACAAATTAGATCCTAAGGTCACAAATGAGACCCTAATTCCTCCAAGCAGACAATGAGATCACAAGTTGGACACTATGACCTCCAAGCAGACCCTAAACTCACAAATGAGACCCTAATGTCACAAATTTCAACCTAAGTCCTCCAAGCAGACCCTGAGCTTATACATTAGACACCAAGCCCTCCAAGCAGACCCTAAGCTCACACACTACACCCTCGCCCTGCAATCCCAAAAACAAACACTGAGACCCTTTGCCACGTTCTCCTCAACGCCCACACAACACACACACACATACACACACACACACAAACCCCTTACCTCCTCTCAGCTCTCCGCAGTTTGCGCCATCACCTCTCCAGGCTTGCCTGCGCCACCTCAAAAAGAAACAGATACACGCTCAGAGAGGGCTCAAAGCTGCACCCTCACCAAGCACGCCAAGCGGACCCGAAGATCCCAAATTAGACCCTGAGAACACAAATTAGACCCTAAGTCCTCCAAGCACACCTTAAGATCTCAAATGAGACACTAAGACCTGCAAGCAGACCCTAAGATCACAACTTAGACCCTGAGTCCTCCAAGGAGACCCTAAGATCACAACTTAGACCCTAAGTACTCCAAGCAGACCCTAAGAACACAAATGAGACACCAAGCTCACAAAGCAGAACTTAAGCTCAAAAATTAGACACTAAGCACACAAATTAGAAACTAAGTCATCCAAGTAGACACTAAGATCACCAACTGAACAATAAGTCCTCCAAGCAGACCCTAAGATCACAAGTTAGACACCGAGACCACAAGTTAGACACTATGTCCTCCAAGCAGACACTAAGATGACAAATTAGACCCTAAGATGACAAATTAGACCCTACGATAACAAATTAGACCCTAACAACACAAAGTAGACACTAAGACCTCCAAGCTGGTCCTAAGATCACAAAAGAGAAACTAAGCCCTCCAAGGATATCCTAAGCTCACAAATTAGACACTCAGTCCACCAAGCACACCCCAAGATCACAAATTAAACCCTAAGCTCACATATTGGACCCTAAGCTCACATACTGGACGCTTAGACCTCCAAACAGACCCTAACCTCAGAAATCATACACTAAGTCCTCCAAGCAGACCCTGAGCTCACACATTAGACCCTAAGTCCTCCAAGCAGACCCTGAGATCATACCTTACACCCCAGGTCACAAATTAGACCCTAGGGTCACAAATGAGACCCTAATTCCTCCAAGCAGACCCTGAGATCACAAATTGGACACTAAGACCTCCAAGCAGACCCTAAACTCACAAATGAGACCCTAATGTCACAAATTTCACCCTAAGTCCTCCAAGCAGACCCTAAGCTCACACACTAGACCCTCTACCTGCAATCCCAAACACAAATACTGAGCCCCTTTACCACGTTCTCCTCAACGCCCACCCAACACACACCCCTTACCTCCTCACAGCTCTCCGCAGTTTGCGCCATCACCTCTCCAGGCTCGGCTGCGCTACCTGAAACAGAAGCAGATACACGCTCAGAGAGGGCTCAAAGCTGCACCCTTCCCTCACCACGTGCCATCTCCCTCTCTCGTCACCTTACTGCTCGTCCGCTGGCCTTTGCACATCTTCGGTTCTCTGCTTTCAGACCGTGTATCGCCTACAGAACACAACGCAAGGGATGTTTCAAATTCCACAAAAACTACAAGACACTCCATCACTTGCTGCTTCACTCTGCGCAGCATAGCTCACCTGGCCCAAGTCAGCTCGGGGGCAGAGATCTCCCTTTGCTCCTCCCTCCCCACCTCCAAATTAAAAACATACAGCAAGTCATAAGCCAGCCAGCAGAATAAGGCATACCTTCCTTCTGACACAACAAGTTCACCCACCTGGTACCATCGCTCCTCTCAAGCCTCCTACAGCAGCCTCTGACGCGTTGCTAACCATCTCCTCATCTGCAACAACAACCTGCCATGATTCACAGCAACCCCAAACAAAAGCTGCTTCTGCCTCTAAGTCTCAGGCCAGACTCCCTCTGAGACTTCGGCTGACAACCAGACGCAGACTGACATTCAGACACTCTGAACACAGACGCTCCGACGCCCTGCCTCAGACACTAACTTGAAATACACTCCCAAGCAGACTCTCGGGCCCTGACTCATTCATTCCAAGCTTCTTCAAACAGCTCTTCTGGCCATTCACACACATCTTCAAGAGCAGAGAGCTACACTGCGATGATAAAACCCCACCACATATGTTCCAGAGTTCAAGAATTCCAGGGGAGAGAAAACCAGAGACAAACATACAACTCTCAACTACTTTACTCATATCGGAAACTACAGAGATAGTAAAGGCTACTTCTCATCATGTTTGCTTCTCTTCCCAACCCCAAGGACCCCGTGAAGACCATCAGCAAACCAGCTCCGAGAATCATCATCACGGCAGTGCGAGGCGGCAGGCTCAACCTCAGCGGGCGTCCCCGCGCAGGCAACCTTCGCCTGGGTGGGATGAGCTTCTGCCTCCCTCGCACAGCATGAGGCTCGGGCTTCCAGACTCACAAAAATGCACGCTCATTGCCACGCAGGGGGCCAGCCCACGTGGGAAGGAGCGGCCACCGAGAGCTACGGAGGTCTCCAAGGGTCGGGACTTTCCCAGGCACTTCTAAAGCACAACTTTCTGGGTAGGAACCAAAGCTCGACTTCTCAGGAAGCAGACAAAGCAGAACGCTCCGGGGAGGAGCCAAAGGGGACCAACAGTACTCTCCCACCTTTGTGTGTTTCGCCACGGACCGTGACCAATCGTCCCTCACGCAACACCCTGGACTTAAGCCCCACAAACGTCACCTTTTCATCCTGGCACTTCACTCCGAGTCCCTACCTTCACTAGAGCTGACCCTGCCCTTCCCAGGCACCTCCGAGCGCGTTCTCCGACCTTCTGACATTCCGGCTCAGATGCTACGTCCCAATGCTACATTTCAAACCCCTTCCCGCCATTCTGACATTCTCCCCCACCCCCTGCCCCGTAAAGGAGTCCCTCTACTTAGCGTGCAGAGTGCCATGGCTCGCCAGGCAGCCTCACTGCTCACAACTCCTGCAGCAGACTCCAGCCATGTTGCGGCCGTTGCCAAGTTCCTCTTCATCATCTGCCACAAAACAAACAAACAAGCAAACAAACTGGAACACGCCATGCTGGCCGCCATCACCATCACTCCACCTGAACTACACCGGCCTGTCCTGGGAAAACCGTCTGCCTCCTCCAAAGCTCCTCGACATTGTGCTCGCCTTGTTTGTCCCAAATCGGTGCCAGAGTGTGACGCCGGGCCTCCCCTGCCCTCCGCGCCCTAGGAGGACAGCAGAGAGAAATGACCAGGGTGTTTGCAAAAAGGGACCGACTCCACCGTCCTTCTCCTTACCTCCCTGACTCACCTCCAGCGCTCATCCGACTCCAAAGGTAGAGGGCAGGCCCTGCAATCCCAAACACAAATACTGACCCCTTTGCCACCTTCTCCTCAACGCCCACCCACCACACACACACACGCACACAAACCCCTTACCTCCTCTCAGCTCTCCGCAGTTTGCGCCATCACCTCTCCAGGCTTGCCTGCGCCACCTGAAAAAGAAACAGATACACGCTCAGAGAGGGCTCAAAGCTGCACCCTCACCAAGCACGCCAAGCGGACACCAAGCGCGCCAAGCGGACCCCAAGATCCCAAATTAGACCCTGAGAACACAAATTAGACCCTAAGTCCTCCAAGCACACCTTAAGATATCAAATCAGACACTAAGACCTGCAAAGCAGACCCTAAGATCACAACTTAGACCCTAAGTCCTCCAAGGAGACACTAAGACCACAACTTATACCCTAAGTCCTCCAAGCAGATCCTAAGAACACAAATGAGACACCAAGCTCACAAAGTAGAACTTAAGCTCAAAAATTAGACACTAAGCACACAAATTAGAAACTAAGTCATCCAAGTAGACACGAAGATCACAAATTAGTCACTAAGTCCTCCAAGCAGAGACTAAGAACACAAATTAGACACTAAGTCCTCCAGGCAGACATCAAGATCACAACTTAGAACCTACGATCACAACTTAAAACCTAAGATCACAACTTAGACACTACATGCTCCAAACAGACACTAAGATCACAAATTAGACATGAAGATCACAAAATAGACACTAAATTCACCATGAAGACACTAAGATCACCAACTGGACACTAAGTCCTCCAAGCAGACCCTAAGATCACAAGATAGACACCGAGATCACAAGTTACACACTATGTCCTCCAAGCAGACACTAAGATGACAAATTAGACCCTAAGATGACAAATTAGACCCTAACAACACAAAGTAGACACTAAGACCTCCAAGCTGGTCCTAAGATCACAAAAGAGAAACTAAGTCCTCCAAGGATATCCTAAGCTCACAAATTAGACAGTCCACCAAACAGACCCCGAGATCACAAATTAAATCCTAAGCTCACATATTGGACCCTAAGCTCACATATTGGACCCTTAGACTTCCAAACAAACCCTAACCTCACAAATCATACACTAAGTCCTCCAAGCAGACCCTGAGCTCACACATTAAACCCTAAGTCCTCCAAGCAGACCCTGAGATCATACCTTAAACCCCAGGTCACAAACTAGACCCTAAGGTCACAAATGAGACCCTAATTCCTCCAAGCAGACCCTGAGATCACAAATTGGACACTAAGACCTCCAAGGAGTCCCTAAACTCACAAATGAGACTCTAATGTCACAAATTTCACCCTAAGTCCTCCAAGCAGACCCTGAGCTCTCACACTAGCCCAAAACTTAAAACCCAAGCCCACAATTTAAAACCCAAACCCAAAACTCAGACCCAAGCCCAAAACTCAGACCCCAAGGCCAAAACTCAGACCCCAAGGCCAAAACTCAGACCCCAAGCCCAAAACTCAGACCCCAAGCCCAAAACTTAAAACCCAAGCCCAAAACTTAAAACCCAAGCCCAAAACATAAAACGCAAGACCAAAACTCAGACCCCAAGCCCAAAACTCAGACCCCAAGCCCAAAACTCAGATCCCAAGGCCAAAACTCAGACCCCAAGCCCAAAACTAAAAACCCAAGCCCAAAACTCAGACCCCAAGCCCAAAACTTAGACCCCAAACCCAAAACTCAGATCCCAAGACCAAAACTCAGACCCCAAGCCCAAAACTCAGATCCCAAGCCCAAAACTCAGATCCCAAGCCCAAAACTCAGACCCCAAGCCCAAAACTCAGACCCCAAGCCCAAAACTCAGACCCCAAGCCCAAAACTCAGACCCCAAGCCCAAAACCCAAACCCCAAGCCCAAAACTCAGACCCCAAGCCCAAAACTCAGACCCCAAGCCCAAAACTCAGACCCCAAGCCCAAAACTTAAAACCCAAGCCCAAAACTTAAAACCCAAGCCCAAAACTTAAAACGCAAGACCAAAACTCAGACCCCAAGCCCAAAACTTAAAACCCAAGTCCAAAATTCAGACCCCAAGCCCAGAACTTAAAATCCAAGCCCAAAACTCAGACCCCAAGCCCAAAACTCAGACCCCAAGCCCAAAACTCAGACCCCAAGCCCAAAACTCAGACCCCAAGGCCAAAACTCAGACCCCAAGGCCAAAACTTAGACCCCAAGCCCAAAACTTAAAACCCAAGCCCAAAACTTAAAACCCAAGCCCAAAACTTAAAACGCAAGACCAAAACTCAGACCCCAAGCCCAAAACTCAGATCCCAAGCCCAAAACTCAGACCCCAAGCCCACAACTTAAAACCCAAACCCAAAACTCAGACCCAAGCCCAAAACTCAGACCCCAAGCCCAAAACTCAGATCCCAAGCCCAAAACTCAGACCCCAAACCCAAAACTCAGACCCAAGGCCAAAACTCAGACCCCAAGCCCAGAACTTAAAACCCAAGCCCAAAACTTAAAACCCAAGCCCAAAACTTAAAACCCAAGCCCAAAACTTAAAACCCAAGCCCAAAACTTAAAACGCAAGCCCAAAACTCAGACCCCAAGCCCAAAACTTAAAACCCAAGTCCAAAATTCAGACCCCAAGCCCAGAACTTAAAATCCAAGCCCAAAACTCAGACCCCAAGCCCAAAACTTAGACCCCAAGCCCAAAACTAAAAACCCAAGCCCAAAACTTAGACCCCAAGCCCACATCTTTGACCCCAAGCCCATAAATTAGCATCGAATTCCACAACTCAGGCACCTAGTACACAACTTCAATACCATTTCCTCCAAGCAGACACTCAGGCCATCATTTAGCCTCTACTTCCACAACTTAGACACCAAGTCCTCCAAGCAGACCCTAAGGTCACAAATTGGACCCTAGGGACACATATTGGACAGAGATCCTCCAAGCTGAACCTAAGCTCACGCATTAGACCCTAAATCCTCCAAGCAGACTCTGAGCTCCCACTTTAGACACCCAGTCCTTCAAGTAGCCCCTGACTCCCCCACGCAGCCCCTAATTTCTAAAAACATGTAAGTTCTGGAAATATCTAAAACCTAAACACGTTTTACATCCAGAAGCCACGTCCCACTCATACAGACAAGACCTAAGCCTGCAACCGCCCACACGCTAACTTGGACATGTATTCTAAAACTAACACCTCCATTCTGAAGCTGAGAGCAGCATTCTAACACTGAGCCACGCCTTCTAAAACTAACATATTCTTTTTAAGACTAATACCAGCATTCTAAGGCTGACATGGATTTTAAGGCCAACACCAGCATTCCAAGCCTAACACCGACATTCTAAGACCACCAGCAGCATTCTAAGACCAATACCACTAACGTTTACCTCACATAAACTTTGGAAATTACTAACATCATACATTTCTTTTAAATGCATTTACAGAAATGACATTCTTCACCATTTACAATTCATTCTTACAAATCCAATAACACTTCACTACTTACACAAGACGCTCGACAGGTCGCACGCTCGGTCACGTCCCCGTCATCAGACGTCCTTTATGTACGGCAACGCCGCCTTCCACGTGACACGGACCGCTTTCACGCGCCTGACTGAAATCTTCTACGTCCCGGGTATTGCTGTCCAGAAGCAGACGGAGCTCCTCTCGACTCCACAGCTTCTGTGCATACTAACCTGCAGACAAAAAACCATTCCTATTGATACCCTTACAATATGACCTCTAAACATCCTCCCCTCCCTTCCATTTTTTTCCATGTCTGCAAAGCTAACGAATTGCACCCAAGAGACAACACTCACTAGACCTAAACATACTTACCAACTACCTACACCCATAGATGAGACAGCAACTTCAGGGCTGCCACACCAACTCTCCCATTTTCTTTCCTAACGCACAGCAACATCCCCCCAGGCAGGCTTCAGGAATCACGAGGAACTGAACTCCCTGAAGCTTCAAAATTACCCAGCCTGGAAACCTCTCCTCATGCAGAGTGCCATGGGTCTCAAAGCAGCCTCGCTGCCCACAACTCCCGCAGCAGACTCCAGCCATGTTGCAGCTGTTGCCAAGTTCCTCTTGATCATCTGCCAGAAACAAACAAAGAAGGGGGAGCACGCTCTGCTGGCCGCCATCACCATCACTCCAGCCCTCCAGCCCGGCCTCTTCCATACCAACCCTCGGCCTCCCCCAAAGCTCCTTAACACTGTGCTCACCTGCCCCAAAGAGATTCCGCAGTCCAACGCCGGGCCTCCCTTGCCCTCCGCGACCAAGGACTGCAACAGGGACAAATGACCCCAGTTCTTACAACACTGACCGACCCCACAACCATTCTCCTTACCTCCCTGACTCACCTCCAGCGCTCATCCGACTCCTAAGGGTAGAGGGCAGGCCCTGCAATCCCAAACACAAACACTGAATCTTTTTGCCACCTTCTCCTCAACGCCCAGCCGCCACACACACACACACACACACACACGCACAAACTTCTTAGCTCTTCACAGCTTCACATGCAGCCTGAAGCAATGCTCCAGAAAGCTACTGATGAGGTGACTGAAGACAAAAGCCTTACTCTGCTTTGTACTTTTATATCATGACAAGAAATGCCTGACCCTTCGTTAAGCAACCGACGTGAGCAGTCAGGATACGAAGAACAAGGTCCAAGGACCAGGCTGAGCATCTTCAGCTCAAGCAGCAATGTGGAAGCGCCAATGCAGAAAACAAGCGCAGGCGCTCAATAACACAGGCAAGCTCTACCGCCCTGCCCACTGTAAGATGATGCTATAAAAAGTCGCAATTATTTATCCTCATCCCCATGGTACATTGCAAACCTGTGCCTCCTATCCTGATGCTGTCCCCCACCCCCCTGCTGCCAAAAATTAGTCTTTCTGCTTTATCTCTATAGTGCCATAGGTCTCAAGCCAAACTTATTGCTCAGAACTTCCATACTAAACACCTGGGAGTTTGCTGCATCCACCCAATTCATCTTCATCACCTGCAATAACAGGACTAAGAAAGAAAAAAAACAACAAGAACCAAAACCGAGCCACACCCCAGTCTATAGACAGACAAACACAGAGAAGTCACTGTTCTGGCTGTCATTCTCACCATCAGCATACCAGTCAATGCTCATCTTTTTCTGTAAGACCTTACTGCCTCAGCTGTACCTCTGCAGACACATGCTCATCTGGTCCTACGTAATTCCTGCACGGTACACCGAGGTTCTCCTACCCTGCTACACTTAAAAACCTACACGCAATTGATCATTGTTCGGGTGACAAGAAATTAACCCCCAATCCTTGTCCTTAACTCCCCTGCTCACTGGAAATGGCCAGCTAACTCTACAAGCAACTGCACAATACACAGAAGGAACATATAAGCTAACCCCCCCCACCATGTTACACTTACCTTTTAGTCTGCAGCCTCACACTAAATACCCTTAACTTCTTACAGCCCTCCTCCCTGCGGAAGTTCAATTCTCACTCCCTGGATGTGACTCTTCACCAAAAAAATTAAAACACATGCACGCTAAGACTAGGCTACAAGCAACTAGTTTTGCTGCGAATTGCCTATCTGCTGCTTAATCACATTGCCTGCTCCTGAACCACGTCTCCAATATTTATGTCCACCACGTATTGGACATACAGCTTCTAAGTCACTTTATAAACAGCAACAGAAAATAACTTACTGTATTGAGAGCCAGCTGCCATTGACTAATCATTATAGACACATGGTCAGTGTTCACATAAACCAGGAACACAATTAGACAGCCACCCCTGGGAAAACAAAACCTTACAGAACAGAGCTACAAAAACTACAGCCCTGAAATACTAATTTCATGCAGACTGTAAGGAACAAACCCCTCTCCACTTTGAACTTTGAAAGTGGAAATATGTAAGCTAAGAAGTATTCTTTTACCTTTCCCTGCCCCAAAACATAAGATTTTTAAGAAACTCGACATCACAAAACAACTTCAAAATCATGTTTTGCTCTTCTTTAAACCCAAACACTCAACTTAGCTTTTAAAAAAGTAAAAAGCTAACAGCATCCTCAAGAAAAACTCCTAGCCCCATAAGTGGAGTGTTTCCTCAGCAGACACCAGCATCATTGTTATACACAAAATGGAACAGAAACAATACAAAAGTAATGAAGACATTGACCAAAATCAACAGTTGCCGTGGTTTCTGTACCTGAGAAGGACCACAAAAACATCCATCACTCAACACCAAAAATAAAAACAAAACCCTAGAGAAAACCACAGCACAAAAAAGCTGAGTAATTATCGCACACATAAAAACTAGAGTAGCTTAAAACACAGAGCTCTGAAAAAAACCTCCCCCCAAAAAAACCAAAACCTCCCCAAACACCTTACCTTGAAGAGAGCCAAACCCTATAGGAACTGCCTGCAGGAAAGCTGGGCCTTATATACCCCAGGCCCTACCCACCACCCCTCCCACAATGCCCTGGCTCAGGGCTGGGGCAAACCACCAGCTGGGACAGAAGCACCCTGACAAGGTACAGCTGGGTCTGATTTTATTTGGGTTTGGCCTTTTGGCTGCTTTTGGTCTTTAGGTTTTTGGTTTTATTTTTCTGGCTTAGATTCACATTCAAAACTCACAGACAACACAGTTCTACAGAATTAGGCTCAGAATTATATTTGGTTTCAGACCATGCAGGGATTCTCTGTCTGAGCTCCCGGGGCTCAGGCTCACACAGGGTTACTTCCTCACAGCCTGGCTCACACTCAAACATTTCAACTGCATGGACACTCTAGCTCAGGCTCTTGCTCACTGAGGCTCCATCTGCCTTGGTCTGGCTCCCACATCCGCACGAATCTCACGTTGAGACTAACACAGACTCCCTGGCTCAGGCTCACTCTCACGTGTTAACTAAAGAAAGGTATTCAGATGACTCAGCCCAGGTGACCTATGCTTACAACACCCAAGTAGCAACTTATTTCAGGGTCCTGTCATTTTCATACAACTACAGTCATCTTTTCTTGTTAGTGTTTTCCAGGTGTGTCTGGGTTCGAATAAAAGGATGGAAAACCTCTGAAGGCCAGTGGATGAGCAGCAAAGCTCTGGGAGCAGGAGATGGGACTTTCTGAAGGAAGGGTGCAGCTTCCATCTGTCTCTCAGTGTGTGCATGTTTGCATTTCTGTTGGGTGCTGCAGGTAACTCTGGAGAGGTGAAGGTGCAAACTGAGGAGGGCTGTGAGGAGGTAAGGGGTTTGTGTGTGTGTGTGTGTGTGTGGTGGCTGGGTGCTGAGGAGAACGTGGCCAAGGGGCTCAGTATTTGTGGTTGAGATTGCAGGGCCGGCCCTCTACCTTTGGAGTCGGATGAGCGATGGAGGTGAGTCAGGATCACAACCGGATCAGGAGAAGGATCCTGGGGTTGGCCCCTTTTTGCAAACACCCTGGTTATTTGTCTTTATTGTCCTCGTAGGACCTGGAGGGAAGGAGAGGCCCAGTGTCAGAGCCTATTACCGGATTGGAACAGGCGAGCAGAATGTGGAGGAGCTTTGCAGCAGGAAGAGGGTTGTCACAGATTAGGCCAGCACTGGGGAGCGGGGTGCTGGTGATGATGGTGGCTCCCACTGTGTGTTCCTGTTTGTTCAAAACTTAGACACCTAACTCACAACTTAGACACCAAGTCTACAACTTAGACACCTACTCCTCCAAGCAGACACTAATGTCACAACTTAAGACACCAAGTCCACAATTTACACACCAAGTCAACCAAGCAGACACTAAGGTCATAAATTAGCCTTTAAGTCCACAACCTGGACTCCAAGTCCACAATTAGACACCAAGTCCACAACTTAGACACCAAGTCCTCCAAGCAAACACTCGGGTAATAAATAAGCCTCTAAGACCACAACTTAGACACCAAGTCCTCCAAGCACACACTAAGATCATTAATTAGCCTATAAGTCCACAACTTCAACAACAACTCAACAACTTAGAAACCTAGTTCACAACTTACACATCAAGTCCACACCTTAGAAACCTAGTCCTCCAACCAGACACTAAGGTCATAAATTAGCCTCTAAGTCCACAACTTATACACCTAGTCCGCAACTTAGAAACTAAGCCCAAAACATAGACCCCAAGTCCATAACTTAGACACCACGGCCACAACTTAGACACCAAGTCCTCCAAGCAGACACTAAGCTCACACAGTAGACCCTCGCACTGCAATCACAAACACAAATACTGAGCCCCTTTACCATGTTCTCGTCAATGCCCACCCAACACACACTCACCCACACACACACACACAAACCCCTTACCTCCTCTCAGCTCTCCACAGTTTACGCCATCACCTCTCCAGGCTTGCCTGCGCCACCTGAAAAAGAAACAGATACACGCTCAGAGAGGGCTCAAAGCTGAACCCTCACCAAGCACGCCAAGCGGACCCGAAGATCCCAAATTAGACCCTGAGAACACAAATTAGACACTAAGTCCTCCAAGCAGACATCAAGATCACAACTTAGAACCTACGATCACAACTTAAACCCTAAGATCACAACTTAGATCCTAAGACCACAACTTAGACACTACACCCTCCAAACAGACACTAAGGTCACAACTTAGACCCTAAGATCACAACTTAGACACTACATGCTCCAAACAGACACTAAGATCACAAATTAGACATGAAGATCACAAAATAGACACTAAATCCACCATGAAGACACCAAGATCACCCACTGGACACTAAGTCCTCCAAGCAGACCCTAAGATCACAAGTTAGACACCGAGATCACAAGTTAGACTCTATGTCCTCCAAGCAGACACTAAGATGACAAATTAGAACCTAAGATGACAAATTAGACCCTACGATAACAAATTAGACCCTACGATAACAAATTAGACCCTAACAACACAAAGTAGACACTAAGACCTCCAAGCTGGTCCTAAGATGACAAATTAGAAACTAAGCCCTCCAAGGATATCTTAAGCTCACAAATTAGACACTCAGTCCACCAAGCAGACCCCGAGATCACAAATTAAACCCTAAGCTCACATATTGGACCCTTACACCTCCAAACAGACCCTAACCTCACAAATCATACACTAAGTCCTCCAAGCAGACCCTGAGATCATACCTTAAACCCCAGGTCACAAATTAGATCCTAAGGTCACAAATGAGACCCTAATTCCTCCAAGCAGACAATGAGATCACAAGTTGGACACTATGACCTCCAAGCAGACCCTAAACTCACAAATGAGACCCTAATGTCACAAATTTCAACCTAAGTCCTCCAAGCAGACCCTGAGCTTATACATTAGACACCAAGCCCTCCAAGCAGACCCTAAGCTCACACACTACACCCTCGCCCTGCAATCCCAAACACAAACACTGAGACCCTTTGCCACGTTCTCCTCAACGCCCACACAACACACACACACATACACACACACACACAAACCCCTTACCTCCTCTCAGCTCTCCGCAGTTTGCGCCATCACCTCTCCAGGCTTGCCTGCGCCACCTGAAAAAGAAACAGATACACGCTCAGAGAGGGCTCAAAGCTGCACCCTCACCAAGCACGCCAAGCGGACCCGAAGATCCCAAATTAGACCCTGAGAACACAAATTAGACCCTAAGTCCTCCAAGCACACCTTAAGATCTCAAATGAGACACTAAGACCTGCAAGCAGACCCTAAGATCACAACTTAGACCCTGAGTCCTCCAAGGAGACCCTAAGATCACAACTTAGACCCTAACTCCTCCAAGCAGACCCTAAGAACACAAATGAGACACCAAGCTCACAAAGTAGAACTTAAGCTCAAAAATTAGACACTTAGCACACAAATTAGAAACTAAGTCATCCAAGTAGACACTAAGATCACCAACTGAACAATAAGTCCTCCAAGCAGACCCTAAGATCACAAGTTAGACACTAAGTCCTCCAAGCAGACATCAAGATCACAACTTAGAACCTACGATCACAACTTAAACCCTAAGATCACAACTTAGATCCTAAGACCACAACTTAGACACTACACCCTCCAAACAGACACTAAGGTCACAACTTAGACCCTAAGATCGCAACTTAGACACTACATGCTCCAAACAGACACTAAGATCACAAATTAGACGTGAAGATCACAAAATAGACACTAAATCCACCATGAAGACACTAAGATCACCAACTGGACACTAAGTCCTCCAGGCGGACCCTAAGATCACAAATTAGACGCTAAGTCCTCCAAGCAGACATCAAGATCACAACTTAGAACCTACGATCACAACTTAAACCCTAAGATCACAACTTAGACACTACACCCTCCAAACAGGCACTAAGGTCACAACTTAGACCCTAAGATCACAACTTAGACACTACATGCTCCAAACAGACACTAAGATCACAAATTAGACGTGAAGATCACAAAATAGACACTAAATCCACCATGAAGACACTAAGATCACCAACTGGACACTAAGTCCTCCAAGCAGACCCTAAGATCACAAGTTAGACACCGAGACCACAAGTTAGACACTATGTCCTCCAAGCAGACACTAAGAGGACAAATTAGACCCTAAGATGACAAATTAGACCCTACGATAACAAATTAGACCCTAACAACACAAAGTAGACACTAAGACCTCCAAGCTGGTCCTAAGATCACAAATTAGAAACTAAGCCCTCCAAGGATATCCTAAGCTCACAAATTAGACACTCAGTCCACCAAGCACACCCCAAGATCACAAATTAAATCCTAAGCTCACATATTGGACCCTAAGCTCACATACTGGACGCTTAGACCTCCAAACAGACCCTAACCTCAGAAATCATACACTAAGTCCTCCAAGCAGACCCTGAGCTCACACATTAGACCCTAAGTCCTCCAAGCAGACCCTGAGATCATACCTTACACCCCAGGTCACAAATTAGACCCTAGGGTCACAAATGAGACCCTAATTCCTCCAAGCAGACCCTGAGATCACAAATTGGACACTAAGACCTCCAAGCAGACCCTAAACTCACAAATGAGACCCTAATGTCACAAATTTCACCCTAAGTCCTCCAAGCAGACCCTAAGCTCACACACTAGACCCTCTACCTGCAATCCCAAACACAAATACTGAGCCCCTTTACCACGTTCTCCTCAACGCCCACCCAACACACACCCCTTACCTCCTCACAGCTCTCCGCAGTTTGCGCCATCACCTCTCCAGGCTCGGCTGCGCTACCTGAAACAGAAGCAGATACACGCTCAGAGAGGGCTCAAAGCTGCACCCTTCCCTCACCACGTGCCATCTCCCTCTCTCGTCACCTTACTGCTCGTCCGCTGGCCTTTGCACATCTTCGGTTCTCTGCTTTCAGACCGTGTATCGCCTACAGAACACAACGCAAGGGATGTTTCAAATTCCACAAAAACTACAAGACACTCCATCACTTGCTGCTTCACTCTGCGCAGCATAGCTCACCTGGCCCAAGTCAGCTCGGGGGCAGAGATCTCCCTTTGCTCCTCCCTCCCCACCTCCAAATTAAAAACATACAGCAAGTCATAAGCCAGCCAGCAGAATAAGGCATACCTTCCTTCTGACACAACAAGTTCACCCACCTGGTACCATCGCTCCTCTCAAGCCTCCTACAGCAGCCTCTGACGCGTTGCTAACCATCTCCTCATCTGCAACAACAACCTGCCATGATTCACAGCAACCCCAAACAAAAGCTGCTTCTGCCTCTAAGTCTCAGGCCAGACTCCCTCTGAGACTTCGGCTGACAACCAGACGCAGACTGACATTCAGACACTCTGAACACAGACGCTCCGACGCCCTGCCTCAGACACTAACTCGAAATACACTCCCAAGCAGACTCTCGGGCCCTGACTCATTCATTCCAAGCTTCTTCCCACAGCTCTTCTGGCCATTCACACACATCTTCAAGAGCAGAGAGCTACACTGCGATGATAAAACCCCACCACATATGTTCCAGAGTTCAAGAATTCCAGGGGAGAGAAAACCAGAGACAAACATACAACTCTCAACTACTTTACTCATATCGGAAACTACAGAGATAGTAAAGGCTACTTCTCATCATGTTTGCTTCTCTTCCCAACCCCAAGGACCCCGTGAAGACCATCAGCAAACCAGCTCCGAGAATCATCATCACGGCAGTGCGAGGCGGCAGGCTCAACCTCAGCGGGCGTCCCCGCGCAGGCAACCTTCGCCTGGGTGGGATGAGCTTCTGCCTCCCTCACACAGCATGAGGCTCGGGCTTCCAGACTCACAAAAATGCACGCTCATTGCCACGCAGGGGGCCAGCCCACGTGGGAAGGAGCGGCCACCGAGAGCTACGGAGGTCTCCAAGGGTCGGGACTTTTCCAGGCACTTCTAAAGCACAACTTTCTGGGTAGGAACCAAAGCTCGACTTCTCGGGAAGCAGACAAAGCAGAACGCTCCGGGGAGGAGCCAAAGGGGACCAACAGTACTCTCCCACCTTTGTGTGTTTCGCCACGGACCGTCACCAATCGTCCCTCACGCAACACCCCGGACTGAAGCCCCACAAACGTCACCTTTTCATCCTGGCATTTCACTCCGAGTCCCTACCTTCACTAGAGCTGACCCTGCCCTTCCCAGGCACCTCCGAGCGCATTCTCCAACCTTCTGACATTCCGGCTCAGATGCTACGTCCCAACGCTACATTTCAAACCCCTTCCCGCCATTCTGACATTCTCCCCCACCCCCTGCCCCGTAAAGGAGTCCCTCTACTTAGCGTGCAGAGTGCCATGGCTCGCCAGGCAGCCTCACTGCTCACAACTCCTGCAGCAGACTCCAGCCATGTTGCGGCCGTTGCCAAGTTCCTCTTCATCATCTGCCACAAAACAAACAAACAAACAAACAAACTGGAACACGCCATGCTGGCCGCCATCACCATCACTCCACCTGAACTACACCGGCCTGTCCCGGGAAAACCGTCTGCCTCCTCCAAAGCTCCTCGACATTGTGCTCGTCTTGTTTGTCCCAAATCGGTGCCAGAGTGTGACGCCGGGCCTCCCCTGCCCTCCGCGCCCTAGGAGGACAGCAGAGAGAAATGACCAGGGTGTTTGCAAAAAGGGACCGACTCCACCGTCCTTCTCCTTACCTCCCTGACTCACCTCCAGCGCTCATCCGACTCCAAAGGTAGAGGGCAGGCCCTGCAATCCCAAACACAAATACTGACCCCTTTGCCTCCTTCTCCTCAACGCCCACCCACCACACACACACACGCACACAAACCCCTTACCTCCTCTCAGCTCTCCGCAGTTTGCGCCATCACCTCTCCAGGCTTGCCTGCGCCACCTGAAAAAGAAACAGATACACGCTCAGAGAGGGCTCAAAGCTGCACCCTCACCAAGCACGCCAAGCGGACACCAAGCGCGCCAAGCGGACCCCAAGATCCCAAATTAGACCCTGAGAACACAAATTAGACCCTAAGTCCTCCAAGCACACCTTAAGATATCAAATCAGACACTAAGACCTGCAAAGCAGACCCTAAGATCACAACTTAGACCCTAAGTCCTCCAAGGAGACACTAAGACCACAACTTATACCCTAAGTCCTCCAAGCAGATCCTAAGAACACAAATGAGACACCAAGCTCACAAAGTAGAACTTAAGCTCAAAAATTAGACACTAAGCACACAAATTAGAAACTAAGTCATCCAAGTAGACACGAAGATCACAAATTAGTCACTAAGTCCTCCAAGCAGAGACTAAGAACACAAATTAGACACTAAGTCCTCCAGGCAGACATCAAGATCACAACTTAGAACCTACGATCACAACTTAAAACCTAAGATCACAACTTAGACACTACATGCTCCAAACAGACACTAAGATCACAAATTAGACATGAAGATCACAAAATAGACACTAAATTCACCATGAAGACACTAAGATCACCAACTGGACACTAAGTCCTCCAAGCAGACCCTAAGATCACAAGATAGACACCGAGATCACAAGTTACACACTATGTCCTCCAAGCAGACACTAAGATGACAAATTAGACCCTAAGATGACAAATTAGACCCTAACAACACAAAGTAGACACTAAGACCTCCAAGCTGGTCCTAAGATCACAAAAGAGAAACTAAGTCCTCCAAGGATATCCTAAGCTCACAAATTAGACAGTCCACCAAACAGACCCCGAGATCACAAATTAAATCCTAAGCTCACATATTGGACCCTAAGCTCACATATTGGACCCTTAGACTTCCAAACAAACCCTAACCTCACAAATCATACACTAAGACCTCCAAGCAGACCCTGAGCTCACACATTAAACCCTAAGTCCTCCAAGCAGACCCTGAGATCATACCTTAAACCCCAGGTCACAAATTAGACCCTAAGGTCACAAATGAGACCCTAATTCCTCCAAGCAGACAATGAGATCACAAATTGGACACTAAGACCTCCAAGGAGTCCCTAAACTCACAAATGAGACTCTAATGTCACAAATTTCACCCTAAGTCCTCCAAGCAGACCCTGAGCTCTCACACTAGCCCAAAACTTAAAACCCAAGCCCACAACTTAAAACCCAAACCCAAAACTCAGACCCAAGCCCAAAACTCAGACCCCAAGCCCAAAACTCAGATCCCAAGCCCAAAACTCAGACCCCAAACCCAAAACTCAGACCCAAGGCCAAAACTCAGACCCCAAGGCCAAAACTCAGACCCCAAGGCCAAAACTCAGACCCCAAGCCCAAAACTCAGACCCCAAGCCCAGAACTTAAAACCCAAGCCCAAAACTTAAAACCCAAGCCCAAAACTTAAAACCCAAGCCCAAAACTTAAAACCCAAGCCCAAAACTTAAAACCCAAGCCCAAAACTCAGACCCCAAGCCCAAAACTTAAAACCCAAGTCCAAAATTCAGACCCCAAGCCCAGAACTTAAAATCCAAGCCCAAAACTCAGACCCCAAGCCCAAAACTTAGACCCCAAGCCCAAAACTAAAAACCCAAGCCCAAAACTTAGACCCCAAGCCCACATCTTTGACCCCAAGCCCATAAATTAGCATCGAATTCCACAACTCAGGCACCTAGTACACAACTTCAATACCATTTCCTCCAAGCAGACACTCAGGCCATCATTTAGCCTCTACTTCCACAACTTAGACACCAAGTCCTCCAAGCAGACCCTAAGGTCACAAATTGGACCCTAGGGACACATATTGGACAGAGATCCTCCAAGCTGAACCTAAGCTCACGCATTAGACCCTAAATCCTCCAAGCAGACTCTGAGCTCCCACTTTAGACACCCAGTCCTTCAAGTAGCCCCTGACTCCCCCACGCAGCCCCTAATTTCTAAAAACATGTAAGTTCTGGAAATATCTAAAACCTAAACACGTTTTACATCCACAAGCCACGTCCCACTCATACAGACAAGACCTAAGCCTGCAACCGCCCACACGCTAACTTGGACATGTATTCTAAAACTAACACCTCCATTCTGAAGCTGAGAGCAGCATTCTAACACTGAGCCACGCCTTCTAAAACTAACATATTCTTTTTAAGACTAATACCAGCATTCTAAGGCTGACATGGATTTTAAGGCCAACACCAGCATTCCAAGCCTAACACCGACATTCTAAGACCACCAGCAGCATTCTAAGACCAATACCACTAACGTTTACCTCACATAAACTTTGGAAATTACTAACATCATACATTTCTTTTAAATGCATTTACAGAAATGACATTCTTCACCATTTACAATTCATTCTTACAAATCCAATAACACTTCACTACTTACACAAGACGCTCGACAGGTCGCACGCTCGGTCACGTCCCCGTCATCAGACGTCCTTTACGTACGGCAACGCCGCCTTCCACGTGACACGGACCGCTTTCACGCGCCTGACTGAAATCTTCTACGTCCCGGGTATTGCTGTCCAGAAGCAGACGGAGCTCCTCTCGACTCCACAGCTTCTGTGCATACTAACCTGCAGACAAAAAACCATTCCTATTGATACCCTTACAATATGACCTCTAAACATCCTCCCCTCCCTTCCATTTTTTTCCATGTCTGCAAAGCTAACAAATTGCACCCAAGAGACAACACTCACTAGACCTAAACATACTTACCAACTACCTACACCCATAGATGAGACAGCAACTTCAGGGCTGCCACACCAACTCTCCCATTTTCTTTCCTAACGCACAGCAACATCCCCCCAGGCAGGCTTCAGGAATCACGAGGAACTGAACTCCCTGAAGCTTCAAAATTACCCAGCCTGGAAACCTCTGCTCATGCAGAGTGCCATAGGTCTCAAAGCAGCCTCGCTGCCCACAACTCCCGCAGCAGACTCCAGCCATGTTGCAGCCGTTGCCAAGTTCCTCTTGATCATCTGCCAGAAACAAACAAAGAAGGGGGAGCACGCTCTGCTGGCCGCCATCACCATCACTCCAGCCCTCCAGCCCGGCCTCTTCCATACCAACCCTCGGCCTCCCCCAAAGCTCCTTAACACTGTGCTCACCTGCCCCAAAGAGATTCCGCAGTCCAACGCCGGGCCTCCCTTGCCCTCCGCGACCAAGGACTGCAACAGGGACAAATGACCCCAGTTCTTACAACACTGACCGACCCCACAACCATTCTCCTTACCTCCCTGACTCACCTCCAGCGCTCATCCGACTCCTAAGGGTAGAGGGCAGGCCCTGCAATCCCAAACACAAACACTGAATCTTTTTGCCACCTTCTCCTCAACGCCCAGCCGCCACACACACACACACACACACACACGCACAAACTTCTTAGCTCTTCACAGCTTCACATGCAGCCTGAAGCAATGCTCCAGAAAGCTACTGATGAGGTGACTGAAGACAAAAGCCTTACTCTGCTTTGTACTTTTATATCATGACAAGAAATGCCTGACCCTTCGTTAAGCAACCGACGTGAGCAGTCAGGATACGAAGAACAAGGTCCAAGGACCAGGCTGAGCATCTTCAGCTCAAGCAGCAATGTGGAAGCGCCAATGCAGAAAACAAGCGCAGGCGCTCAATAACACAGGCAAGCTCTACCGCCCTGCCCACTGTAAGATGATGCTATAAAAAGTCGCAATTATTTATCCTCATCCCCATGGTACATTGCAAACCTGTGCCTCCTATCCTGATGCTGTCCCCCACCCCCCTGCTGCCAAAAATTAGTCTTTCTGCTTTATCTCTATAGTGCCATAGGTCTCAAGCCAAACTTATTGCTCAGAACTTCCATACTAAACACCTGGGAGTTTGCTGCATCCACCCAATTCATCTTCATCACCTGCAATAACAGGACTAAGAAAGAAAAAAAACAACAAGAACCAAAACCGAGCCACACCCCAGTCTATAGACAGACAAACACAGAGAAGTCACTGTTCTGGCTGTCATTCTCACCATCAGCATACCAGTCAATGCTCATCTTTTTCTGTAAGACCTTACTGCCTCAGCTGTAACTCTGCAGACACATGCTCATCTGGTCCTACGTAATTCCTGCACGGTACACCGAGGTTCTCCTACCCTGCTACACTTAAAAACCTACACGCAATTGATCATTGTTCGGGTGACAAGAAATTAACCCCCAATCCTTGTCCTTAACTCCCCTGCTCACTGGAAATGGCCAGCTAACTCTACAAGCAACTGCACAATACACAGAAGGAACATATAAGCTAACCCCCCCCACCATGTTACACTTACCTTTTAGTCTGCAGCCTCACACTAAATACCCTTAACTTCTTACAGCCCTCCTCCCTGCGGAAGTTCAATTCTCACTCCCTGGATGTGACTCTTCACCAAAAAAATTAAAACACATGCACGCTAAGACTAGGCTACAAGCAACTAGTTTTGCTGCGAATTGCCTATCTGCTGCTTAATCACATTGCCTGCTCCTGAACCACGTCTCCAATATTTATGTCCACCACGTATTGGACATACAGCTTCTAAGTCACTTTATAAACAGCAACAGAAAATAACTTACTGTATTGAGAGCCAGCTGCCATTGACTAATCATTATAGACACATGGTCAGTGTTCACATAAACCAGGAACACAATTAGACAGCCACCCCTGGGAAAACAAAACCTTACAGAACAGAGCTACAAAAACTACAGCCCTGAAATACTAATTTCATGCAGACTGTAAGGAACAAACCCCTCTCCACTTTGAACTTTGAAAGTGGAAATATGTAAGCTAAGAAGTATTCTTTTACCTTTCCCTGCCCCAAAACATAAGATTTTTAAGAAACTCGACATCACAAAACAACTTCAAAATCATGTTTTGCTCTTCTTTAAACCCAAACACTCAACTTAGCTTTTAAAAAAGTAAAAAGCTAACAGCATCCTCAAGAAAAACTCCTAGCCCCATAAGTGGAGTGTTTCCTCAGCAGACACCAGCATCATTGTTATACACAAAATGGAACAGAAACAATACAAAAGTAATGAAGACATTGACCAAAATCAACAGTTGCCGTGGTTTCTGTACCTGAGAAGGACCACAAAAACATCCATCACTCAACACCAAAAATAAAAACAAAACCCTAGAGAAAACCACAGCACAAAAAAGCTGAGTAATTATCGCACACATAAAAACTAGAGTAGCTTAAAACACAGAGCTCTGAAAAAAACCTCCCCCCAAAAAAACCAAAACCTCCCCAAACACCTTACCTTGAAGAGAGCCAAACCCTATAGGAACTGCCTGCAGGAAAGCTGGGCCTTATATACCCCAGGCCCTACCCACCACCCCTCCCACAATGCCCTGGCTCAGGGCTGGGGCAAACCACCAGCTGGGACAGAAGCACCCTGACAAGGTACAGCTGGGTCTGATTTTATTTGGGTTTGGCCTTTTGGCTGCTTTTGGTCTTTAGGTTTTTGGTTTTATTTTTCTGGCTTAGATTCACATTCAAAACTCACAGACAACACAGTTCTACAGAATTAGGCTCAGAATTACATTTGGTTTCAGACCATGCAGGGATTCTCTGTCTGAGCTCCCGGGGCTCAGGCTCACACAGGGTTACTTCCTCACAGCCTGGCTCACACTCAAACATTTCAACTGCATGGACACTCTAGCTCAGGCTCTTGCTCACTGAGGCTCCATCTGCCTTGGTCTGGCTCCCACATCCGCACGAATCTCACATTGAGACTAACACAGACTCCCTGGCTCAGGCTCACTCTCACATGTTAACTAAAGAAAGGTATTCAGATGACTCAGCCCAGGTGACCTATGCTTACAACACCCAAGTAGCAACTTATTTCAGGGTCCTGTCATTTTCATACAACTACAGTCATCTTTTCTTGTTAGTGTTTTCCAGGTGTGTCTGGGTTCGAATAAAAGGATGGAAAACCTCTGAAGGCCAGTGGATGAGCAGCAAAGCTCTGGGAGCAGGAGATGGGACTTTCTGAAGGAAGGGTGCAGCTTCCATCTGTCTCTCAGTGTGTGCATGTTTGCATTTCTGTTGGGTGCTGCAGGTAACTCTGGAGAGGTGAAGGTGCAAACTGAGGAGGGCTGTGAGGAGGTAAGGGGTTTGTGTGTGTGTGTGTGTGTGTGGTGGCTGGGTGCTGAGGAGAACGTGGCCAAGGGGCTCAGTATTTGTGGTTGAGATTGCAGGGCCGGCCCTCTACCTTTGGAGTCGGATGAGCGATGGAGGTGAGTCAGGATCACAACCGGATCAGGAGAAGGATCCTGGGGTTGGCCCCTTTTTGCAAACACCCTGGTTATTTGTCTTTATTGTCCTCGTAGGACCTGGAGGGAAGGAGAGGCCCAGTGTCAGAGCCTATTACCGGATTGGAACAGGCGAGCAGAATGTGGAGGAGCTTTGCAGCAGGAAGAGGGTTGTCACAGATTAGGCCAGCACTGGGGAGCGGGGTGCTGGTGATGATGGTGGCTCCCACTGTGTGTTCCTGTTTGTTCAAAACTTAGACACCTAACTCACAACTTAGACACCAAGTCTACAACTTAGACACCTACTCCTCCATGCAGACACTAATGTCACAACTTAAGACACCAAGTCCACAATTTACACACCAAGTCAACCAAGCAGACACTAAGGTCATAAATTAGCCTTTAAGTCCACAACCTGGACTCCAAGTCCACAATTAGACACCAAGTCCACAACTTAGACACCAAGTCCTCCAAGCAAACACTCGGGTAATAAATAAGCCTCTAAGACCACAACTTAGACACCAAGTCCTCCAAGCACACACTAAGATCATTAATTAGCCTATAAGTCCACAACTTCAACAACAACTCAACAACTTAGAAACCTAGTTCACAACTTACACATCAAGTCCACACCTTAGAAACCTAGTCCTCCAACCAGACACTAAGGTCATAAATTAGCCTCTAAGTCCACAACTTATACACCTAGTCCGCAACTTAGAAACTAAGCCCAAAACATAGACCCCAAGTCCATAACTTAGACACCACGGCCACAACTTAGACACCAAGTCCTCCAAGCAGACACTAAGCTCACACAGTAGACCCTCGCACTGCAATCACAAACACAAATACTGAGCCCCTTAACCATGTTCTCGTCAATGCCCACCCAACACACACTCACCCACACACACACACACAAACCCCTTACCTCCTCTCAGCTCTCCACAGTTTACGCCATCACCTCTCCAGGCTTGCCTGCGCCACCTGAAAAAGAAACAGATACACGCTCAGAGAGGGCTCAAAGCTGAACCCTCACCAAGCACGCCAAGCGGACCCGAAGATCCCAAATTAGACCCTGAGAACACAAATTAGACACTAATTCCTCCAAGCAGACATCAAGATCACAACTTAGAACCTACGATCACAACTTAAACCCTAAGATCACAACTTAGATCCTAAGACCACAACTTAGACACTACACCCTCCAAACAGACACTAAGGTCACAACTTAGACCCTAAGATCACAACTTAGACACTACATGCTCCAAACAGACACTAAGATCACAAATTAGACATGAAGATCACAAAATAGACACTAAATCCACCATGAAGACACCAAGATCACCCACTGGACACTAAGTCCTCCAAGCAGACCCTAAGATCACAAGTTAGACACCGAGATCACAAGTTAGACTCTATGTCCTCCAAGCAGACACTAAGATGACAAATTAGAACCTAAGATGACAAATTAGACCCTACGATAACAAATTAGACCCTACGATAACAAATTAGACCCTAACAACACAAAGTAGACACTAAGACCTCCAAGCTGGTCCTAAGATGACAAATTAGAAACTAAGCCCTCCAAGGATATCTTAAGCTCACAAATTAGACACTCAGTCCACCAAGCAGACCCCGAGATCACAAATTAAACCCTAAGCTCACATATTGGACCCTTACACCTCCAAACAGACCCTAACCTCACAAATCATACACTAAGTCCTCCAAGCAGACCCTGAGATCATACCTTAAACCCCAGGTCACAAATTAGATCCTAAGGTCACAAATGAGACCCTAATTCCTCCAAGCAGACAATGAGATCACAAGTTGGACACTATGACCTCCAAGCAGACCCTAAACTCACAAATGAGACCCTAATGTCACAAATTTCAACCTAAGTCCTCCAAGCAGACCCTGAGCTTATACATTAGACACCAAGCCCTCCAAGCAGACCCTAAGCTCACACACTACACCCTCGCCCTGCAATCCCAAACACAAACACTGAGACCCTTTGCCACGTTCTCCTCAACGCCCACACAACACACACACACATACACACACACACACAAACCCCTTACCTCCTCTCAGCTCTCCGCAGTTTGCGCCATCACCTCTCCAGGCTTGCCTGCGCCACCTGAAAAAGAAACAGATACACGCTCAGAGAGGGCTCAAAGCTGCACCCTCACCAAGCACGCCAAGCGGACCCGAAGATCCCAAATTAGACCCTGAGAACACAAATTAGACCCTAAGTCCTCCAAGCACACCTTAAGATCTCAAATGAGACACTAAGACCTGCAAGCAGACCCTAAGATCACAACTTAGACCCTGAGTCCTCCAAGGAGACCCTAAGATCACAACTTAGACCCTAACTCCTCCAAGCAGACCCTAAGAACACAAATGAGACACCAAGCTCACAAAGTAGAACTTAAGCTCAAAAATTAGACACTTAGCACACAAATTAGAAACTAAGTCATCCAAGTAGACACTAAGATCACCAACTGAACAATAAGTCCTCCAAGCAGACCCTAAGATCACAAGTTAGACACTAAGTCCTCCAAGCAGACATCAAGATCACAACTTAGAACCTACGATCACAACTTAAACCCTAAGATCACAACTTAGATCCTAAGATTACAACTTAGACACTACACCCTCCAAACAGACACTAAGGTCACAACTTAGACCCTAAGATCGCAACTTAGACACTACATGCTCCAAACAGACACTAAGATCACAAATTAGACGTGAAGATCACAAAATAGACACTAAATCCACCATGAAGACACTAAGATCACCAACTGGACACTAAGTCCTCCAGGCGGACCCTAAGATCACAAATTAGACGCTAAGTCCTCCAAGCAGACATCAAGATCACAACTTCGAACCTACGATCACAACTTAAACCCTAAGATCACAACTTAGACACTACACCCTCCAAACAGGCACTAAGGTCACAACTTAGACCCTAAGATCACAACTTAGACACTACATGCTCCAAACAGACACTAAGATCACAAATTAGACGTGAAGATCACAAAATAGACACTAAATCCACCATGAAGACACTAAGATCACCAACTGGACACTAAGTCCTCCAAGCAGACCCTAAGATCACAAGTTAGACACCGAGACCACAAGTTAGACACTATGTCCTCCAAGCAGACACTAAGAGGACAAATTAGACCCTAAGATGACAAATTAGACCCTACGATAACAAATTAGACCCTAACAACACAAAGTAGACACTAAGACCTCCAAGCTGGTCCTAAGATCACAAATTAGAAACTAAGCCCTCCAAGGATATCCTAAGCTCACAAATTAGACACTCAGTCCACCAAGCACACCCCAAGATCACAAATTAAATCCTAAGCTCACATATTGGACCCTAAGCTCACATACTGGACGCTTAGACCTCCAAACAGACCCTAACCTCAGAAATCATACACTAAGTCCTCCAAGCAGACCCTGAGCTCACACATTAGACCCTAAGTCCTCCAAGCAGACCCTGAGATCATACCTTACACCCCAGGTCACAAATTAGACCCTAGGGTCACAAATGAGACCCTAATTCCTCCAAGCAGACCCTGAGATCACAAATTGGACACTAAGACCTCCAAGCAGACCCTAAACTCACAAATGAGACCCTAATGTCACAAATTTCACCCTAAGTCCTCCAAGCAGACCCTAAGCTCACACACTAGACCCTCTACCTGCAATCCCAAACACAAATACTGAGCCCCTTTACCACGTTCTCCTCAACGCCCACCCAACACACACCCCTTACCTCCTCACAGCTCTCCGCAGTTTGCGCCATCACCTCTCCAGGCTCGGCTGCGCTACCTGAAACAGAAGCAGATACACGCTCAGAGAGGGCTCAAAGCTGCACCCTTCCCTCACCACGTGCCATCTCCCTCTCTCGTCACCTTACTGCTCGTCCGCTGGCCTTTGCACATCTTCGGTTCTCTGCTTTCAGACCGTGTATCGCCTACAGAACACAACGCAAGGGATGTTTCAAATTCCACAAAAACTACAAGACACTCCATCACTTGCTGCTTCACTCTGCGCAGCATAGCTCACCTGGCCCAAGTCAGCTCGGGGGCAGAGATCTCCCTTTGCTCCTCGCTCCCCACCTCCAAATTAAAAACATACAGCAAGTCATAAGCCAGCCAGCAGAATAAGGCATACCTTCCTTCTGACACAACAAGTTCACCCACCTGGTACCATCGCTCCTCTCAAGCCTCCTACAGCAGCCTCTGACGCGTTGCTAACCATCTCCTCATCTGCAACAACAACCTGCCATGATTCACAGCAACCCCAAACAAAAGCTGCTTCTGCCTCTAAGTCTCAGGCCAGACTCCCTCTGAGACTTCGGCTGACAACCAGACGCAGACAGACATTCAGACACTCTGAACACAGACGCTCCGACGCCCTGCCTCAGACACTAACTCGAAATACACTCCCAAGCAGACTCTCGGGCCCTGACTCATTCATTCCAAGCTTCTTCCCACAGCTCTTCTGGCCATTCACACACATCTTCAAGAGCAGAGAGCTACACTGCGATGATAAAACCCCACCACATATGTTCCAGAGTTCAAGAATTCCAGGGGAGAGAAAACCAGAGACAAACATACAACTCTCAACTACTTTACTCATATCGGAAACTACAGAGATAGTAAAGGCTACTTCTCATCATGTTTGCTTCTCTTCCCAACCCCAAGGACCCCGTGAAGACCATCAGCAAACCAGCTCCGAGAATCATCATCACGGCAGTGCGAGGCGGCAGGCTCAACCTCAGCGGGCGTCCCCGCGCAGGCAACCTTCGCCTGGGTGGGATGAGCTTCTGCCTCCCTCGCACAGCATGAGGCTCGGGCTTCCAGACTCACAAAAATGCACGCTCATTGCCACGCAGGGGGCCAGCCCACGTGGGAAGGAGCGGCCACCGAGAGCTACGGAGGTCTCCAAGGGTCGGGACTTTTCCAGGCACTTCTGAAGCACAACTTTCTGGGTAGGAACCAAAGCTCGACTTCTCGGGAAGCAGACAAAGCAGAACGCTCCGGGGAGGAGCCAAAGGGGACCAACACTCTCAACAAAGTAATTGTTGAGATTAAAAAAAACTCTCAAAAACAACCCAACAACTCACAACAAAGTACTCTCCCACCTTTGTGTGTTTCGCCACGGACCGTGACCAATCGTCCCTCACGCAACACCCCGGACTGAAGCCCCACAAACGTCACCTTTTCATCCTGGCATTTCACTCCGAGTCCCTACCTTCACTAGAGCTGACCCTGCCCTTCCCAGGCACCTCCGAGCGCATTCTCCAACCTTCTGAAATTCCGGCTCAGATGCTACGTCCCAACGCTACATTTCAAACCCCTTCCCGCCATTCTGACATTCTCCCCCACCCCCTGCCCCGTAAAGGAGTCCCTCTACTTAGCGTGCAGAGTGCCATGGCTCGCCAGGCAGCCTCACTGCTCACAACTCCTGCAGCAGACTCCAGCCATGTTGCGGCCGTTGCCAAGTTCCTCTTCATCATCTGCCACAAAACAAACAAACAAACAAACAAACTGGAACACGCCATGCTGGCCGCCATCACCATCACTCCACCTGAACTACACCGGCCTGTCCCGGGAAAACCGTCTGCCTCCTCCAAAGCTCCTTGACATTGTGCTCGTCTTGTTTGTCCCAAATCGGTGCCAGAGTGTGACGCCGGGCCTCCCCTGCCCTCCGCGCCCTAGGAGGACAGCAGAGAGAAATGACCAGGGTGTTTGCAAAAAGGGACCGACTCCACCGTCCTTCTCCTTACCTCCCTGACTCACCTCCAGCGCTCATCCGACTCCAAAGGTAGAGGGCAGGCCCTGCAATCCCAAACACAAATACTGACCCCTTTGCCACCTTCTCCTCAACGCCCACCCACCACACACACACACGCACACAAACCCCTTACCTCCTCTCAGCTCTCCGCAGTTTGCGCCATCACCTCTCCAGGCTTGCCTGCGCCACCTGAAAAAGAAACAGATACACGCTCAGAGAGGGCTCAAAGCTGCACCCTCACCAAGCACGCCAAGCGGACACCAAGCGCGCCAAGCGGACCCCAAGATCCCAAATTAGACCCTGAGAACACAAATTAGACCCTAAGTCCTCCAAGCACACCTTAAGATATCAAATCAGACACTAAGACCTGCAAAGCAGACCCTAAGATCACAACTTAGACCCTAAGTCCTCCAAGGAGACACTAAGACCACAACTTATACCCTAAGTCCTCCAAGCAGATCCTAAGAACACAAATGAGACACCAAGCTCACAAAGTAGAACTTAAGCTCAAAAATTAGACACTAAGCACACAAATTAGAAACTAAGTCATCCAAGTAGACACGAAGATCACAAATTAGTCACTAAGTCCTCCAAGCAGAGACTAAGAACACAAATTAGACACTAAGTCCTCCAGGCAGACATCAAGATCACAACTTAGAACCTACGATCACAACTTAAAACCTAAGATCACAACTTAGACACTACATGCTCCAAACAGACACTAAGATCACAAATTAGACATGAAGATCACAAAATAGACACTAAATTCACCATGAAGACACTAAGATCACCAACTGGACACTAAGTCCTCCAAGCAGACCCTAAGATCACAAGATAGACACCGAGATCACAAGTTACACACTATGTCCTCCAAGCAGACACTAAGATGACAAATTAGACCCTAAGATGACAAATTAGACCCTAACAACACAAAGTAGACACTAAGACCTCCAAGCTGGTCCTAAGATCACAAAAGAGAAACTAAGTCCTCCAAGGATATCCTAAGCTCACAAATTAGACAGTCCACCAAACAGACCCCGAGATCACAAATTAAATCCTAAGCTCACATATTGGACCCTAAGCTCACATATTGGACCCTTAGACTTCCAAACAAACCCTAACCTCACAAATCATACACTAAGACCTCCAAGCAGACCCTGAGCTCACACATTAAACCCTAAGTCCTCCAAGCAGACCCTGAGATCATACCTTAAACCCCAGGTCACAAATTAGACCCTAAGGTCACAAATGAGACCCTAATTCCTCCAAGCAGACAATGAGATCACAAATTGGACACTAAGACCTCCAAGGAGTCCCTAAACTCACAAATGAGACTCTAATGTCACAAATTTCACCCTAAGTCCTCCAAGCAGACCCTGAGCTCTCACACTAGCCCAAAACTTAAAACCCAAGCCCACAACTTAAAACCCAAACCCAAAACTCAGACCCAAGCCCAAAACTCAGACCCCAAGCCCAAAACTCAGATCCCAAGCCCAAAACTCAGACCCCAAACCCAAAACTCAGACCCAAGGCCAAAACTCAGACCCCAAGGCCAAAACTCAGACCCCAAGGCCAAAACTCAGACCCCAAGCCCAAAACTCAGACCCCAAGCCCAGAACTTAAAACCCAAGCCCAAAACTTAAAACCCAAGCCCAAAACTTAAAACCCAAGCCCAAAACTTAAAACCCAAGCCCAAAACTTAAAACCCAAGCCCAAAACTCAGACCCCAAGCCCAAAACTTAAAACCCAAGTCCAAAATTCAGACCCCAAGCCCAGAACTTAAAATCCAAGCCCAAAACTCAGACCCCAAGCCCAAAACTTAGACCCCAAGCCCAAAACTAAAAACCCAAGCCCAAAACTTAGACCCCAAGCCCACATCTTTGACCCCAAGCCCATAAATTAGCATCGAATTCCACAACTCAGGCACCTAGTACACAACTTCAATACCATTTCCTCCAAGCAGACACTCAGGCCATCATTTAGCCTCTACTTCCACAACTTAGACACCAAGTCCTCCAAGCAGACCCTAAGGTCACAAATTGGACCCTAGGGACACATATTGGACAGAGATCCTCCAAGCTGAACCTAAGCTCACGCATTAGACCCTAAATCCTCCAAGCAGACTCTGAGCTCCCACTTTAGACACCCAGTCCTTCAAGTAGCCCCTGACTCCCCCACGCAGCCCCTAATTTCTAAAAACATGTAAGTTCTGGAAATATCTAAAACCTAAACACGTTTTACATCCACAAGCCACGTCCCACTCATACAGACAAGACCTAAGCCTGCAACCGCCCACACGCTAACTTGGACATGTATTCTAAAACTAACACCTCCATTCTGAAGCTGAGAGCAGCATTCTAACACTGAGCCACGCCTTCTAAAACTAACATATTCTTTTTAAGACTAATACCAGCATTCTAAGGCTGACATGGATTTTAAGGCCAACACCAGCATTCCAAGCCTAACACCGACATTCTAAGACCACCAGCAGCATTCTAAGACCAATACCACTAACGTTTACCTCACATAAACTTTGGAAATTACTAACATCATACATTTCTTTTAAATGCATTTACAGAAATGACATTCTTCACCATTTACAATTCATTCTTACAAATCCAATAACACTTCACTACTTACACAAGACGCTCGACAGGTCGCACGCTCGGTCACGTCCCCGTCATCAGACGTCCTTTACGTACGGCAACGCCGCCTTCCACGTGACACGGACCGCTTTCACGCGCCTGACTGAAATCTTCTACGTCCCGGGTATTGCTGTCCAGAAGCAGACGGAGCTCCTCTCGACTCCACAGCTTCTGTGCATACTAACCTGCAGACAAAAAACCATTCCTATTGATACCCTTACAATATGACCTCTAAACATCCTCCCCTCCCTTCCATTTTTTTCCATGTCTGCAAAGCTAACAAATTGCACCCAAGAGACAACACTCACTAGACCTAAACATACTTACCAACTACCTACACCCATAGATGAGACAGCAACTTCAGGGCTGCCACACCAACTCTCCCATTTTCTTTCCTAACGCACAGCAACATCCCCCCAGGCAGGCTTCAGGAATCACGAGGAACTGAACTCCCTGAAGCTTCAAAATTACCCAGCCTGGAAACCTCTGCTCATGCAGAGTGCCATAGGTCTCAAAGCAGCCTCGCTGCCCACAACTCCCGCAGCAGACTCCAGCCATGTTGCAGCCGTTGCCAAGTTCCTCTTGATCATCTGCCAGAAACAAACAAAGAAGGGGGAGCACGCTCTGCTGGCCGCCATCACCATCACTCCAGCCCTCCAGCCCGGCCTCTTCCATACCAACCCTCGGCCTCCCCCAAAGCTCCTTAACACTGTGCTCACCTGCCCCAAAGAGATTCCGCAGTCCAACGCCGGGCCTCCCTTGCCCTCCGCGACCAAGGACTGCAACAGGGACAAATGACCCCAGTTCTTACAACACTGACCGACCCCACAACCATTCTCCTTACCTCCCTGACTCACCTCCAGCGCTCATCCGACTCCTAAGGGTAGAGGGCAGGCCCTGCAATCCCAAACACAAACACTGAATCTTTTTGCCACCTTCTCCTCAACGCCCAGCCGCCACACACACACACACACACACACACGCACAAACTTCTTAGCTCTTCACAGCTTCACATGCAGCCTGAAGCAATGCTCCAGAAAGCTACTGATGAGGTGACTGAAGACAAAAGCCTTACTCTGCTTTGTACTTTTATATCATGACAAGAAATGCCTGACCCTTCGTTAAGCAACCGACGTGAGCAGTCAGGATACGAAGAACAAGGTCCAAGGACCAGGCTGAGCATCTTCAGCTCAAGCAGCAATGTGGAAGCGCCAATGCAGAAAACAAGCGCAGGCGCTCAATAACACAGGCAAGCTCTACCGCCCTGCCCACTGTAAGATGATGCTATAAAAAGTCGCAATTATTTATCCTCATCCCCATGGTACATTGCAAACCTGTGCCTCCTATCCTGATGCTGTCCCCCACCCCCCTGCTGCCAAAAATTAGTCTTTCTGCTTTATCTCTATAGTGCCATAGGTCTCAAGCCAAACTTATTGCTCAGAACTTCCATACTAAACACCTGGGAGTTTGCTGCATCCACCCAATTCATCTTCATCACCTGCAATAACAGGACTAAGAAAGAAAAAAAACAACAAGAACCAAAACCGAGCCACACCCCAGTCTATAGACAGACAAACACAGAGAAGTCACTGTTCTGGCTGTCATTCTCACCATCAGCATACCAGTCAATGCTCATCTTTTTCTGTAAGACCTTACTGCCTCAGCTGTAACTCTGCAGACACATGCTCATCTGGTCCTACGTAATTCCTGCACGGTACACCGAGGTTCTCCTACCCTGCTACACTTAAAAACCTACACGCAATTGATCATTGTTCGGGTGACAAGAAATTAACCCCCAATCCTTGTCCTTAACTCCCCTGCTCACTGGAAATGGCCAGCTAACTCTACAAGCAACTGCACAATACACAGAAGGAACATATAAGCTAACCCCCCCCACCATGTTACACTTACCTTTTAGTCTGCAGCCTCACACTAAATACCCTTAACTTCTTACAGCCCTCCTCCCTGCGGAAGTTCAATTCTCACTCCCTGGATGTGACTCTTCACCAAAAAAATTAAAACACATGCACGCTAAGACTAGGCTACAAGCAACTAGTTTTGCTGCGAATTGCCTATCTGCTGCTTAATCACATTGCCTGCTCCTGAACCACGTCTCCAATATTTATGTCCACCACGTATTGGACATACAGCTTCTAAGTCACTTTATAAACAGCAACAGAAAATAACTTACTGTATTGAGAGCCAGCTGCCATTGACTAATCATTATAGACACATGGTCAGTGTTCACATAAACCAGGAACACAATTAGACAGCCACCCCTGGGAAAACAAAACCTTACAGAACAGAGCTACAAAAACTACAGCCCTGAAATACTAATTTCATGCAGACTGTAAGGAACAAACCCCTCTCCACTTTGAACTTTGAAAGTGGAAATATGTAAGCTAAGAAGTATTCTTTTACCTTTCCCTGCCCCAAAACATAAGATTTTTAAGAAACTCGACATCACAAAACAACTTCAAAATCATGTTTTGCTCTTCTTTAAACCCAAACACTCAACTTAGCTTTTAAAAAAGTAAAAAGCTAACAGCATCCTCAAGAAAAACTCCTAGCCCCATAAGTGGAGTGTTTCCTCAGCAGACACCAGCATCATTGTTATACACAAAATGGAACAGAAACAATACAAAAGTAATGAAGACATTGACCAAAATCAACAGTTGCCGTGGTTTCTGTACCTGAGAAGGACCACAAAAACATCCATCACTCAACACCAAAAATAAAAACAAAACCCTAGAGAAAACCACAGCACAAAAAAGCTGAGTAATTATCGCACACATAAAAACTAGAGTAGCTTAAAACACAGAGCTCTGAAAAAAACCTCCCCCCAAAAAAACCAAAACCTCCCCAAACACCTTACCTTGAAGAGAGCCAAACCCTATAGGAACTGCCTGCAGGAAAGCTGGGCCTTATATACCCCAGGCCCTACCCACCACCCCTCCCACAATGCCCTGGCTCAGGGCTGGGGCAAACCACCAGCTGGGACAGAAGCACCCTGACAAGGTACAGCTGGGTCTGATTTTATTTGGGTTTGGCCTTTTGGCTGCTTTTGGTCTTTAGGTTTTTGGTTTTATTTTTCTGGCTTAGATTCACATTCAAAACTCACAGACAACACAGTTCTACAGAATTAGGCTCAGAATTACATTTGGTTTCAGACCATGCAGGGATTCTCTGTCTGAGCTCCCGGGGCTCAGGCTCACACAGGGTTACTTCCTCACAGCCTGGCTCACACTCAAACATTTCAACTGCATGGACACTCTAGCTCAGGCTCTTGCTCACTGAGGCTCCATCTGCCTTGGTCTGGCTCCCACATCCGCACGAATCTCACATTGAGACTAACACAGACTCCCTGGCTCAGGCTCACTCTCACATGTTAACTAAAGAAAGGTATTCAGATGACTCAGCCCAGGTGACCTATGCTTACAACACCCAAGTAGCAACTTATTTCAGGGTCCTGTCATTTTCATACAACTACAGTCATCTTTTCTTGTTAGTGTTTTCCAGGTGTGTCTGGGTTCGAATAAAAGGATGGAAAACCTCTGAAGGCCAGTGGATGAGCAGCAAAGCTCTGGGAGCAGGAGATGGGACTTTCTGAAGGAAGGGTGCAGCTTCCATCTGTCTCTCAGTGTGTGCATGTTTGCATTTCTGTTGGGTGCTGCAGGTAACTCTGGAGAGGTGAAGGTGCAAACTGAGGAGGGCTGTGAGGAGGTAAGGGGTTTGTGTGTGTGTGTGTGTGTGTGGTGGCTGGGTGCTGAGGAGAACGTGGCCAAGGGGCTCAGTATTTGTGGTTGAGATTGCAGGGCCGGCCCTCTACCTTTGGAGTCGGATGAGCGATGGAGGTGAGTCAGGATCACAACCGGATCAGGAGAAGGATCCTGGGGTTGGCCCCTTTTTGCAAACACCCTGGTTATTTGTCTTTATTGTCCTCGTAGGACCTGGAGGGAAGGAGAGGCCCAGTGTCAGAGCCTATTACCGGATTGGAACAGGCGAGCAGAATGTGGAGGAGCTTTGCAGCAGGAAGAGGGTTGTCACAGATTAGGCCAGCACTGGGGAGCGGGGTGCTGGTGATGATGGTGGCTCCCACTGTGTGTTCCTGTTTGTTCAAAACTTAGACACCTAACTCACAACTTAGACACCAAGTCTACAACTTAGACACCTACTCCTCCATGCAGACACTAATGTCACAACTTAAGACACCAAGTCCACAATTTACACACCAAGTCAACCAAGCAGACACTAAGGTCATAAATTAGCCTTTAAGTCCACAACCTGGACTCCAAGTCCACAATTAGACACCAAGTCCACAACTTAGACACCAAGTCCTCCAAGCAAACACTCGGGTAATAAATAAGCCTCTAAGACCACAACTTAGACACCAAGTCCTCCAAGCACACACTAAGATCATTAATTAGCCTATAAGTCCACAACTTCAACAACAACTCAACAACTTAGAAACCTAGTTCACAACTTACACATCAAGTCCACACCTTAGAAACCTAGTCCTCCAACCAGACACTAAGGTCATAAATTAGCCTCTAAGTCCACAACTTATACACCTAGTCCGCAACTTAGAAACTAAGCCCAAAACATAGACCCCAAGTCCATAACTTAGACACCACGGCCACAACTTAGACACCAAGTCCTCCAAGCAGACACTAAGCTCACACAGTAGACCCTCGCACTGCAATCACAAACACAAATACTGAGCCCCTTAACCATGTTCTCGTCAATGCCCACCCAACACACACTCACCCACACACACACACACAAACCCCTTACCTCCTCTCAGCTCTCCACAGTTTACGCCATCACCTCTCCAGGCTTGCCTGCGCCACCTGAAAAAGAAACAGATACACGCTCAGAGAGGGCTCAAAGCTGAACCCTCACCAAGCACGCCAAGCGGACCCGAAGATCCCAAATTAGACCCTGAGAACACAAATTAGACACTAAGTCCTCCAAGCAGACATCAAGATCACAACTTAGAACCTACGATCACAACTTAAACCCTAAGATCACAACTTAGATCCTAAGACCACAACTTAGACACTACACCCTCCAAACAGACACTAAGGTCACAACTTAGACCCTAAGATCACAACTTAGACACTACATGCTCCAAACAGACACTAAGATCACAAATTAGACATGAAGATCACAAAATAGACACTAAATCCACCATGAAGACACCAAGATCACCCACTGGACACTAAGTCCTCCAAGCAGACCCTAAGATCACAAGTTAGACACCGAGATCACAAGTTAGACTCTATGTCCTCCAAGCAGACACTAAGATGACAAATTAGAACCTAAGATGACAAATTAGACCCTACGATAACAAATTAGACCCTACGATAACAAATTAGACCCTAACAACACAAAGTAGACACTAAGACCTCCAAGCTGGTCCTAAGATGACAAATTAGAAACTAAGCCCTCCAAGGATATCTTAAGCTCACAAATTAGACACTCAGTCCACCAAGCAGACCCCGAGATCACAAATTAAACCCTAAGCTCACATATTGGACCCTTACACCTCCAAACAGACCCTAACCTCACAAATCATACACTAAGTCCTCCAAGCAGACCCTGAGATCATACCTTAAACCCCAGGTCACAAATTAGATCCTAAGGTCACAAATGAGACCCTAATTCCTCCAAGCAGACAATGAGATCACAAGTTGGACACTATGACCTCCAAGCAGACCCTAAACTCACAAATGAGACCCTAATGTCACAAATTTCAACCTAAGTCCTCCAAGCAGACCCTGAGCTTATACATTAGACACCAAGCCCTCCAAGCAGACCCTAAGCTCACACACTACACCCTCGCCCTGCAATCCCAAACACAAACACTGAGACCCTTTGCCACGTTCTCCTCAACGCCCACACAACACACACACACATACACACACACACACAAACCCCTTACCTCCTCTCAGCTCTCCGCAGTTTGCGCCATCACCTCTCCAGGCTTGCCTGCGCCACCTGAAAAAGAAACAGATACACGCTCAGAGAGGGCTCAAAGCTGCACCCTCACCAAGCACGCCAAGCGGACCCGAAGATCCCAAATTAGACCCTGAGAACACAAATTAGACCCTAAGTCCTCCAAGCACACCTTAAGATCTCAAATGAGACACTAAGACCTGCAAGCAGACCCTAAGATCACAACTTAGACCCTGAGTCCTCCAAGGAGACCCTAAGATCACAACTTAGACCCTAACTCCTCCAAGCAGACCCTAAGAACACAAATGAGACACCAAGCTCACAAAGTAGAACTTAAGCTCAAAAATTAGACACTTAGCACACAAATTAGAAACTAAGTCATCCAAGTAGACACTAAGATCACCAACTGAACAATAAGTCCTCCAAGCAGACCCTAAGATCACAAGTTAGACACTAAGTCCTCCAAGCAGACATCAAGATCACAACTTAGAACCTACGATCACAACTTAAACCCTAAGATCACAACTTAGATCCTAAGATTACAACTTAGACACTACACCCTCCAAACAGACACTAAGGTCACAACTTAGACCCTAAGATCGCAACTTAGACACTACATGCTCCAAACAGACACTAAGATCACAAATTAGACGTGAAGATCACAAAATAGACACTAAATCCACCATGAAGACACTAAGATCACCAACTGGACACTAAGTCCTCCAGGCGGACCCTAAGATCACAAATTAGACGCTAAGTCCTCCAAGCAGACATCAAGATCACAACTTAGAACCTACGATCACAACTTAAACCCTAAGATCACAACTTAGACACTACACCCTCCAAACAGGCACTAAGGTCACAACTTAGACCCTAAGATCACAACTTAGACACTACATGCTCCAAACAGACACTAAGATCACAAATTAGACGTGAAGATCACAAAATAGACACTAAATCCACCATGAAGACACTAAGATCACCAACTGGACACTAAGTCCTCCAAGCAGACCCTAAGATCACAAGTTAGACACCGAGACCACAAGTTAGACACTATGTCCTCCAAGCAGACACTAAGAGGACAAATTAGACCCTAAGATGACAAATTAGACCCTACGATAACAAATTAGACCCTAACAACACAAAGTAGACACTAAGACCTCCAAGCTGGTCCTAAGATCACAAATTAGAAACTAAGCCCTCCAAGGATATCCTAAGCTCACAAATTAGACACTCAGTCCACCAAGCACACCCCAAGATCACAAATTAAATCCTAAGCTCACATATTGGACCCTAAGCTCACATACTGGACGCTTAGACCTCCAAACAGACCCTAACCTCAGAAATCATACACTAAGTCCTCCAAGCAGACCCTGAGCTCACACATTAGACCCTAAGTCCTCCAAGCAGACCCTGAGATCATACCTTACACCCCAGGTCACAAATTAGACCCTAGGGTCACAAATGAGACCCTAATTCCTCCAAGCAGACCCTGAGGTCACAAATTGGACACTAAGACCTCCAAGCAGACCCTAAACTCACAAATGAGACCCTAATGTCACAAATTTCACCCTAAGTCCTCCAAGCAGACCCTAAGCTCACACACTAGACCCTCTACCTGCAATCCCAAACACAAATACTGAGCCCCTTTACCACGTTCTCCTCAACGCCCACCCAACACACACCCCTTACCTCCTCACAGCTCTCCGCAGTTTGCGCCATCACCTCTCCAGGCTCGGCTGCGCTACCTGAAACAGAAGCAGATACACGCTCAGAGAGGGCTCAAAGCTGCACCCTTCCCTCACCACGTGCCATCTCCCTCTCTCGTCACCTTACTGCTCGTCCGCTGGCCTTTGCACATCTTCGGTTCTCTGCTTTCAGACCGTGTATCGCCTACAGAACACAACGCAAGGGATGTTTCAAATTCCACAAAAACTACAAGACACTCCATCACTTGCTGCTTCACTCTGCGCAGCATAGCTCACCTGGCCCAAGTCAGCTCGGGGGCAGAGATCTCCCTTTGCTCCTCCCTCCCCACCTCCAAATTAAAAACATACAGCAAGTCATAAGCCAGCCAGCAGAATAAGGCATACCTTCCTTCTGACACAACAAGTTCACCCACCTGGTACCATCGCTCCTCTCAAGCCTCCTACAGCAGCCTCTGACGCGTTGCTAACCATCTCCTCATCTGCAACAACAACCTGCCATGATTCACAGCAACCCCAAACAAAAGCTGCTTCTGCCTCTAAGTCTCAGGCCAGACTCCCTCTGAGACTTCGGCTGACAACCAGACGCAGACTGACATTCAGACACTCTGAACACAGACGCTCCGACGCCCTGCCTCAGACACTAACTCGAAATACACTCCCAAGCAGACTCTCGGGCCCTGACTCATTCATTCCAAGCTTCTTCCCACAGCTCTTCTGGCCATTCACACACATCTTCAAGAGCAGAGAGCTACACTGCGATGATAAAACCCCACCACATATGTTCCAGAGTTCAAGAATTCCAGGGGAGAGAAAACCAGAGACAAACATACAACTCTCAACTACTTTACTCATATCGGAAACTACAGAGATAGTAAAGGCTACTTCTCATCATGTTTGCTTCTCTTCCCAACCCCAAGGACCCCGTGAAGACCATCAGCAAACCAGCTCCGAGAATCATCATCACGGCAGTGCGAGGCGGCAGGCTCAACCTCAGCGGGCGTCCCCGCGCAGGCAACCTTCGCCTGGGTGGGATGAGCTTCTGCCTCCCTCACACAGCATGAGGCTCGGGCTTCCAGACTCACAAAAATGCACGCTCATTGCCACGCAGGGGGCCAGCCCACGTGGGAAGGAGCGGCCACCGAGAGCTACGGAGGTCTCCAAGGGTCGGGACTTTTCCAGGCACTTCTAAAGCACAACTTTCTGGGTAGGAACCAAAGCTCGACTTCTCGGGAAGCAGACAAAGCAGAACGCTCCGGGGAGGAGCCAAAGGGGACCAACAGTACTCTCCCACCTTTGTGTGTTTCGCCACGGACCGTGACCAATCGTCCCTCACGCAACACCCCGGACTGAAGCCCCACAAACGTCACCTTTTCATCCTGGCATTTCACTCCGAGTCCCTACCTTCACTAGAGCTGACCCTGCCCTTCCCAGGCACCTCCGAGCGCATTCTCCAACCTTCTGACATTCCGGCTCAGATGCTACGTCCCAACGCTACATTTCAAACCCCTTCCCGCCATTCTGACATTCTCCCCCACCCCCTGCCCCGTAAAGGAGTCCCTCTACTTAGCGTGCAGAGTGCCATGGCTCGCCAGGCAGCCTCACTGCTCACAACTCCTGCAGCAGACTCCAGCCATGTTGCGGCCGTTGCCAAGTTCCTCTTCATCATCTGCCACAAAACAAACAAACAAACAAACAAACTGGAACACGCCATGCTGGCCGCCATCACCATCACTCCACCTGAACTACACCGGCCTGTCCCGGGAAAACCGTCTGCCTCCTCCAAAGCTCCTCGACATTGTGCTCGTCTTGTTTGTCCCAAATCGGTGCCAGAGTGTGACGCCGGGCCTCCCCTGCCCTCCGCGCCCTAGGAGGACAGCAGAGAGAAATGACCAGGGTGTTTGCAAAAAGGGACCGACTCCACCGTCCTTCTCCTTACCTCCCTGACTCACCTCCAGCGCTCATCCGACTCCAAAGGTAGAGGGCAGGCCCTGCAATCCCAAACACAAATACTGACCCCTTTGCCTCCTTCTCCTCAACGCCCACCCACCACACACACACACGCACACAAACCCCTTACCTCCTCTCAGCTCTCCGCAGTTTGCGCCATCACCTCTCCAGGCTTGCCTGCGCCACCTGAAAAAGAAACAGATACACGCTCAGAGAGGGCTCAAAGCTGTACCCTCACCAAGCACGCCAAGCGGACACCAAGCGCGCCAAGCGGACCCCAAGATCCCAAATTAGACCCTGAGAACACAAATTAGACCCTAAGTCCTCCAAGCACACCTTAAGATATCAAATCAGACACTAAGACCTGCAAAGCAGACCCTAAGATCACAACTTAGACCCTAAGTCCTCCAAGGAGACACTAAGACCACAACTTATACCCTAAGTCCTCCAAGCAGATCCTAAGAACACAAATGAGACACCAAGCTCACAAAGTAGAACTTAAGCTCAAAAATTAGACACTAAGCACACAAATTAGAAACTAAGTCATCCAAGTAGACACGAAGATCACAAATTAGTCACTAAGTCCTCCAAGCAGAGACTAAGAACACAAATTAGACACTAAGTCCTCCAGGCAGACATCAAGATCACAACTTAGAACCTACGATCACAACTTAAAACCTAAGATCACAACTTAGACACTACATGCTCCAAACAGACACTAAGATCACAAATTAGACATGAAGATCACAAAATAGACACTAAATTCACCATGAAGACACTAAGATCACCAACTGGACACTAAGTCCTCCAAGCAGACCCTAAGATCACAAGATAGACACCGAGATCACAAGTTAGACACTATGTCCTCCAAGCAGACACTAAGATGACAAATTAGACCCTAAGATGACAAATTAGACCCTAACAACACAAAGTAGACACTAAGACCTCCAAGCTGGTCCTAAGATCACAAAAGAGAAACTAAGTCCTCCAAGGATATCCTAAGCTCACAAATTAGACAGTCCACCAAACAGACCCCGAGATCACAAATTAAATCCTAAGCTCACATATTGGACCCTAAGCTCACATATTGGACCCTTAGACTTCCAAACAAACCCTAACCTCACAAATCATACACTAAGACCTCCAAGCAGACCCTGAGCTCACACATTAAACCCTAAGTCCTCCAAGCAGACCCTGAGATCATACCTTAAACCCCAGGTCACAAATTAGACCCTAAGGTCACAAATGAGACCCTAATTCCTCCAAGCAGACAATGAGATCACAAATTGGACACTAAGACCTCCAAGGAGTCCCTAAACTCACAAATGAGACTCTAATGTCACAAATTTCACCCTAAGTCCTCCAAGCAGACCCTGAGCTCTCACACTAGCCCAAAACTTAAAACCCAAGCCCACAACTTAAAACCCAAACCCAAAACTCAGACCCAAGCCCAAAACTCAGACCCCAAGCCCAAAACTCAGATCCCAAGCCCAAAACTCAGACCCCAAACCCAAAACTCAGACCCCAAACCCAAAACTCAGACCCCAAGGCCAAAACTCAGACCCCAAGGCCAAAACTCAGACCCCAAGCCCAAAACTCAGACCCCAAGCCCAGAACTTAAAACCCAAGCCCAAAACTTAAAACCCAAGCCCAAAACTTAAAACCCAAGCCCAAAACTTAAAACCCAAGCCCAAAACTTAAAACGCAAGCCCAAAACTCAGACCCCAAGCCCAAAACTTAAAACCCAAGTCCAAAATTCAGACCCCAAGCCCAGAACTTAAAATCCAAGCCCAAAACTCAGACCCCAAGCCCAAAACTTAGACCCCAAGCCCAAAACTAAAAACCCAAGCCCAAAACTTAGACCTCAAGCCCACATCTTTGACCCCAAGCCCATAAATTAGCATCGAATTCCACAACTCAGGCACCTAGTACACAACTTCAATACCATTTCCTCCAAGCAGACACTCAGGCCATCATTTAGCCTCTACTTCCACAACTTAGACACCAAGTCCTCCAAGCAGACCCTAAGGTCACAAATTGGACCCTAGGGACACATATTGGACAGAGATCCTCCAAGCTGAACCTAAGCTCACGCATTAGACCCTAAATCCTCCAAGCAGACTCTGAGCTCCCACTTTAGACACCCAGTCCTTCAAGTAGCCCCTGACTCCCCCACGCAGCCCCTAATTTCTAAAAACATGTAAGTTCTGGAAATATCTAAAACCTAAACACGTTTTACATCCACAAGCCACGTCCCACTCATACAGACAAGACCTAAGCCTGCAACCGCCCACACGCTAACTTGGACATGTATTCTAAAACTAACACCTCCATTCTGAAGCTGAGAGCAGCATTCTAACACTGAGCCACGCCTTCTAAAACTAACATATTCTTTTTAAGACTAATACCAGCATTCTAAGGCTGACATGGATTTTAAGGCCAACACCAGCATTCCAAGCCTAACACCGACATTCTAAGACCACCAGCAGCATTCTAAGACCAATACCACTAACGTTTACCTCACATAAACTTTGGAAATTACTAACATCATACATTTCTTTTAAATGCATTTACAGAAATGACATTCTTCACCATTTACAATTCATTCTTACAAATCCAATAACACTTCACTACTTACACAAGACGCTCGACAGGTCGCACGCTCGGTCACGTCCCCGTCATCAGACGTCCTTTACGTACGGCAACGCCGCCTTCCACGTGACACGGACCGCTTTCACGCGCCTGACTGAAATCTTCTACGTCCCGGGTATTGCTGTCCAGAAGCAGACGGAGCTCCTCTCGACTCCACAGCTTCTGTGCATACTAACCTGCAGACAAAAAACCATTCCTATTGATACCCTTACAATATGACCTCTAAACATCCTCCCCTCCCTTCCATTTTTTTCCATGTCTGCAAAGCTAACAAATTGCACCCAAGAGACAACACTCACTAGACCTAAACATACTTACCAACTACCTACACCCATAGATGAGACAGCAACTTCAGGGCTGCCACACCAACTCTCCCATTTTCTTTCCTAACGCACAGCAACATCCCCCCAGGCAGGCTTCAGGAATCACGAGGAACTGAACTCCCTGAAGCTTCAAAATTACCCAGCCTGGAAACCTCTGCTCATGCAGAGTGCCATAGGTCTCAAAGCAGCCTCGCTGCCCACAACTCCCGCAGCAGACTCCAGCCATGTTGCAGCCGTTGCCAAGTTCCTCTTGATCATCTGCCAGAAACAAACAAAGAAGGGGGAGCACGCTCTGCTGGCCGCCATCACCATCACTCCAGCCCTCCAGCCCGGCCTCTTCCATACCAACCCTCGGCCTCCCCCAAAGCTCCTTAACACTGTGCTCACCTGCCCCAAAGAGATTCCGCAGTCCAACGCCGGGCCTCCCTTGCCCTCCGCGACCAAGGACTGCAACAGGGACAAATGACCCCAGTTCTTACAACACTGACCGACCCCACAACCATTCTCCTTACCTCCCTGACTCACCTCCAGCGCTCATCCGACTCCTAAGGGTAGAGGGCAGGCCCTGCAATCCCAAACACAAACACTGAATCTTTTTGCCACCTTCTCCTCAACGCCCAGCCGCCACACACACACACACACACACACACGCACAAACTTCTTAGCTCTTCACAGCTTCACATGCAGCCTGAAGCAATGCTCCAGAAAGCTACTGATGAGGTGACTGAAGACAAAAGCCTTACTCTGCTTTGTACTTTTATATCATGACAAGAAATGCCTGACCCTTCGTTAAGCAACCGACGTGAGCAGTCAGGATACGAAGAACAAGGTCCAAGGACCAGGCTGAGCATCTTCAGCTCAAGCAGCAATGTGGAAGCGCCAATGCAGAAAACAAGCGCAGGCGCTCAATAACACAGGCAAGCTCTACCGCCCTGCCCACTGTAAGATGATGCTATAAAAAGTCGCAATTATTTATCCTCATCCCCATGGTACATTGCAAACCTGTGCCTCCTATCCTGATGCTGTCCCCCACCCCCCTGCTGCCAAAAATTAGTCTTTCTGCTTTATCTCTATAGTGCCATAGGTCTCAAGCCAAACTTATTGCTCAGAACTTCCATACTAAACACCTGGGAGTTTGCTGCATCCACCCAATTCATCTTCATCACCTGCAATAACAGGACTAAGAAAGAAAAAAAACAACAAGAACCAAAACCGAGCCACACCCCAGTCTATAGACAGACAAACACAGAGAAGTCACTGTTCTGGCTGTCATTCTCACCATCAGCATACCAGTCAATGCTCATCTTTTTCTGTAAGACCTTACTGCCTCAGCTGTAACTCTGCAGACACATGCTCATCTGGTCCTACGTAATTCCTGCACGGTACACCGAGGTTCTCCTACCCTGCTACACTTAAAAACCTACACGCAATTGATCATTGTTCGGGTGACAAGAAATTAACCCCCAATCCTTGTCCTTAACTCCCCTGCTCACTGGAAATGGCCAGCTAACTCTACAAGCAACTGCACAATACACAGAAGGAACATATAAGCTAACCCCCCCCACCATGTTACACTTACCTTTTAGTCTGCAGCCTCACACTAAATACCCTTAACTTCTTACAGCCCTCCTCCCTGCGGAAGTTCAATTCTCACTCCCTGGATGTGACTCTTCACCAAAAAAATTAAAACACATGCACGCTAAGACTAGGCTACAAGCAACTAGTTTTGCTGCGAATTGCCTATCTGCTGCTTAATCACATTGCCTGCTCCTGAACCACGTCTCCAATATTTATGTCCACCACGTATTGGACATACAGCTTCTAAGTCACTTTATAAACAGCAACAGAAAATAACTTACTGTATTGAGAGCCAGCTGCCATTGACTAATCATTATAGACACATGGTCAGTGTTCACATAAACCAGGAACACAATTAGACAGCCACCCCTGGGAAAACAAAACCTTACAGAACAGAGCTACAAAAACTACAGCCCTGAAATACTAATTTCATGCAGACTGTAAGGAACAAACCCCTCTCCACTTTGAACTTTGAAAGTGGAAATATGTAAGCTAAGAAGTATTCTTTTACCTTTCCCTGCCCCAAAACATAAGATTTTTAAGAAACTCGACATCACAAAACAACTTCAAAATCATGTTTTGCTCTTCTTTAAACCCAAACACTCAACTTAGCTTTTAAAAAAGTAAAAAGCTAACAGCATCCTCAAGAAAAACTCCTAGCCCCATAAGTGGAGTGTTTCCTCAGCAGACACCAGCATCATTGTTATACACAAAATGGAACAGAAACAATACAAAAGTAATGAAGACATTGACCAAAATCAACAGTTGCCGTGGTTTCTGTACCTGAGAAGGACCACAAAAACATCCATCACTCAACACCAAAAATAAAAACAAAACCCTAGAGAAAACCACAGCACAAAAAAGCTGAGTAATTATCGCACACATAAAAACTAGAGTAGCTTAAAACACAGAGCTCTGAAAAAAACCTCCCCCCAAAAAAACCAAAACCTCCCCAAACACCTTACCTTGAAGAGAGCCAAACCCTATAGGAACTGCCTGCAGGAAAGCTGGGCCTTATATACCCCAGGCCCTACCCACCACCCCTCCCACAATGCCCTGGCTCAGGGCTGGGGCAAACCACCAGCTGGGACAGAAGCACCCTGACAAGGTACAGCTGGGTCTGATTTTATTTGGGTTTGGCCTTTTGGCTGCTTTTGGTCTTTAGGTTTTTGGTTTTATTTTTCTGGCTTAGATTCACATTCAAAACTCACAGACAACACAGTTCTACAGAATTAGGCTCAGAATTACATTTGGTTTCAGACCATGCAGGGATTCTCTGTCTGAGCTCCCGGGGCTCAGGCTCACACAGGGTTACTTCCTCACAGCCTGGCTCACACTCAAACATTTCAACTGCATGGACACTCTAGCTCAGGCTCTTGCTCACTGAGGCTCCATCTGCCTTGGTCTGGCTCCCACATCCGCACGAATCTCACATTGAGACTAACACAGACTCCCTGGCTCAGGCTCACTCTCACATGTTAACTAAAGAAAGGTATTCAGATGACTCAGCCCAGGTGACCTATGCTTACAACACCCAAGTAGCAACTTATTTCAGGGTCCTGTCATTTTCATACAACTACAGTCATCTTTTCTTGTTAGTGTTTTCCAGGTGTGTCTGGGTTCGAATAAAAGGATGGAAAACCTCTGAAGGCCAGTGGATGAGCAGCAAAGCTCTGGGAGCAGGAGATGGGACTTTCTGAAGGAAGGGTGCAGCTTCCATCTGTCTCTCAGTGTGTGCATGTTTGCATTTCTGTTGGGTGCTGCAGGTAACTCTGGAGAGGTGAAGGTGCAAACTGAGGAGGGCTGTGAGGAGGTAAGGGGTTTGTGTGTGTGTGTGTGTGTGTGGTGGCTGGGTGCTGAGGAGAACGTGGCCAAGGGGCTCAGTATTTGTGGTTGAGATTGCAGGGCCGGCCCTCTACCTTTGGAGTCGGATGAGCGATGGAGGTGAGTCAGGATCACAACCGGATCAGGAGAAGGATCCTGGGGTTGGCCCCTTTTTGCAAACACCCTGGTTATTTGTCTTTATTGTCCTCGTAGGACCTGGAGGGAAGGAGAGGCCCAGTGTCAGAGCCTATTACCGGATTGGAACAGGCGAGCAGAATGTGGAGGAGCTTTGCAGCAGGAAGAGGGTTGTCACAGATTAGGCCAGCACTGGGGAGCGGGGTGCTGGTGATGATGGTGGCTCCCATTGTGTGTTCCTGTTTGTTCAAAACTTAGACACCTAACTCACAACTTAGACACCAAGTCTACAACTTAGACACCTACTCCTCCATGCAGACACTAATGTCACAACTTAAGACACCAAGTCCACAATTTACACACCAAGTCAACCAAGCAGACACTAAGGTCATAAATTAGCCTTTAAGTCCACAACCTGGACTCCAAGTCCACAATTAGACACCAAGTCCACAACTTAGACACCAAGTCCTCCAAGCAAACACTCGGGTAATAAATAAGCCTCTAAGACCACAACTTAGACACCAAGTCCTCCAAGCACACACTAAGATCATTAATTAGCCTATAAGTCCACAACTTCAACAACAACTCAACAACTTAGAAACCTAGTTCACAACTTACACATCAAGTCCACACCTTAGAAACCTAGTCCTCCAACCAGACACTAAGGTCATAAATTAGCCTCTAAGTCCACAACTTATACACCTAGTCCGCAACTTAGAAACTAAGCCCAAAACATAGACCCCAAGTCCATAACTTAGACACCACGGCCACAACTTAGACACCAAGTCCTCCAAGCAGACACTAAGCTCACACAGTAGACCCTCGCACTGCAATCACAAACACAAATACTGAGCCCCTTTACCATGTTCTCGTCAATGCCCACCCAACACACACTCACCCACACACACACACACAAACCCCTTACCTCCTCTCAGCTCTCCACAGTTTACGCCATCACCTCTCCAGGCTTGCCTGCGCCACCTGAAAAAGAAACAGATACACGCTCAGAGAGGGCTCAAAGCTGAACCCTCACCAAGCACGCCAAGCGGACCCGAAGATCCCAAATTAGACCCTGAGAACACAAATTAGACACTAAGTCCTCCAAGCAGACATCAAGATCACAACTTAGAACCTACGATCACAACTTAAACCCTAAGATCACAACTTAGATCCTAAGACCACAACTTAGACACTACACCCTCCAAACAGACACTAAGGTCACAACTTAGACCCTAAGATCACAACTTAGACACTACATGCTCCAAACAGACACTAAGATCACAAATTAGACATGAAGATCACAAAATAGACACTAAATCCACCATGAAGACACCAAGATCACCCACTGGACACTAAGTCCTCCAAGCAGACCCTAAGATCACAAGTTAGACACCGAGATCACAAGTTAGACTCTATGTCCTCCAAGCAGACACTAAGATGACAAATTAGAACCTAAGATGACAAATTAGACCCTACGATAACAAATTAGACCCTACGATAACAAATTAGACCCTAACAACACAAAGTAGACACTAAGACCTCCAAGCTGGTCCTAAGATGACAAATTAGAAACTAAGCCCTCCAAGGATATCTTAAGCTCACAAATTAGACACTCAGTCCACCAAGCAGACCCCGAGATCACAAATTAAACCCTAAGCTCACATATTGGACCCTTACACCTCCAAACAGACCCTAACCTCACAAATCATACACTAAGTCCTCCAAGCAGACCCTGAGATCATACCTTAAACCCCAGGTCACAAATTAGATCCTAAGGTCACAAATGAGACCCTAATTCCTCCAAGCAGACAATGAGATCACAAGTTGGACACTATGACCTCCAAGCAGACCCTAAACTCACAAATGAGACCCTAATGTCACAAATTTCAACCTAAGTCCTCCAAGCAGACCCTGAGCTTATACATTAGACACCAAGCCCTCCAAGCAGACCCTAAGCTCACACACTACACCCTCGCCCTGCAATCCCAAACACAAACACTGAGACCCTTTGCCACGTTCTCCTCAACGCCCACACAACACACACACACATACACACACACACACAAACCCCTTACCTCCTCTCAGCTCTCCGCAGTTTGCGCCATCACCTCTCCAGGCTTGCCTGCGCCACCTGAAAAAGAAACAGATACACGCTCAGAGAGGGCTCAAAGCTGCACCCTCACCAAGCACGCCAAGCGGACCCGAAGATCCCAAATTAGACCCTGAGAACACAAATTAGACCCTAAGTCCTCCAAGCACACCTTAAGATCTCAAATGAGACACTAAGACCTGCAAGCAGACCCTAAGATCACAACTTAGACCCTGAGTCCTCCAAGGAGACCCTAAGATCACAACTTAGACCCTAACTCCTCCAAGCAGACCCTAAGAACACAAATGAGACACCAAGCTCACAAAGTAGAACTTAAGCTCAAAAATTAGACACTTAGCACACAAATTAGAAACTAAGTCATCCAAGTAGACACTAAGATCACCAACTGAACAATAAGTCCTCCAAGCAGACCCTAAGATCACAAGTTAGACACTAAGTCCTCCAAGCAGACATCAAGATCACAACTTAGAACCTACGATCACAACTTAAACCCTAAGATCACAACTTAGATCCTAAGATTACAACTTAGACACTACACCCTCCAAACAGACACTAAGGTCACAACTTAGACCCTAAGATCGCAACTTAGACACTACATGCTCCAAACAGACACTAAGATCACAAATTAGACGTGAAGATCACAAAATAGACACTAAATCCACCATGAAGACACTAAGATCACCAACTGGACACTAAGTCCTCCAGGCGGACCCTAAGATCACAAATTAGACGCTAAGTCCTCCAAGCAGACATCAAGATCACAACTTAGAACCTACGATCACAACTTAAACCCTAAGATCACAACTTAGACACTACACCCTCCAAACAGGCACTAAGGTCACAACTTAGACCCTAAGATCACAACTTAGACACTACATGCTCCAAACAGACACTAAGATCACAAATTAGACGTGAAGATCACAAAATAGACACTAAATCCACCATGAAGACACTAAGATCACCAACTGGACACTAAGTCCTCCAAGCAGACCCTAAGATCACAAGTTAGACACCGAGACCACAAGTTAGACACTATGTCCTCCAAGCAGACACTAAGAGGACAAATTAGACCCTAAGATGACAAATTAGACCCTACGATAACAAATTAGACCCTAACAACACAAAGTAGACACTAAGACCTCCAAGCTGGTCCTAAGATCACAAATTAGAAACTAAGCCCTCCAAGGATATCCTAAGCTCACAAATTAGACACTCAGTCCACCAAGCACACCCCAAGATCACAAATTAAATCCTAAGCTCACATATTGGACCCTAAGCTCACATACTGGACGCTTAGACCTCCAAACAGACCCTAACCTCAGAAATCATACACTAAGTCCTCCAAGCAGACCCTGAGCTCACACATTAGACCCTAAGTCCTCCAAGCAGACCCTGAGATCATACCTTACACCCCAGGTCACAAATTAGACCCTAGGGTCACAAATGAGACCCTAATTCCTCCAAGCAGACCCTGAGATCACAAATTGGACACTAAGACCTCCAAGCAGACCCTAAACTCACAAATGAGACCCTAATGTCACAAATTTCACCCTAAGTCCTCCAAGCAGACCCTAAGCTCACACACTAGACCCTCTACCTGCAATCCCAAACACAAATACTGAGCCCCTTTACCACGTTCTCCTCAACGCCCACCCAACACACACCCCTTACCTCCTCACAGCTCTCCGCAGTTTGCGCCATCACCTCTCCAGGCTCGGCTGCGCTACCTGAAACAGAAGCAGATACACGCTCAGAGAGGGCTCAAAGCTGCACCCTTCCCTCACCACGTGCCATCTCCCTCTCTCGTCACCTTACTGCTCGTCCGCTGGCCTTTGCACATCTTCGGTTCTCTGCTTTCAGACCGTGTATCGCCTACAGAACACAACGCAAGGGATGTTTCAAATTCCACAAAAACTACAAGACACTCCATCACTTGCTGCTTCACTCTGCGCAGCATAGCTCACCTGGCCCAAGTCAGCTCGGGGGCAGAGATCTCCCTTTGCTCCTCCCTCCCCACCTCCAAATTAAAAACATACAGCAAGTCATAAGCCAGCCAGCAGAATAAGGCATACCTTCCTTCTGACACAACAAGTTCACCCACCTGGTACCATCGCTCCTCTCAAGCCTCCTACAGCAGCCTCTGACGCGTTGCTAACCATCTCCTCATCTGCAACAACAACCTGCCATGATTCACAGCAACCCCAAACAAAAGCTGCTTCTGCCTCTAAGTCTCAGGCCAGACTCCCTCTGAGACTTCGGCTGACAACCAGACGCAGACAGACATTCAGACACTCTGAACACAGACGCTCCGACGCCCTGCCTCAGACACTAACTCGAAATACACTCCCAAGCAGACTCTCGGGCCCTGACTCATTCATTCCAAGCTTCTTCCCACAGCTCTTCTGGCCATTCACACACATCTTCAAGAGCAGAGAGCTACACTGCGATGATAAAACCCCACCACATATGTTCCAGAGTTCAAGAATTCCAGGGGAGAGAAAACCAGAGACAAACATACAACTCTCAACTACTTTACTCATATCGGAAACTACAGAGATAGTAAAGGCTACTTCTCATCATGTTTGCTTCTCTTCCCAACCCCAAGGACCCCGTGAAGACCATCAGCAAACCAGCTCCGAGAATCATCATCACGGCAGTGCGAGGCGGCAGGCTCAACCTCAGCGGGCGTCCCCGCGCAGGCAACCTTCGCCTGGGTGGGATGAGCTTCTGCCTCCCTCGCACAGCATGAGGCTCGGGCTTCCAGACTCACAAAAATGCACGCTCATTGCCACGCAGGGGGCCAGCCCACGTGGGAAGGAGCGGCCACCGAGAGCTACGGAGGTCTCCAAGGGTCGGGACTTTTCCAGGCACTTCTGAAGCACAACTTTCTGGGTAGGAACCAAAGCTCGACTTCTCGGGAAGCAGACAAAGCAGAACGCTCCGGGGAGGAGCCAAAGGGGACCAACACTCTCAACAAAGTAATTGTTGAGATTAAAAAAAACTCTCAAAAACAACCCAACAACTCACAACAAAGTACTCTCCCACCTTTGTGTGTTTCGCCACGGACCGTGACCAATCGTCCCTCACGCAACACCCTGGACTGAAGCCCCACAAACGTCACCTTTTCATCCTGGCATTTCACTCCGAGTCCCTACCTTCACTAGAGCTGACCCTGCCCTTCCCAGGCACCTCCGAGCGCATTCTCCAACCTTCTGACATTCCGGCTCAGATGCTACGTCCCAACGCTACATTTCAAACCCCTTCCCGCCATTCTGACATTCTCCCCCAGCCCCTGCCCCGTAAAGGAGTCCCTCTACTTAGCGTGCAGAGTGCCATGGCTCGCCAGGCAGCCTCACTGCTCACAACTCCTGCAGCAGACTCCAGCCATGTTGCGGCCGTTGCCAAGTTCCTCTTCATCATCTGCCACAAAACAAACAAACAAACAAACAAACTGGAACACGCCATGCTGGCCGCCATCACCATCACTCCACCTGAACTACACCGGCCTGTCCCGGGAAAACCGTCTGCCTCCTCCAAAGCTCCTTGACATTGTGCTCGTCTTGTTTGTCCCAAATCGGTGCCAGAGTGTGACGCCGGGCCTCCCCTGCCCTCCGCGCCCTAGGAGGACAGCAGAGAGAAATGACCAGGGTGTTTGCAAAAAGGGACCGACTCCACCGTCCTTCTCCTTACCTCCCTGACTCACCTCCAGCGCTCATCCGACTCCAAAGGTAGAGGGCAGGCCCTGCAATCCCAAACACAAATACTGACCCCTTTGCCACCTTCTCCTCAACGCCCACCCACCACACACACACACGCACACAAACCCCTTACCTCCTCTCAGCTCTCCGCAGTTTGCGCCATCACCTCTCCAGGCTTGCCTGCGCCACCTGAAAAAGAAACAGATACACGCTCAGAGAGGGCTCAAAGCTGCACCCTCACCAAGCACGCCAAGCGGACACCAAGCGCGCCAAGCGGACCCCAAGATCCCAAATTAGACCCTGAGAACACAAATTAGACCCTAAGTCCTCCAAGCACACCTTAAGATATCAAATCAGACACTAAGACCTGCAAAGCAGACCCTAAGATCACAACTTAGACCCTAAGTCCTCCAAGGAGACACTAAGACCACAACTTATACCCTAAGTCCTCCAAGCAGATCCTAAGAACACAAATGAGACACCAAGCTCACAAAGTAGAACTTAAGCTCAAAAATTAGACACTAAGCACACAAATTAGAAACTAAGTCATCCAAGTAGACACGAAGATCACAAATTAGTCACTAAGTCCTCCAAGCAGAGACTAAGAACACAAATTAGACACTAAGTCCTCCAGGCAGACATCAAGATCACAACTTAGAACCTACGATCACAACTTAAACCCTAAGATCACAACTTAGACACTACATGCTCCAAACAGACACTAAGATCACAAATTAGACATGAAGATCACAAAATAGACACTAAATTCACCATGAAGACACTAAGATCACCAACTGGACACTAAGTCCTCCAAGCAGACCCTAAGATCACAAGATAGACACCGAGATCACAAGTTACACACTATGTCCTCCAAGCAGACACTAAGATGACAAATTAGACCCTAAGATGACAAATTAGACCCTAACAACACAAAGTAGACACTAAGACCTCCAAGCTGGTCCTAAGATCACAAAAGAGAAACTAAGTCCTCCAAGGATATCCTAAGCTCACAAATTAGACAGTCCACCAAACAGACCCCGAGATCACAAATTAAATCCTAAGCTCACATATTGGACCCTAAGCTCACATATTGGACCCTTAGACTTCCAAACAAACCCTAACCTCACAAATCATACACTAAGTCCTCCAAGCAGACCCTGAGCTCACACATTAAACCCTAAGTCCTCCAAGCAGACCCTGAGATCATACCTTAAACCCCAGGTCACAAATTAGACCCTAAGGTCACAAATGAGACCCTAATTCCTCCAAGCAGACAATGAGATCACAAATTGGACACTAAGACCTCCAAGGAGTCCCTAAACTCACAAATGAGACTCTAATGTCACAAATTTCACCCTAAGTCCTCCAAGCAGACCCTGAGCTCTCACACTAGCCCAAAACTTAAAACCCAAGCCCACAACTTAAAACCCAAACCCAAAACTCAGACCCAAGCCCAAAACTCAGACCCCAAGGCCAAAACTCAGACCCCAAGGCCAAAACTCAGACCCAAGTCCAAAACTCAGACCCCAAGGCCAAAACTCAGACCCCAAGGCCAAAACTCAGACCCCAAGGCCAAAACTCAGACCCCAAGCCCAAAACTCAGACCCCAAGCCCAGAACTTAAAACCCAAGCCCAAAACTTAAAACCCAAGCCCAAAACTTAAAACGCAAGCCCAAAACTTAAAACCCAAGCCCAAAACTTAAAACGCAAGCCCAAAACTCAGACCCCAAGCCCAAAACTTAAAACCCAAGTCCAAAATTCAGACCCCAAGCCCAGAAATTAAAATCCAAGCCCAAAAGTCAGACCCCAAGCCCAAAACTTAGACCCCAAGCCCAAAACTAAAAACCCAAGCCCAAAACTTAGACCCCAAGCCCACATCTTTGACCCCAAGCCCATAAATTAGCATCGAATTCCACAACTCAGGCACCTAGTACACAACTTCAATACCATTTCCTCCAAGCAGACACTCAGGCCATCATTTAGCCTCTACTTCCACAACTTAGACACCAAGTCCTCCAAGCAGACCCTAAGGTCACAAATTGGACCCTAGGGACACATATTGGACAGAGATCCTCCAAGCTGAACCTAAGCTCACGCATTAGACCCTAAATCCTCCAAGCAGACTCTGAGCTCCCACTTTAGACACCCAGTCCTTCAAGTAGCCCCTGACTCCCCCACGCAGCCCCTAATTTCTAAAAACATGTAAGTTCTGGAAATATCTAAAACCTAAACACGTTTTACATCCACAAGCCACGTCCCACTCATACAGACAAGCCCTAAGCCTGCAACCGCCCACACGCTAACTTGGACATGTATTCTAAAACTAACACCTCCATTCTGAAGCTGAGAGCAGCATTCTAACACTGAGCCACGCCTTCTAAAACTAACATATTCTTTTTAAGACTAATACCAGCATTCTAAGGCTGACATGGATTTTAAGGCCAACACCAGCATTCCAAGCCTAACACCGACATTCTAAGACCACCAGCAGCATTCTAAGACCAATACCACTAACGTTTACCTCACATAAACTTTGGAAATTACTAACATCATACATTTCTTTTAAATGCATTTACAGAAATGACATTCTTCACCATTTACAATTCATTCTTACAAATCCAATAACACTTCACTACTTACACAAGACGCTCGACAGGTCGCACGCTCGGTCACGTCCCCGTCATCAGACGTCCTTTACGTACGGCAACGCCGCCTTCCACGTGACACGGACCGCTTTCACGCGCCTGACTGAAATCTTCTACGTCCCGGGTATTGCTGTCCAGAAGCAGACGGAGCTCCTCTCGACTCCACAGCTTCTGTGCATACTAACCTGCAGACAAAAAACCATTCCTATTGATACCCTTACAATATGACCTCTAAACATCCTCCCCTCCCTTCCATTTTTTTCCATGTCTGCAAAGCTAACAAATTGCACCCAAGAGACAACACTCACTAGACCTAAACATACTTACCAACTACCTACACCCATAGATGAGACAGCAACTTCAGGGCTGCCACACCAACTCTCCCATTTTCTTTCCTAACGCACAGCAACATCCCCCCAGGCAGGCTTCAGGAATCACGAGGAACTGAACTCCCTGAAGCTTCAAAATTACCCAGCCTGGAAACCTCTGCTCATGCAGAGTGCCATAGGTCTCAAAGCAGCCTCGCTGCCCACAACTCCCGCAGCAGACTCCAGCCATGTTGCAGCCGTTGCCAAGTTCCTCTTGATCATCTGCCAGAAACAAACAAAGAAGGGGGAGCACGCTCTGCTGGCCGCCATCACCATCACTCCAGCCCTCCAGCCCGGCCTCTTCCATACCAACCCTCGGCCTCCCCCAAAGCTCCTTAACACTGTGCTCACCTGCCCCAAAGAGATTCCGCAGTCCAACGCCGGACCTCCCTTGCCCTCCGCGACCAAGGACTGCAACAGGGACAAATGACCCCAGTTCTTACAACACTGACCGACCCCACAACCATTCTCCTTACCTCCCTGACTCACCTCCAGCGCTCATCCGACTCCTAAGGGTAGAGGGCAGGCCCTGCAATCCCAAACACAAACACTGAATCTTTTTGCCACCTTCTCCTCAACGCCCAGCCGCCACACACACACACACACACACACACGCACAAACTTCTTAGCTCTTCACAGCTTCACATGCAGCCTGAAGCAATGCTCCAGAAAGCTACTGATGAGGTGACTGAAGACAAAAGCCTTACTCTGCTTTGTACTTTTATATCATGACAAGAAATGCCTGACCCTTCGTTAAGCAACCGACGTGAGCAGTCAGGATACGAAGAACAAGGTCCAAGGACCAGGCTGAGCATCTTCAGCTCAAGCAGCAATGTGGAAGCGCCAATGCAGAAAACAAGCGCAGGCGCTCAATAACACAGGCAAGCTCTACCGCCCTGCCCACTGTAAGATGATGCTATAAAAAGTCGCAATTATTTATCCTCATCCCCATGGTACATTGCAAACCTGTGCCTCCTATCCTGATGCTGTCCCCCACCCCCCTGCTGCCAAAAATTAGTCTTTCTGCTTTATCTCTATAGTGCCATAGGTCTCAAGCCAAACTTATTGCTCAGAACTTCCATACTAAACACCTGGGAGTTTGCTGCATCCACCCAATTCATCTTCATCACCTGCAATAACAGGACTAAGAAAGAAAAAAAACAACAAGAACCAAAACCGAGCCACACCCCAGTCTATAGACAGACAAACACAGAGAAGTCACTGTTCTGGCTGTCATTCTCACCATCAGCATACCAGTCAATGCTCATCTTTTTCTGTAAGACCTTACTGCCTCAGCTGTAACTCTGCAGACACATGCTCATCTGGTCCTACGTAATTCCTGCACGGTACACCGAGGTTCTCCTACCCTGCTACACTTAAAAACCTACACGCAATTGATCATTGTTCGGGTGACAAGAAATTAACCCCCAATCCTTGTCCTTAACTCCCCTGCTCACTGGAAATGGCCAGCTAACTCTACAAGCAACTGCACAATACACAGAAGGAACATATAAGCTAACCCCCCCCACCATGTTACACTTACCTTTTAGTCTGCAGCCTCACACTAAATACCCTTAACTTCTTACAGCCCTCCTCCCTGCGGAAGTTCAATTCTCACTCCCTGGATGTGACTCTTCACCAAAAAAATTAAAACACATGCACGCTAAGACTAGGCTACAAGCAACTAGTTTTGCTGCGAATTGCCTATCTGCTGCTTAATCACATTGCCTGCTCCTGAACCACGTCTCCAATATTTATGTCCACCACGTATTGGACATACAGCTTCTAAGTCACTTTATAAACAGCAACAGAAAATAACTTACTGTATTGAGAGCCAGCTGCCATTGACTAATCATTATAGACACATGGTCAGTGTTCACATAAACCAGGAACACAATTAGACAGCCACCCCTGGGAAAACAAAACCTTACAGAACAGAGCTACAAAAACTACAGCCCTGAAATACTAATTTCATGCAGACTGTAAGGAACAAACCCCTCTCCACTTTGAACTTTGAAAGTGGAAATATGTAAGCTAAGAAGTATTCTTTTACCTTTCCCTGCCCCAAAACATAAGATTTTTAAGAAACTCGACATCACAAAACAACTTCAAAATCATGTTTTGCTCTTCTTTAAACCCAAACACTCAACTTAGCTTTTAAAAAAGTAAAAAGCTAACAGCATCCTCAAGAAAAACTCCTAGCCCCATAAGTGGAGTGTTTCCTCAGCAGACACCAGCATCATTGTTATACACAAAATGGAACAGAAACAATACAAAAGTAATGAAGACATTGACCAAAATCAACAGTTGCCGTGGTTTCTGTACCTGAGAAGGACCACAAAAACATCCATCACTCAACACCAAAAATAAAAACAAAACCCTAGAGAAAACCACAGCACAAAAAAGCTGAGTAATTATCGCACACATAAAAACTAGAGTAGCTTAAAACACAGAGCTCTGAAAAAAACCTCCCCCCAAAAAAACCAAAACCTCCCCAAACACCTTACCTTGAAGAGAGCCAAACCCTATAGGAACTGCCTGCAGGAAAGCTGGGCCTTATATACCCCAGGCCCTACCCACCACCCCTCCCACAATGCCCTGGCTCAGGGCTGGGGCAAACCACCAGCTGGGACAGAAGCACCCTGACAAGGTACAGCTGGGTCTGATTTTATTTGGGTTTGGCCTTTTGGCTGCTTTTGGTCTTTAGGTTTTTGGTTTTATTTTTCTGGCTTAGATTCACATTCAAAACTCACAGACAACACAGTTCTACAGAATTAGGCTCAGAATTACATTTGGTTTCAGACCATGCAGGGATTCTCTGTCTGAGCTCCCGGGGCTCAGGCTCACACAGGGTTACTTCCTCACAGCCTGGCTCACACTCAAACATTTCAACTGCATGGACACTCTAGCTCAGGCTCTTGCTCACTGAGGCTCCATCTGCCTTGGTCTGGCTCCCACATCCGCACGAATCTCACATTGAGACTAACACAGACTCCCTGGCTCAGGCTCACTCTCACATGTTAACTAAAGAAAGGTATTCAGATGACTCAGCCCAGGTGACCTATGCTTACAACACCCAAGTAGCAACTTATTTCAGGGTCCTGTCATTTTCATACAACTACAGTCATCTTTTCTTGTTAGTGTTTTCCAGGTGTGTCTGGGTTCGAATAAAAGGATGGAAAACCTCTGAAGGCCAGTGGATGAGCAGCAAAGCTCTGGGAGCAGGAGATGGGACTTTCTGAAGGAAGGGTGCAGCTTCCATCTGTCTCTCAGTGTGTGCATGTTTGCATTTCTGTTGGGTGCTGCAGGTAACTCTGGAGAGGTGAAGGTGCAAACTGAGGAGGGCTGTGAGGAGGTAAGGGGTTTGTGTGTGTGTGTGGTGGCTGGGTGCTGAGGAGAACGTGGCCAAGGGGCTCAGTATTTGTGGTTGAGATTGCAGGGCCGGCCCTCTACCTTTGGAGTCGGATGAGCGATGGAGGTGAGTCAGGATCACAACCGGATCAGGAGAAGGATCCTGGGGTTGGCCCCTTTTTGCAAACACCCTGGTTATTTGTCTTTATTGTCCTCGTAGGACCTGGAGGGAAGGAGAGGCCCAGTGTCAGAGCCTATTACCGGATTGGAACAGGCGAGCAGAATGTGGAGGAGCTTTGCAGCAGGAAGAGGGTTGTCACAGATTAGGCCAGCACTGGGGAGCGGGGTGCTGGTGATGATGGTGGCTCCCACTGTGTGTTCCTGTTTGTTCAAAACTTAGACACCTAACTCACAACTTAGACACCAAGTCTACAACTTAGACACCTACTCCTCCAAGCAGACACTAATGTCACAACTTAAGACACCAAGTCCACAATTTACACACCAAGTCATCCAAGCAGACACTAAGGTCATAAATTAGCCTTTAAGTCCACAACCTGGACACCAAGTCCACAATTAGACACCAAGTCCACAACTTAGACACCAAGTCCTCCAAGCAAACACTCGGGTAATAAATAAGCCTCTAAGACCACAACTTAGACACCAAGTCCTCCAAGCACACACTAAGATCATTAATTAGCCTATAAGTCCACAACTTCAACAACAACTCAACAACTTAGAAACCTAGTTCACAACTTACACATCAAGTCCACACCTTAGAAACCTAGTCCTCCAACCAGACACTAAGGTCATAAATTAGCCTCTAAGTCCACAACTTATACACCTAGTCCGCAACTTAGAAACTAAGCCCAAAACATAGACCCCAAGTCCATAACTTAGACACCACGGCCACAACTTAGACACCAAGTCCTCCAAGCAGACACTAAGCTCACACAGTAGACCCTCGCACTGCAATCACAAACACAAATACTGAGCCCCTTTACCATGTTCTCGTCAATGCCCACCCAACACACACTCACCCACACACACACACACAAACCCCTTACCTCCTCTCAGCTCTCCACAGTTTACGCCATCACCTCTCCAGGCTTGCCTGCGCCACCTGAAAAAGAAACAGATACACGCTCAGAGAGGGCTCAAAGCTGAACCCTCACCAAGCACGCCAAGCGGACCCGAAGATCCCAAATTAGACCCTGAGAACACAAATTAGACACTAAGTCCTCCAAGCAGACATCAAGATCACAACTTAGAACCTACGATCACAACTTAAACCCTAAGATCACAACTTAGATCCTAAGACCACAACTTAGACACTACACCCTCCAAACAGACACTAAGGTCACAACTTAGACCCTAAGATCACAACTTAGACACTACATGCTCCAAACAGACACTAAGATCACAAATTAGACATGAAGATCACAAAATAGACACTAAATCCACCATGAAGACACCAAGATCACCCACTGGACACTAAGTCCTCCAAGCAGACCCTAAGATCACAAGTTAGACACCGAGATCACAAGTTAGACTCTATGTCCTCCAAGCAGACACTAAGATGACAAATTAGAACCTAAGATGACAAATTAGACCCTACGATAACAAATTAGACCCTACGATAACAAATTAGACCCTAACAACACAAAGTAGACACTAAGACCTCCAAGCTGGTCCTAAGATGACAAATTAGAAACTAAGCCCTCCAAGGATATCTTAAGCTCACAAATTAGACACTCAGTCCACCAAGCAGACCCCGAGATCACAAATTAAACCCTAAGCTCACATATTGGACCCTTACACCTCCAAACAGACCCTAACCTCACAAATCATACACTAAGTCCTCCAAGCAGACCCTGAGATCATACCTTAAACCCCAGGTCACAAATTAGATCCTAAGGTCACAAATGAGACCCTAATTCCTCCAAGCAGACAATGAGATCACAAGTTGGACACTATGACCTCCAAGCAGACCCTAAACTCACAAATGAGACCCTAATGTCACAAATTTCAACCTAAGTCCTCCAAGCAGACCCTGAGCTTATACATTAGACACCAAGCCCTCCAAGCAGACCCTAAGCTCACACACTACACCCTCGCCCTGCAATCCCAAACACAAACACTGAGACCCTTTGCCACGTTCTCCTCAACGCCCACACAACACACACACACATACACACACACACACAAACCCCTTACCTCCTCTCAGCTCTCCGCAGTTTGCGCCATCACCTCTCCAGGCTTGCCTGCGCCACCTGAAAAAGAAACAGATACACGCTCAGAGAGGGCTCAAAGCTGCACCCTCACCAAGCACGCCAAGCGGACCCGAAGATCCCAAATTAGACCCTGAGAACACAAATTAGACCCTAAGTCCTCCAAGCACACCTTAAGATCTCAAATGAGACACTAAGACCTGCAAGCAGACCCTAAGATCACAACTTAGACCCTGAGTCCTCCAAGGAGACCCTAAGATCACAACTTAGACCCTAACTCCTCCAAGCAGACCCTAAGAACACAAATGAGACACCAAGCTCACAAAGTAGAACTTAAGCTCAAAAATTAGACACTTAGCACACAAATTAGAAACTAAGTCATCCAAGTAGACACTAAGATCACCAACTGAACAATAAGTCCTCCAAGCAGACCCTAAGATCACAAGTTAGACACTAAGTCCTCCAAGCAGACATCAAGATCACAACTTAGAACCTACGATCACAACTTAAACCCTAAGATCACAACTTAGATCCTAAGATTACAACTTAGACACTACACCCTCCAAACAGACACTAAGGTCACAACTTAGACCCTAAGATCGCAACTTAGACACTACATGCTCCAAACAGACACTAAGATCACAAATTAGACGTGAAGATCACAAAATAGACACTAAATCCACCATGAAGACACTAAGATCACCAACTGGACACTAAGTCCTCCAGGCGGACCCTAAGATCACAAATTAGACGCTAAGTCCTCCAAGCAGACATCAAGATCACAACTTAGAACCTACGATCACAACTTAAACCCTAAGATCACAACTTAGACACTACACCCTCCAAACAGGCACTAAGGTCACAACTTAGACCCTAAGATCACAACTTAGACACTACATGCTCCAAACAGACACTAAGATCACAAATTAGACGTGAAGATCACAAAATAGACACTAAATCCACCATGAAGACACTAAGATCACCAACTGGACACTAAGTCCTCCAAGCAGACCCTAAGATCACAAGTTAGACACCGAGACCACAAGTTAGACACTATGTCCTCCAAGCAGACACTAAGAGGACAAATTAGACCCTAAGATGACAAATTAGACCCTACGATAACAAATTAGACCCTAACAACACAAAGTAGACACTAAGACCTCCAAGCTGGTCCTAAGATCACAAATTAGAAACTAAGCCCTCCAAGGATATCCTAAGCTCACAAATTAGACACTCAGTCCACCAAGCACACCCCAAGATCACAAATTAAATCCTAAGCTCACATATTGGACCCTAAGCTCACATACTGGACGCTTAGACCTCCAAACAGACCCTAACCTCAGAAATCATACACTAAGTCCTCCAAGCAGACCCTGAGCTCACACATTAGACCCTAAGTCCTCCAAGCAGACCCTGAGATCATACCTTACACCCCAGGTCACAAATTAGACCCTAGGGTCACAAATGAGACCCTAATTCCTCCAAGCAGACCCTGAGATCACAAATTGGACACTAAGACCTCCAAGCAGACCCTAAACTCACAAATGAGACCCTAATGTCACAAATTTCACCCTAAGTCCTCCAAGCAGACCCTAAGCTCACACACTAGACCCTCTACCTGCAATCCCAAACACAAATACTGAGCCCCTTTACCACGTTCTCCTCAACGCCCACCCAACACACACCCCTTACCTCCTCACAGCTCTCCGCAGTTTGCGCCATCACCTCTCCAGGCTCGGCTGCGCTACCTGAAACAGAAGCAGATACACGCTCAGAGAGGGCTCAAAGCTGCACCCTTCCCTCACCACGTGCCATCTCCCTCTCTCGTCACCTTACTGCTCGTCCGCTGGCCTTTGCACATCTTCGGTTCTCTGCTTTCAGACCGTGTATCGCCTACAGAACACAACGCAAGGGATGTTTCAAATTCCACAAAAACTACAAGACACTCCATCACTTGCTGCTTCACTCTGCGCAGCATAGCTCACCTGGCCCAAGTCAGCTCGGGGGCAGAGATCTCCCTTTGCTCCTCCCTCCCCACCTCCAAATTAAAAACATACAGCAAGTCATAAGCCAGCCAGCAGAATAAGGCATACCTTCCTTCTGACACAACAAGTTCACCCACCTGGTACCATCGCTCCTCTCAAGCCTCCTACAGCAGCCTCTGACGCGTTGCTAACCATCTCCTCATCTGCAACAACAACCTGCCATGATTCACAGCAACCCCAAACAAAAGCTGCTTCTGCCTCTAAGTCTCAGGCCAGACTCCCTCTGAGACTTCGGCTGACAACCAGACGCAGACAGACATTCAGACACTCTGAACACAGACGCTCCGATGCCCTGCCTCAGACACTAACTCGAAATACACTCCCAAGCAGACTCTCGGGCCCTGACTCATTCATTCCAAGCTTCTTCCCACAGCTCTTCTGGCCATTCACACACATCTTCAAGAGCAGAGAGCTACACTGCGATGATAAAACCCCACCACATATGTTCCAGAGTTCAAGAATTCCAGGGGAGAGAAAACCAGAGACAAACATACAACTCTCAACTACTTTACTCATATCGGAAACTACAGAGATAGTAAAGGCTACTTCTCATCATGTTTGCTTCTCTTCCCAACCCCAAGGACCCCGTGAAGACCATCAGCAAACCAGCTCCGAGAATCATCATCACGGCAGTGCGAGGCGGCAGGCTCAACCTCAGCGGGCGTCCCCGCGCAGGCAACCTTCGCCTGGGTGGGATGAGCTTCTGCCTCCCTCGCACAGCATGAGGCTCGGGCTTCCAGACTCACAAAAATGCACGCTCATTGCCACGCAGGGGGCCAGCCCACGTGGGAAGGAGCGGCCACCGAGAGCTACGGAGGTCTCCAAGGGTCGGGACTTTTCCAGGCACTTCTGAAGCACAACTTTCTGGGTAGGAACCAAAGCTCGACTTCTCGGGAAGCAGACAAAGCAGAACGCTCCGGGGAGGAGCCAAAGGGGACCAACACTCTCAACAAAGTAATTGTTGAGATTAAAAAAAACTCTCAAAAACAACCCAACAACTCACAACAAAGTACTCTCCCACCTTTGTGTGTTTCGCCACGGACCGTGACCAATCGTCCCTCACGCAACACCCTGGACTGAAGCCCCACAAACGTCACCTTTTCATCCTGGCATTTCACTCCGAGTCCCTACCTTCACTAGAGCTGACCCTGCCCTTCCCAGGCACCTCCGAGCGCATTCTCCAACCTTCTGACATTCCGGCTCAGATGCTACGTCCCAACGCTACATTTCAAACCCCTTCCCGCCATTCTGACATTCTCCCCCAGCCCCTGCCCCGTAAAGGAGTCCCTCTACTTAGCGTGCAGAGTGCCATGGCTCGCCAGGCAGCCTCACTGCTCACAACTCCTGCAGCAGACTCCAGCCATGTTGCGGCCGTTGCCAAGTTCCTCTTCATCATCTGCCACAAAACAAACAAACAAACAAACAAACTGGAACACGCCATGCTGGCCGCCATCACCATCACTCCACCTGAACTACACCGGCCTGTCCCGGGAAAACCGTCTGCCTCCTCCAAAGCTCCTTGACATTGTGCTCGTCTTGTTTGTCCCAAATCGGTGCCAGAGTGTGACGCCGGGCCTCCCCTGCCCTCCACGCCCTAGGAGGACAGCAGAGAGAAATGACCAGGGTGTTTGCAAAAAGGGACCGACTCCACCGTCCTTCTCCTTACCTCCCTGACTCACCTCCAGCGCTCATCCGACTCCAAAGGTAGAGGGCAGGCCCTGCAATCCCAAACACAAATACTGACCCCTTTGCCACCTTCTCCTCAACGCCCACCCACCACACACACACACGCACACAAACCCCTTACCTCCTCTCAGCTCTCCGCAGTTTGCGCCATCACCTCTCCAGGCTTGCCTGCGCCACCTGAAAAAGAAACAGATACACGCTCAGAGAGGGCTCAAAGCTGCACCCTCACCAAGCACGCCAAGCGGACACCAAGCGCGCCAAGCGGACCCCAAGATCCCAAATTAGACCCTGAGAACACAAATTAGACCCTAAGTCCTCCAAGCACACCTTAAGATATCAAATCAGACACTAAGACCTGCAAAGCAGACCCTAAGATCACAACTTAGACCCTAAGTCCTCCAAGGAGACACTAAGACCACAACTTATACCCTAAGTCCTCCAAGCAGATCCTAAGAACACAAATGAGACACCAAGCTCACAAAGTAGAACTTAAGCTCAAAAATTAGACACTAAGCACACAAATTAGAAACTAAGTCATCCAAGTAGACACGAAGATCACAAATTAGTCACTAAGTCCTCCAAGCAGAGACTAAGAACACAAATTAGACACTAAGTCCTCCAGGCAGACATCAAGATCACAACTTAGAACCTACGATCACAACTTAAAACCTAAGATCACAACTTAGACACTACATGCTCCAAACAGACACTAAGATCACAAATTAGACATGAAGATCACAAAATAGACACTAAATTCACCATGAAGACACTAAGATCACCAACTGGACACTAAGTCCTCCAAGCAGACCCTAAGATCACAAGATAGACACCGAGATCACAAGTTACACACTATGTCCTCCAAGCAGACACTAAGATGACAAATTAGACCCTAAGATGACAAATTAGACCCTAACAACACAAAGTAGACACTAAGACCTCCAAGCTGGTCCTAAGATCACAAAAGAGAAACTAAGTCCTCCAAGGATATCCTAAGCTCACAAATTAGACAGTCCACCAAACAGACCCCGAGATCACAAATTAAATCCTAAGCTCACATATTGGACCCTAAGCTCACATATTGGACCCTTAGACTTCCAAACAAACCCTAACCTCACAAATCATACACTAAGTCCTCCAAGCAGACCCTGAGCTCACACATTAAACCCTAAGTCCTCCAAGCAGACCCTGAGATCATACCTTAAACCCCAGGTCACAAACTAGACCCTAAGGTCACAAATGAGACCCTAATTCCTCCAAGCAGACCCTGAGATCACAAATTGGACACTAAGACCTCCAAGGAGTCCCTAAACTCACAAATGAGACTCTAATGTCACAAATTTCACCCTAAGTCCTCCAAGCAGACCCTGAGCTCTCACACTAGCCCAAAACTTAAAACCCAAGCCCACAATTTAAAACCCAAACCCAAAACTCAGACCCAAGCCCAAAACTCAGACCCCAAGGCCAAAACTCAGACCCCAAGGCCAAAACTCAGACCCCAAGCCCAAAACTCAGACCCCAAGCCCAAAAATTAAAACCCAAGCCCAAAACTTAAAACCCAAGCCCAAAACATAAAACGCAAGACCAAAACTCAGACCCCAAGCCCAAAACTCAGACCCCAAGCCCAAAACTCAGATCCCAAGGCCAAAACTCAGACCCTAAGGCCAAAACTAAAAACCCAAGCCCAAAACTCAGACCCCAAGCCCAAAACTTAGACCCCAAACCCAAAACTCAGATCCCAAGACCAAAACTCAGACCCCAAGCCCAAAACTCAGATCCCAAGCCCAAAACTCAGATCCCAAGCCCAAAACTCAGACCCCAAGCCCAAAACTCAGACCCCAAGCCCAAAACTCAGACCCCAAGCCCAAAACTCAGACCCCAAGCCCAAAACCCAAACCCCAAGCCCAAAACTCAGACCCCAAGCCCAAAACTCAGACCCCAAGCCCAAAACTCAGACCCCAAGCCCAAAACTTAGACCCCAAGCCCAAAACTTAAAACCCAAGCCCAAAACTTAAAACCCAAGCCCAAAACTTAAAACGCAAGACCAAAACTCAGACCCCAAGCCCAAAACTTAAAACCCAAGTCCAAAATTCAGACCCCAAGCCCAGAACTTAAAATCCAAGCCCAAAACTCAGACCCCAAGCCCAAAACTCAGACCCCAAGCCCAAAACTCAGATCCCAAGCCCAAAACTCAGACCCCAAGCCCAAAACTCAGACCCCAAACCCAAAACTCAGACCCAAGGCCAAAACTCAGACCCCAAGCCCAAAACTCAGATCCCAAGCCCAAAACTCAGACCCCAAACCCAAAACTCAGACCCAAGGCCAAAACTCAGACCCCAAGCCCAGAACTTAAAACCCAAGCCCAAAACTTAAAACCCAAGCCCAAAACTTAAAACCCAAGCCCAAAACTTAAAACCCAAGCCCAAAACTTAAAACGCAAGCCCAAAACTCAGACCCCAAGCCCAAAACTTAAAACCCAAGTCCAAAATTCAGACCCCAAGCCCAGAACTTAAAATCCAAGCCCAAAACTCAGACCCCAAGCCCAAAACTTAGACCCCAAGCCCAAAACTAAAAACCCAAGCCCAAAACTTAGACCCCAAGCCCACATCTTTGACCCCAAGCCCATAAATTAGCATCGAATTCCACAACTCAGGCACCTAGTACACAACTTCAATACCATTTCCTCCAAGCAGACACTCAGGCCATCATTTAGCCTCTACTTCCACAACTTAGACACCAAGTCCTCCAAGCAGACCCTAAGGTCACAAATTGGACCCTAGGGACACATATTGGACAGAGATCCTCCAAGCTGAACCTAAGCTCACGCATTAGACCCTAAATCCTCCAAGCAGACTCTGAGCTCCCACTTTAGACACCCAGTCCTTCAAGTAGCCCCTGACTCCCCCACGCAGCCCCTAATTTCTAAAAACATGTAAGTTCTGGAAATATCTAAAACCTAAACACGTTTTACATCCACAAGCCACGTCCCACTCATACAGACAAGCCCTAAGCCTGCAACCGCCCACACGCTAACTTGGACATGTATTCTAAAACTAACACCTCCATTCTGAAGCTGAGAGCAGCATTCTAACACTGAGCCACGCCTTCTAAAACTAACATATTCTTTTTAAGACTAATACCAGCATTCTAAGGCTGACATGGATTTTAAGGCCAACACCAGCATTCCAAGCCTAACACCGACATTCTAAGACCACCAGCAGCATTCTAAGACCAATACCACTAACGTTTACCTCACATAAACTTTGGAAATTACTAACATCATACATTTCTTTTAAATGCATTTACAGAAATGACATTCTTCACCATTTACAATTCATTCTTACAAATCCAATAACACTTCACTACTTACACAAGACGCTCGACAGGTCGCACGCTCGGTCACGTCCCCGTCATCAGACGTCCTTTATGTACGGCAACGCCGCCTTCCACGTGACACGGACCGCTTTCACGCGCCTGACTGAAATCTTCTACGTCCCGGGTATTGCTGTCCAGAAGCAGACGGAGCTCCTCTCGACTCCACAGCTTCTGTGCATACTAACCTGCAGACAAAAAACCATTCCTATTGATACCCTTACAATATGACCTCTAAACATCCTCCCCTCCCTTCCATTTTTTTCCATGTCTGCAAAGCTAACAAATTGCACCCAAGAGACAACACTCACTAGACCTAAACATACTTACCAACTACCTACACCCATAGATGAGACAGCAACTTCAGGGCTGCCACACCAACTCTCCCATTTTCTTTCCTAACGCACAGCAACATCCCCCCAGGCAGGCTTCAGGAATCACGAGGAACTGAACTCCCTGAAGCTTCAAAATTACCCAGCCTGGAAACCTCTCCTCATGCAGAGTGCCATGGGTCTCAAAACAGCCTCGCTGCCCACAACTCCCGCAGCAGACTCCAGCCATGTTGCAGCTGTTGCCAAGTTCCTCTTGATCATCTGCCAGAAACAAACAAAGAAGGGGGAGCACGCTCTGCTGGCCGCCAACACCATCACTCCAGCCCTCCAGCCCGGCCTCTTCCATACCAACCCTCGGCCTCCCCCAAAGCTCCTTAACACTGTGCTCACCTGCCCCAAAGAGATTCCGCAGTCCAACGCCGGGCCTCCCTTGCCCTCCGCGACCAAGGACTGCAACAGGGACAAATGACCCCAGTTCTTACAACACTGACCGACCCCACAACCATTCTCCTTACCTCCCTGACTCACCTCCAGCGCTCATCCGACTCCTAAGGGTAGAGGGCAGGCCCTGCAATCCCAAACACAAACACTGAATCTTTTTGCCACCTTCTCCTCAACGCCCAGCCGCCACACACACACACACACACACGCACAAACTTCTTAGCTCTTCACAGCTTCACATGCAGCCTGAAGCAATGCTCCAGAAAGCTACTGATGAGGTGACTGAAGACAAAAGCCTTACTCTGCTTTGTACTTTTATATCATGACAAGAAATGCCTGACCCTTCGTTAAGCAACCGACGTGAGCAGTCAGGATACGAAGAACAAGGTCCAAGGACCAGGCTGAGCATCTTCAGCTCAAGCAGCAATGTGGAAGCGCCAATGCAGAAAACAAGCGCAGGCGCTCAATAACACAGGCAAGCTCTACCGCCCTGCCCACTGTAAGATGATGCTATAAAAAGTCGCAATTATTTATCCTCATCCCCATGGTACATTGCAAACCTGTGCCTCCTATCCTGATGCTGTCCCCCACCCCCCTGCTGCCAAAAATTAGTCTTTCTGCTTTATCTCTATAGTGCCATAGGTCTCAAGCCAAACTTATTGCTCAGAACTTCCATACTAAACACCTGGGAGTTTGCTGCATCCACCCAATTCATCTTCATCACCTGCAATAACAGGACTAAGAAAGAAAAAAAACAACAAGAACCAAAACCGAGCCACACCCCAGTCTATAGACAGACAAACACAGAGAAGTCACTGTTCTGGCTGTCATTCTCACCATCAGCATACCAGTCAATGCTCATCTTTTTCTGTAAGACCTTACTGCCTCAGCTGTAACTCTGCAGACACATGCTCATCTGGTCCTACGTAATTCCTGCACGGTACACCGAGGTTCTCCTACCCTGCTACACTTAAAAACCTACACGCAATTGATCATTGTTCGGGTGACAAGAAATTAACCCCCAATCCTTGTCCTTAACTCCCCTGCTCACTGGAAATGGCCAGCTAACTCTACAAGCAACTGCACAATACACAGAAGGAACATATAAGCTAACCCCCCCCACCATGTTACACTTACCTTTTAGTCTGCAGCCTCACACTAAATACCCTTAACTTCTTACAGCCCTCCTCCCTGCGGAAGTTCAATTCTCACTCCCTGGATGTGACTCTTCACCAAAAAAATTAAAACACATGCACGCTAAGACTAGGCTACAAGCAACTAGTTTTGCTGCGAATTGCCTATCTGCTGCTTAATCACATTGCCTGCTCCTGAACCACGTCTCCAATATTTATGTCCACCACGTATTGGACATACAGCTTCTAAGTCACTTTATAAACAGCAACAGAAAATAACTTACTGTATTGAGAGCCAGCTGCCATTGACTAATCATTATAGACACATGGTCAGTGTTCACATAAACCAGGAACACAATTAGACAGCCACCCCTGGGAAAACAAAACCTTACAGAACAGAGCTACAAAAACTACAGCCCTGAAATACTAATTTCATGCAGACTGTAAGGAACAAACCCCTCTCCACTTTGAACTTTGAAAGTGGAAATATGTAAGCTAAGAAGTATTCTTTTACCTTTCCCTGCCCCAAAACATAAGATTTTTAAGAAACTCGACATCACAAAACAACTTCAAAATCATGTTTTGCTCTTCTTTAAACCCAAACACTCAACTTAGCTTTTAAAAAAGTAAAAAGCTAACAGCATCCTCAAGAAAAACTCCTAGCCCCATAAGTGGAGTGTTTCCTCAGCAGACACCAGCATCATTGTTATACACAAAATGGAACAGAAACAATACAAAAGTAATGAAGACATTGACCAAAATCAACAGTTGCCGTGGTTTCTGTACCTGAGAAGGACCACAAAAACATCCATCACTCAACACCAAAAATAAAAACAAAACCCTAGAGAAAACCACAGCACAAAAAAGCTGAGTAATTATCGCACACATAAAAACTAGAGTAGCTTAAAACACAGAGCTCTGAAAAAAACCTCCCCCCAAAAAAACCAAAACCTCCCCAAACACCTTACCTTGAAGAGAGCCAAACCCTATAGGAACTGCCTGCAGGAAAGCTGGGCCTTATATACCCCAGGCCCTACCCACCACCCCTCCCACAATGCCCTGGCTCAGGGCTGGGGCAAACCACCAGCTGGGACAGAAGCACCCTGACAAGGTACAGCTGGGTCTGATTTTATTTGGGTTTGGCCTTTTGGCTGCTTTTGGTCTTTAGGTTTTTGGTTTTATTTTTCTGGCTTAGATTCACATTCAAAACTCACAGACAACACAGTTCTACAGAATTAGGCTCAGAATTATATTTGGTTTCAGACCATGCAGGGATTCTCTGTCTGAGCTCCCGGGGCTCAGGCTCACACAGGGTTACTTCCTCACAGCCTGGCTCACACTCAAACATTTCAACTGCATGGACACTCTAGCTCAGGCTCTTGCTCACTGAGGCTCCATCTGCCTTGGTCTGGCTCCCACATCCGCACGAATCTCACGTTGAGACTAACACAGAATCCCTGGCTCAGGCTCACTCTCACGTGTTAACTAAAGAAAGGTATTCAGATGACTCAGCCCAGGTGACCTATGCTTACAACACCCAAGTAGCAACTTATTTCAGGGTCCTGTCATTTTCATACAACTACAGTCATCTTTTCTTGTTAGTGTTTTCCAGGTGTGTCTGGGTTCGAATAAAAGGATGGAAAACCTCTGAAGGCCAGTGGATGAGCAGCAAAGCTCTGGGAGCAGGAGATGGGACTTTCTGAAGGAAGGGTGCAGCTTCCATCTGTCTCTCAGTGTGTGCATGTTTGCATTTCTGTTGGGTGCTGCAGGTAACTCTGGAGAGGTGAAGGTGCAAACTGAGGAGGGCTGTGAGGAGGTAAGGGGTTTGTGTGTGTGTGTGTGTGTGTGGTGGCTGGGTGCTGAGGAGAACGTGGCCAAGGGGCTCAGTATTTGTGGTTGAGATTGCAGGGCTGGCCCTCTACCTTTGGAGTCGGATGAGCGATGGAGGTGAGTCAGGATCACAACCGGATCAGGAGAAGGATCCTGGGGTTGGCCCCTTTTTGCAAACACCCTGGTTATTTGTCTTTATTGTCCTCGTAGGACCTGGAGGGAAGGAGAGGCCCAGTGTCAGAGCCTATTACCGGATTGGAACAGGCGAGCAGAATGTGGAGGAGCTTTGCAGCAGGAAGAGGGTTGTCACCGATTAGGCCAGCACTGGGGAGCGGGGTGCTGGTGATGATGGTGGCTCCCACTGTGTGTTCCTGTTTGTTCAAAACTTAGACACCTAACTCACAACTTAGACACCAAGTCTACAACTTAGACACCTACTCCTCCAAGCAGACACTAATGTCACAACTTAAGACACCAAGTCCACAATTTACACACCAAGTCAACCAAGCAGACACTAAGGTCATAAATTAGCCTTTAAGTCCACAACCTGGACTCCAAGTCCACAATTAGACACCAAGTCCACAACTTAGACACCAAGTCCTCCAAGCAAACACTCGGGTAATAAATAAGCCTCTAAGACCACAACTTAGACACCAAGTCCTCCAAGCACACACTAAGATCATTAATTAGCCTATAAGTCCACAACTTCAACAACAACTCAACAACTTAGAAACCTAGTTCACAACTTACACATCAAGTCCACACCTTAGAAACCTAGTCCTCCAACCAGACACTAAGGTCATAAATTAGCCTCTAAGTCCACAACTTATACACCTAGCCCGCAACTTAGAAACTAAGCCCAAAACATAGACCCCAAGTCCATAACTTAGACACCACGGCCACAACTTAGACACCAAGTCCTCCAAGCAGACACTAAGGTCACAATTTAAACACCAAAGACACAACTTAGACACCAAGGCCACAACTTAGACACCAAGTCCTCCAAGCAGACACTAAGCTCACACAGTAGACCCTCGCACTGCAATCACAAACACAAATACTGAGTCCCTTTACCATGTTCTCGTCAATGCCCACCCAACACACACTCACCCACACACACACACACAAACCCCTTACCTCCTCTCAGCTCTCCACAGTTTACGCCATCACCTCTCCAGGCTTGCCTGCACCACCTGAAAAAGAAACAGATACACGCTCAGAGAGGGCTCAAACCTGCACCCTCACCAAGCACGCCAAGCGGACACCAAGCACGCCAAGCGGACCCGAAGATCCCAAATTAGACCCTGAGAACACAAATTAGACACTAATTCCTCCAAGCAGACATCAAGATCACAACTTAGAACCTACGATCACAACTTAAACCCTAAGATCACAACTTAGATCCTAAGACCACAACTTAGACACTACACCCTCCAAACAGACACTAAGGTCACAACTTAGACCCTAAGATCACAACTTAGACACTACATGCTCCAAACAGACACTAAGATCACAAATTAGACATGAAGATCACAAAATAGACACTAAATCCACCATGAAGACACCAAGATCACCCACTGGACACTAAGTCCTCCAAGCAGACCCTAAGATCACAAGTTAGACACCGAGACCACAAGTTAGACTCTATGTCCTCCAAGCAGACACTAAGATGACAAATTAGAACCTAAGATGACAAATTAGACCCTACGATAACAAATTAGACCCTACGATAACAAATTAGACCCTAACAACACAAAGTAGACACTAAGACCTCCAAGCTGGTCCTAAGATCACAAATTAGAAACTAAGCCCTCCAAGGATATCCTAAGCTCACAAATTAGACACTCAGTCCACCAAGCAGACCCCGAGATCACAAATTAAACCCTAAGCTCACATATTGGACCCTTAGACCTCCAAACAGACCCTAACCTCACAAATCATACACTAAGTCCTCCAAGCAGACATCAAGATCACAACTTAGAACCTACGATCACAACTTAAACCCTAAGATCACAACTTAGATCCTAAGACCACAACTTAGACACTACACCCTCCAAACAGACACTAAGGTCACAACTTAGACCCTAAGATCACAACTTAGACACTACATGCTCCAAACAGACACTAAGATCACAAATTAGACATGAAGATCACAAAATAGACACTAAATCCACCATGAAGACACCAAGATCACCCACTGGACACTAAGTCCTCCAAGCAGACCCTAAGATCACAAGTTAGACACCGAGATCACAAGTTAGACTCTATGTCCTCCAAGCAGACACTAAGATGACAAATTAGAACCTAAGATGACAAATTAGACCCTACGATAACAAATTAGACCCTACGATAACAAATTAGACCCTAACAACACAAAGTAGACACTAAGACCTCCAAGCTGGTCCTAAGATGACAAATTAGAAACTAAGCCCTCCAAGGATATCTTAAGCTCACAAATTAGACACTCAGTCCACCAAGCAGACCCCGAGATCACAAATTAAACCCTAAGCTCACATATTGGACCCTTACACCTCCAAACAGACCCTAACCTCACAAATCATACACTAAGTCCTCCAAGCAGACCCTGAGATCATACCTTAAACCCCAGGTCACAAATTAGATCCTAAGGTCACAAATGAGACCCTAATTCCTCCAAGCAGACAATGAGATCACAAGTTGGACACTATGACCTCCAAGCAGACCCTAAACTCACAAATGAGACCCTAATGTCACAAATTTCAACCTAAGTCCTCCAAGCAGACCCTGAGCTTATACATTAGACACCAAGCCCTCCAAGCAGACCCTAAGCTCACACACTACACCCTCGCCCTGCAATCCCAAAAACAAACACTGAGACCCTTTGCCACGTTCTCCTCAACGCCCACACAACACACACACACATACACACACACACACAAACCCCTTACCTCCTCTCAGCTCTCCGCAGTTTGCGCCATCACCTCTCCAGGCTTGCCTGCGCCACCTCAAAAAGAAACAGATACACGCTCAGAGAGGGCTCAAAGCTGCACCCTCACCAAGCACGCCAAGCGGACCCGAAGATCCCAAATTAGACCCTGAGAACACAAATTAGACCCTAAGTCCTCCAAGCACACCTTAAGATCTCAAATGAGACACTAAGACCTGCAAGCAGACCCTAAGATCACAACTTAGACCCTGAGTCCTCCAAGGAGACCCTAAGATCACAACTTAGACCCTAAGTACTCCAAGCAGACCCTAAGAACACAAATGAGACACCAAGCTCACAAAGCAGAACTTAAGCTCAAAAATTAGACACTAAGCACACAAATTAGAAACTAAGTCATCCAAGTAGACACTAAGATCACCAACTGAACAATAAGTCCTCCAAGCAGACCCTAAGATCACAAGTTAGACACCGAGACCACAAGTTAGACACTATGTCCTCCAAGCAGACACTAAGATGACAAATTAGACCCTAAGATGACAAATTAGACCCTACGATAACAAATTAGACCCTAACAACACAAAGTAGACACTAAGACCTCCAAGCTGGTCCTAAGATCACAAAAGAGAAACTAAGCCCTCCAAGGATATCCTAAGCTCACAAATTAGACACTCAGTCCACCAAGCACACCCCAAGATCACAAATTAAACCCTAAGCTCACATATTGGACCCTAAGCTCACATACTGGACGCTTAGACCTCCAAACAGACCCTAACCTCAGAAATCATACACTAAGTCCTCCAAGCAGACCCTGAGCTCACACATTAGACCCTAAGTCCTCCAAGCAGACCCTGAGATCATACCTTACACCCCAGGTCACAAATTAGACCCTAGGGTCACAAATGAGACCCTAATTCCTCCAAGCAGACCCTGAGATCACAAATTGGACACTAAGACCTCCAAGCAGACCCTAAACTCACAAATGAGACCCTAATGTCACAAATTTCACCCTAAGTCCTCCAAGCAGACCCTAAGCTCACACACTAGACCCTCTACCTGCAATCCCAAACACAAATACTGAGCCCCTTTACCACGTTCTCCTCAACGCCCACCCAACACACACCCCTTACCTCCTCACAGCTCTCCGCAGTTTGCGCCATCACCTCTCCAGGCTCGGCTGCGCTACCTGAAACAGAAGCAGATACACGCTCAGAGAGGGCTCAAAGCTGCACCCTTCCCTCACCACGTGCCATCTCCCTCTCTCGTCACCTTACTGCTCGTCCGCTGGCCTTTGCACATCTTCGGTTCTCTGCTTTCAGACCGTGTATCGCCTACAGAACACAACGCAAGGGATGTTTCAAATTCCACAAAAACTACAAGACACTCCATCACTTGCTGCTTCACTCTGCGCAGCATAGCTCACCTGGCCCAAGTCAGCTCGGGGGCAGAGATCTCCCTTTGCTCCTCCCTCCCCACCTCCAAATTAAAAACATACAGCAAGTCATAAGCCAGCCAGCAGAATAAGGCATACCTTCCTTCTGACACAACAAGTTCACCCACCTGGTACCATCGCTCCTCTCAAGCCTCCTACAGCAGCCTCTGACGCGTTGCTAACCATCTCCTCATCTGCAACAACAACCTGCCATGATTCACAGCAACCCCAAACAAAAGCTGCTTCTGCCTCTAAGTCTCAGGCCAGACTCCCTCTGAGACTTCGGCTGACAACCAGACGCAGACTGACATTCAGACACTCTGAACACAGACGCTCCGACGCCCTGCCTCAGACACTAACTTGAAATACACTCCCAAGCAGACTCTCGGGCCCTGACTCATTCATTCCAAGCTTCTTCAAACAGCTCTTCTGGCCATTCACACACATCTTCAAGAGCAGAGAGCTACACTGCGATGATAAAACCCCACCACATATGTTCCAGAGTTCAAGAATTCCAGGGGAGAGAAAACCAGAGACAAACATACAACTCTCAACTACTTTACTCATATCGGAAACTACAGAGATAGTAAAGGCTACTTCTCATCATGTTTGCTTCTCTTCCCAACCCCAAGGACCCCGTGAAGACCATCAGCAAACCAGCTCCGAGAATCATCATCACGGCAGTGCGAGGCGGCAGGCTCAACCTCAGCGGGCGTCCCCGCGCAGGCAACCTTCGCCTGGGTGGGATGAGCTTCTGCCTCCCTCGCACAGCATGAGGCTCGGGCTTCCAGACTCACAAAAATGCACGCTCATTGCCACGCAGGGGGCCAGCCCACGTGGGAAGGAGCGGCCACCGAGAGCTACGGAGGTCTCCAAGGGTCGGGACTTTCCCAGGCACTTCTAAAGCACAACTTTCTGGGTAGGAACCAAAGCTCGACTTCTCAGGAAGCAGACAAAGCAGAACGCTCCGGGGAGGAGCCAAAGGGGACCAACAGTACTCTCCCACCTTTGTGTGTTTCGCCACGGACCGTGACCAATCGTCCCTCACGCAACACCCTGGACTTAAGCCCCACAAACGTCACCTTTTCATCCTGGCACTTCACTCCGAGTCCCTACCTTCACTAGAGCTGACCCTGCCCTTCCCAGGCACCTCCGAGCGCGTTCTCCGACCTTCTGACATTCCGGCTCAGATGCTACGTCCCAATGCTACATTTCAAACCCCTTCCCGCCATTCTGACATTCTCCCCCACCCCCTGCCCCGTAAAGGAGTCCCTCTACTTAGCGTGCAGAGTGCCATGGCTCGCCAGGCAGCCTCACTGCTCACAACTCCTGCAGCAGACTCCAGCCATGTGGCGGCCGTTGCCAAGTTCCTCTTCATCATCTGCCACAAAACAAACAAACAAGCAAACAAACTGGAACACGCCATGCTGGCCGCCATCACCATCACTCCACCTGAACTACACCGGCCTGTCCTGGGAAAACCGTCTGCCTCCTCCAAAGCTCCTCGACATTGTGCTCGCCTTGTTTGTCCCAAATCGGTGCCAGAGTGTGACGCCGGGCCTCCCCTGCCCTCCGCGCCCTAGGAGGACAGCAGAGAGAAATGACCAGGGTGTTTGCAAAAAGGGACCGACTCCACCGTCCTTCTCCTTACCTCCCTGACTCACCTCCAGCGCTCATCCGACTCCAAAGGTAGAGGGCAGGCCCTGCAATCCCAAACACAAATACTGACCCCTTTGCCACCTTCTCCTCAACGCCCACCCAACACACACAAACACGCACACACACGCACACAAACCCCTTACCTCCTCTCAGCTCTCCGCAGTTTGCGCCATCACCTCTCCAGGCTTGCCTGCGCCACCTGAAAAAGAAACAGATACACGCTCAGAGAGGGCTCAAAGCTGCACCCTCACCAAGCACGCCAAGCGGACACCAAGCGCGCCAAGCGGACCCCAAGATCCCAAATTAGACCCTGAGAACACAAATTAGACCCTAAGTCCTCCAAGCACACCTTAAGATATCAAATCAGACACTAAGACCTGCAAAGCAGACCCTAAGATCACAACTTAGACCCTAAGTCCTCCAAGGAGACACTAAGACCACAACTTATACCCTAAGTCCTCCAAGCAGATCCTAAGAACACAAATGAGACACCAAGCTCACAAAGTAGAACTTAAGCTCAAAAATTAGACACTAAGCACACAAATTAGAAACTAAGTCATCCAAGTAGACACGAAGATCACAAATTAGTCACTAAGTCCTCCAAGCAGAGACTAAGAACACAAATTAGACACTAAGTCCTTCAGGCAGACATCAAGATCACAACTTAGAACCTACGATCACAACTTAAAACCTAAGATCACAACTTAGACACTACATGCTCCAAACAGACACTAAGATCACAAATTAGACATGAAGATCACAAAATAGACACTAAATTCACCATGAAGACACTAAGATCACCAACTGGACACTAAGTCCTCCAAGCAGACCCTAAGATCACAAGATAGACACCGAGATCACAAGTTACACACTATGTCCTCCAAGCAGACACTAAGATGACAAATTAGACCCTAAGATGACAAATTAGACCCTAACAACACAAAGTAGACACTAAGACCTCCAAGCTGGTCCTAAGATCACAAAAGAGAAACTAAGTCCTCCAAGGATATCCTAAGCTCACAAATTAGACAGTCCACCAAACAGACCCCGAGATCACAAATTAAATCCTAAGCTCACATATTGGACCCTAAGCTCACATATTGGACCCTTAGACTTCCAAACAAACCCTAACCTCACAAATCATACACTAAGTCCTCCAAGCAGACCCTGAGCTCACACATTAAACCCTAAGTCCTCCAAGCAGACCCTGAGATCATACCTTAAACCCCAGGTCACAAACTAGACCCTAAGGTCACAAATGAGACCCTAATTCCTCCAAGCAGACCCTGAGATCACAAATTGGACACTAAGACCTCCAAGGAGTCCCTAAACTCACAAATGAGACTCTAATGTCACAAATTTCACCCTAAGTCCTCCAAGCAGACCCTGAGCTCTCACACTAGCCCAAAACTTAAAACCCAAGCCCACAATTTAAAACCCAAACCCAAAACTCAGACCCAAGCCCAAAACTCAGACCCCAAGGCCAAAACTCAGACCCCAAGGCCAAAACTCAGACCCCAAGCCCAAAACTCAGACCCCAAGCCCAAAACTTAAAACCCAAGCCCAAAACTTAAAACCCAAGCCCAAAACATAAAACGCAAGACCAAAACTCAGACCCCAAGCCCAAAACTCAGACCCCAAGCCCAAAACTCAGATCCCAAGGCCAAAACTCAGACCCCAAGCCCAAAACTAAAAACCCAAGCCCAAAACTCAGACCCCAAGCCCAAAACTTAGACCCCAAACCCAAAACTCAGATCCCAAGACCAAAACTCAGACCCCAAGCCCAAAACTCAGATCCCAAGCCCAAAACTCAGATCCCAAGCCCAAAACTCAGACCCCAAGCCCAAAACTCAGACCCCAAGCCCAAAACTCAGACCCCAAGCCCAAAACTCAGACCCCAAGCCCAAAACCCAAACCCCAAGCCCAAAACTCAGACCCCAAGCCCAAAACTCAGACCCCAAGCCCAAAACTCAGACCCCAAGCCCAAAACTTAAAACCCAAGCCCAAAACTTAAAACCCAAGCCCAAAACTTAAAACGCAAGACCAAAACTCAGACCCCAAGCCCAAAACTTAAAACCCAAGTCCAAAATTCAGACCCCAAGCCCAGAACTTAAAATCCAAGCCCAAAACTCAGACCCCAAGCCCAAAACTCAGACCCCAAGCCCAAAACTCAGACCCCAAGCCCAAAACTCAGACCCCAAGGCCAAAACTCAGACCCCAAGGCCAAAACTTAGACCCCAAGCCCAAAACTTAAAACCCAAGCCCAAAACTTAAAACCCAAGCCCAAAACTTAAAACGCAAGACCAAAACTCAGACCCCAAGCCCAAAACTCAGATCCCAAGCCCAAAACTCAGACCCCAAGCCCACAACTTAAAACCCAAACCCAAAACTCAGACCCAAGCCCAAAACTCAGACCCCAAGCCCAAAACTCAGATCCCAAGCCCAAAACTCAGACCCCAAACCCAAAACTCAGACCCAAGGCCAAAACTCAGACCCCAAGCCCAGAACTTAAAACCCAAGCCCAAAACTTAAAACCCAAGCCCAAAACTTAAAACCCAAGCCCAAAACTTAAAACCCAAGCCCCAAACTTAAAACGCAAGCCCAAAACTCAGACCCCAAGCCCAAAACTTAAAACCCAAGTCCAAAATTCAGACCCCAAGCCCAGAACTTAAAATCCAAGCCCAAAACTCAGACCCCAAGCCCAAAACTTAGACCCCAAGCCCAAAACTAAAAACCCAAGCCCAAAACTTAGACCCCAAGCCCACATCTTTGACCCCAAGCCCATAAATTAGCATCGAATTCCACAACTCAGGCACCTAGTACACAACTTCAATACCATTTCCTCCAAGCAGACACTCAGGCCATCATTTAGCCTCTACTTCCACAACTTAGACACCAAGTCCTCCAAGCAGACCCTAAGGTCACAAATTGGACCCTAGGGACACATATTGGACAGAGATCCTCCAAGCTGAACCTAAGCTCACGCATTAGACCCTAAATCCTCCAAGCAGACTCTGAGCTCCCACTTTAGACACCCAGTCCTTCAAGTAGCCCCTGACTCCCCCACGCAGCCCCTAATTTCTAAAAACATGTAAGTTCTGGAAATATCTAAAACCTAAACACGTTTTACATCCAGAAGCCACGTCCCACTCATACAGACAAGCCCTAAGCCTGCAACCGCCCACACGCTAACTTGGACATGTATTCTAAAACTAACACCTCCATTCTGAAGCTGAGAGCAGCATTCTAACACTGAGCCACGCCTTCTAAAACTAACATATTCTTTTTAAGACTAATACCAGCATTCTAAGGCTGACATGGATTTTAAGGCCAACACCAGCATTCCAAGCCTAACACCGACATTCTAAGACCACCAGCAGCATTCTAAGACCAATACCACTAACGTTTACCTCACATAAACTTTGGAAATTACTAACATCATACATTTCTTTTAAATGCATTTACAGAAATGACATTCTTCACCATTTACAATTCATTCTTACAAATCCAATAACACTTCACTACTTACACAAGACGCTCGACAGGTCGCACGCTCGGTCACGTCCCCGTCATCAGACGTCCTTTATGTACGGCAACGCCGCCTTCCACGTGACACGGACCGCTTTCACGCGCCTGACTGAAATCTTCTACGTCCCGGGTATTGCTGTCCAGAAGCAGACGGAGCTCCTCTCGACTCCACAGCTTCTGTGCATACTAACCTGCAGACAAAAAACCATTCCTATTGATACCCTTACAATATGACCTCTAAACATCCTCCCCTCCCTTCCATTTTTTTCCATGTCTGCAAAGCTAACGAATTGCACCCAAGAGACAACACTCACTAGACCTAAACATACTTACCAACTACCTACACCCATAGATGAGACAGCAACTTCAGGGCTGCCACACCAACTCTCCCATTTTCTTTCCTAACGCACAGCAACATCCCCCCAGGCAGGCTTCAGGAATCACGAGGAACTGAACTCCCTGAAGCTTCAAAATTACCCAGCCTGGAAACCTCTCCTCATGCAGAGTGCCATGGGTCTCAAAGCAGCCTCGCTGCCCACAACTCCCGCAGCAGACTCCAGCCATGTTGCAGCTGTTGCCAAGTTCCTCTTGATCATCTGCCAGAAACAAACAAAGAAGGGGGAGCACGCTCTGCTGGCCGCCATCACCATCACTCCAGCCCTCCAGCCCGGCCTCTTCCATACCAACCCTCGGCCTCCCCCAAAGCTCCTTAACACTGTGCTCACCTGCCCCAAAGAGATTCCGCAGTCCAACGCCGGGCCTCCCTTGCCCTCCGCGACCAAGGACTGCAACAGGGACAAATGACCCCAGTTCTTACAACACTGACCGACCCCACAACCATTCTCCTTACCTCCCTGACTCACCTCCAGCGCTCATCCGACTCCTAAGGGTAGAGGGCAGGCCCTGCAATCCCAAACACAAACACTGAATCTTTTTGCCACCTTCTCCTCAACGCCCAGCCGCCACACACACACACACACACACGCACAAACTTCTTAGCTCTTCACAGCTTCACATGCAGCCTGAAGCAATGCTCCAGAAAGCTACTGATGAGGTGACTGAAGACAAAAGCCTTACTCTGCTTTGTACTTTTATATCATGACAAGAAATGCCTGACCCTTCGTTAAGCAACCGACGTGAGCAGTCAGGATACGAAGAACAAGGTCCAAGGACCAGGCTGAGCATCTTCAGCTCAAGCAGCAATGTGGAAGCGCCAATGCAGAAAACAAGCGCAGGCGCTCAATAACACAGGCAAGCTCTACCGCCCTGCCCACTGTAAGATGATGCTATAAAAAGTCGCAATTATTTATCCTCATCCCCATGGTACATTGCAAACCTGTGCCTCCTATCCTGATGCTGTCCCCCACCCCCCTGCTGCCAAAAATTAGTCTTTCTGCTTTATCTCTATAGTGCCATAGGTCTCAAGCCAAACTTATTGCTCAGAACTTCCATACTAAACACCTGGGAGTTTGCTGCATCCACCCAATTCATCTTCATCACCTGCAATAACAGGACTAAGAAAGAAAAAAAACAACAAGAACCAAAACCGAGCCACACCCCAGTCTATAGACAGACAAACACAGAGAAGTCACTGTTCTGGCTGTCATTCTCACCATCAGCATACCAGTCAATGCTCATCTTTTTCTGTAAGACCTTACTGCCTCAGCTGTACCTCTGCAGACACATGCTCATCTGGTCCTACGTAATTCCTGCACGGTACACCGAGGTTCTCCTACCCTGCTACACTTAAAAACCTACACGCAATTGATCATTGTTCGGGTGACAAGAAATTAACCCCCAATCCTTGTCCTTAACTCCCCTGCTCACTGGAAATGGCCAGCTAACTCTACAAGCAACTGCACAATACACAGAAGGAACATATAAGCTAACCCCCCCCACCATGTTACACTTACCTTTTAGTCTGCAGCCTCACACTAAATACCCTTAACTTCTTACAGCCCTCCTCCCTGCGGAAGTTCAATTCTCACTCCCTGGATGTGACTCTTCACCAAAAAAATTAAAACACATGCACGCTAAGACTAGGCTACAAGCAACTAGTTTTGCTGCGAATTGCCTATCTGCTGCTTAATCACATTGCCTGCTCCTGAACCACGTCTCCAATATTTATGTCCACCACGTATTGGACATACAGCTTCTAAGTCACTTTATAAACAGCAACAGAAAATAACTTACTGTATTGAGAGCCAGCTGCCATTGACTAATCATTATAGACACATGGTCAGTGTTCACATAAACCAGGAACACAATTAGACAGCCACCCCTGGGAAAACAAAACCTTACAGAACAGAGCTACAAAAACTACAGCCCTGAAATACTAATTTCATGCAGACTGTAAGGAACAAACCCCTCTCCACTTTGAACTTTGAAAGTGGAAATATGTAAGCTAAGAAGTATTCTTTTACCTTTCCCTGCCCCAAAACATAAGATTTTTAAGAAACTCGACATCACAAAACAACTTCAAAATCATGTTTTGCTCTTCTTTAAACCCAAACACTCAACTTAGCTTTTAAAAAAGTAAAAAGCTAACAGCATCCTCAAGAAAAACTCCTAGCCCCATAAGTGGAGTGTTTCCTCAGCAGACACCAGCATCATTGTTATACACAAAATGGAACAGAAACAATACAAAAGTAATGAAGACATTGACCAAAATCAACAGTTGCCGTGGTTTCTGTACCTGAGAAGGACCACAAAAACATCCATCACTCAACACCAAAAATAAAAACAAAACCCTAGAGAAAACCACAGCACAAAAAAGCTGAGTAATTATCGCACACATAAAAACTAGAGTAGCTTAAAACACAGAGCTCTGAAAAAAACCTCCCCCCAAAAAAACCAAAACCTCCCCAAACACCTTACCTTGAAGAGAGCCAAACCCTATAGGAACTGCCTGCAGGAAAGCTGGGCCTTATATACCCCAGGCCCTACCCACCACCCCTCCCACAATGCCCTGGCTCAGGGCTGGGGCAAACCACCAGCTGGGACAGAAGCACCCTGACAAGGTACAGCTGGGTCTGATTTTATTTGGGTTTGGCCTTTTGGCTGCTTTTGGTCTTTAGGTTTTTGGTTTTATTTTTCTGGCTTAGATTCACATTCAAAACTCACAGACAACACAGTTCTACAGAATTAGGCTCAGAATTATATTTGGTTTCAGACCATGCAGGGATTCTCTGTCTGAGCTCCCGGGGCTCAGGCTCACACAGGGTTACTTCCTCACAGCCTGGCTCACACTCAAACATTTCAACTGCATGGACACTCTAGCTCAGGCTCTTGCTCACTGAGGCTCCATCTGCCTTGGTCTGGCTCCCACATCCGCACGAATCTCACGTTGAGACTAACACAGACTCCCTGGCTCAGGCTCACTCTCACGTGTTAACTAAAGAAAGGTATTCAGATGACTCAGCCCAGGTGACCTATGCTTACAACACCCAAGTAGCAACTTATTTCAGGGTCCTGTCATTTTCATACAACTACAGTCATCTTTTCTTGTTAGTGTTTTCCAGGTGTGTCTGGGTTCGAATAAAAGGATGGAAAACCTCTGAAGGCCAGTGGATGAGCAGCAAAGCTCTGGGAGCAGGAGATGGGACTTTCTGAAGGAAGGGTGCAGCTTCCATCTGTCTCTCAGTGTGTGCATGTTTGCATTTCTGTTGGGTGCTGCAGGTAACTCTGGAGAGGTGAAGGTGCAAACTGAGGAGGGCTGTGAGGAGGTAAGGGGTTTGTGTGTGTGTGTGTGTGTGTGGTGGCTGGGTGCTGAGGAGAACGTGGCCAAGGGGCTCAGTATTTGTGGTTGAGATTGCAGGGCCGGCCCTCTACCTTTGGAGTCGGATGAGCGATGGAGGTGAGTCAGGATCACAACCGGATCAGGAGAAGGATCCTGGGGTTGGCCCCTTTTTGCAAACACCCTGGTTATTTGTCTTTATTGTCCTCGTAGGACCTGGAGGGAAGGAGAGGCCCAGTGTCAGAGCCTATTACCGGATTGGAACAGGCGAGCAGAATGTGGAGGAGCTTTGCAGCAGGAAGAGGGTTGTCACAGATTAGGCCAGCACTGGGGAGCGGGGTGCTGGTGATGATGGTGGCTCCCACTGTGTGTTCCTGTTTGTTCAAAACTTAGACACCTAACTCACAACTTAGACACCAAGTCTACAACTTAGACACCTACTCCTCCAAGCAGACACTAATGTCACAACTTAAGACACCAAGTCCACAATTTACACACCAAGTCAACCAAGCAGACACTAAGGTCATAAATTAGCCTTTAAGTCCACAACCTGGACTCCAAGTCCACAATTAGACACCAAGTCCACAACTTAGACACCAAGTCCTCCAAGCAAACACTCGGGTAATAAATAAGCCTCTAAGACCACAACTTAGACACCAAGTCCTCCAAGCACACACTAAGATCATTAATTAGCCTATAAGTCCACAACTTCAACAACAACTCAACAACTTAGAAACCTAGTTCACAACTTACACATCAAGTCCACACCTTAGAAACCTAGTCCTCCAACCAGACACTAAGGTCATAAATTAGCCTCTAAGTCCACAACTTATACACCTAGTCCGCAACTTAGAAACTAAGCCCAAAACATAGACCCCAAGTCCATAACTTAGACACCACGGCCACAACTTAGACACCAAGTCCTCCAAGCAGACACTAAGCTCACACAGTAGACCCTCGCACTGCAATCACAAACACAAATACTGAGCCCCTTTACCATGTTCTCGTCAATGCCCACCCAACACACACTCACCCACACACACACACACAAACCCCTTACCTCCTCTCAGCTCTCCACAGTTTACGCCATCACCTCTCCAGGCTTGCCTGCGCCACCTGAAAAAGAAACAGATACACGCTCAGAGAGGGCTCAAAGCTGAACCCTCACCAAGCACGCCAAGCGGACCCGAAGATCCCAAATTAGACCCTGAGAACACAAATTAGACACTAAGTCCTCCAAGCAGACATCAAGATCACAACTTAGAACCTACGATCACAACTTAAACCCTAAGATCACAACTTAGATCCTAAGACCACAACTTAGACACTACACCCTCCAAACAGACACTAAGGTCACAACTTAGACCCTAAGATCACAACTTAGACACTACATGCTCCAAACAGACACTAAGATCACAAATTAGACATGAAGATCACAAAATAGACACTAAATCCACCATGAAGACACCAAGATCACCCACTGGACACTAAGTCCTCCAAGCAGACCCTAAGATCACAAGTTAGACACCGAGATCACAAGTTAGACTCTATGTCCTCCAAGCAGACACTAAGATGACAAATTAGAACCTAAGATGACAAATTAGACCCTACGATAACAAATTAGACCCTACGATAACAAATTAGACCCTAACAACACAAAGTAGACACTAAGACCTCCAAGCTGGTCCTAAGATGACAAATTAGAAACTAAGCCCTCCAAGGATATCTTAAGCTCACAAATTAGACACTCAGTCCACCAAGCAGACCCCGAGATCACAAATTAAACCCTAAGCTCACATATTGGACCCTTACACCTCCAAACAGACCCTAACCTCACAAATCATACACTAAGTCCTCCAAGCAGACCCTGAGATCATACCTTAAACCCCAGGTCACAAATTAGATCCTAAGGTCACAAATGAGACCCTAATTCCTCCAAGCAGACAATGAGATCACAAGTTGGACACTATGACCTCCAAGCAGACCCTAAACTCACAAATGAGACCCTAATGTCACAAATTTCAACCTAAGTCCTCCAAGCAGACCCTGAGCTTATACATTAGACACCAAGCCCTCCAAGCAGACCCTAAGCTCACACACTACACCCTCGCCCTGCAATCCCAAACACAAACACTGAGACCCTTTGCCACGTTCTCCTCAACGCCCACACAACACACACACACATACACACACACACACAAACCCCTTACCTCCTCTCAGCTCTCCGCAGTTTGCGCCATCACCTCTCCAGGCTTGCCTGCGCCACCTGAAAAAGAAACAGATACACGCTCAGAGAGGGCTCAAAGCTGCACCCTCACCAAGCACGCCAAGCGGACCCGAAGATCCCAAATTAGACCCTGAGAACACAAATTAGACCCTAAGTCCTCCAAGCACACCTTAAGATCTCAAATGAGACACTAAGACCTGCAAGCAGACCCTAAGATCACAACTTAGACCCTGAGTCCTCCAAGGAGACCCTAAGATCACAACTTAGACCCTAACTCCTCCAAGCAGACCCTAAGAACACAAATGAGACACCAAGCTCACAAAGTAGAACTTAAGCTCAAAAATTAGACACTTAGCACACAAATTAGAAACTAAGTCATCCAAGTAGACACTAAGATCACCAACTGAACAATAAGTCCTCCAAGCAGACCCTAAGATCACAAGTTAGACACTAAGTCCTCCAAGCAGACATCAAGATCACAACTTAGAACCTACGATCACAACTTAAACCCTAAGATCACAACTTAGATCCTAAGACCACAACTTAGACACTACACCCTCCAAACAGACACTAAGGTCACAACTTAGACCCTAAGATCGCAACTTAGACACTACATGCTCCAAACAGACACTAAGATCACAAATTAGACGTGAAGATCACAAAATAGACACTAAATCCACCATGAAGACACTAAGATCACCAACTGGACACTAAGTCCTCCAGGCGGACCCTAAGATCACAAATTAGACGCTAAGTCCTCCAAGCAGACATCAAGATCACAACTTAGAACCTACGATCACAACTTAAACCCTAAGATCACAACTTAGACACTACACCCTCCAAACAGGCACTAAGGTCACAACTTAGACCCTAAGATCACAACTTAGACACTACATGCTCCAAACAGACACTAAGATCACAAATTAGACGTGAAGATCACAAAATAGACACTAAATCCACCATGAAGACACTAAGATCACCAACTGGACACTAAGTCCTCCAAGCAGACCCTAAGATCACAAGTTAGACACCGAGACCACAAGTTAGACACTATGTCCTCCAAGCAGACACTAAGAGGACAAATTAGACCCTAAGATGACAAATTAGACCCTACGATAACAAATTAGACCCTAACAACACAAAGTAGACACTAAGACCTCCAAGCTGGTCCTAAGATCACAAATTAGAAACTAAGCCCTCCAAGGATATCCTAAGCTCACAAATTAGACACTCAGTCCACCAAGCACACCCCAAGATCACAAATTAAATCCTAAGCTCACATATTGGACCCTAAGCTCACATACTGGACGCTTAGACCTCCAAACAGACCCTAACCTCAGAAATCATACACTAAGTCCTCCAAGCAGACCCTGAGCTCACACATTAGACCCTAAGTCCTCCAAGCAGACCCTGAGATCATACCTTACACCCCAGGTCACAAATTAGACCCTAGGGTCACAAATGAGACCCTAATTCCTCCAAGCAGACCCTGAGATCACAAATTGGACACTAAGACCTCCAAGCAGACCCTAAACTCACAAATGAGACCCTAATGTCACAAATTTCACCCTAAGTCCTCCAAGCAGACCCTAAGCTCACACACTAGACCCTCTACCTGCAATCCCAAACACAAATACTGAGCCCCTTTACCACGTTCTCCTCAACGCCCACCCAACACACACCCCTTACCTCCTCACAGCTCTCCGCAGTTTGCGCCATCACCTCTCCAGGCTCGGCTGCGCTACCTGAAACAGAAGCAGATACACGCTCAGAGAGGGCTCAAAGCTGCACCCTTCCCTCACCACGTGCCATCTCCCTCTCTCGTCACCTTACTGCTCGTCCGCTGGCCTTTGCACATCTTCGGTTCTCTGCTTTCAGACCGTGTATCGCCTACAGAACACAACGCAAGGGATGTTTCAAATTCCACAAAAACTACAAGACACTCCATCACTTGCTGCTTCACTCTGCGCAGCATAGCTCACCTGGCCCAAGTCAGCTCGGGGGCAGAGATCTCCCTTTGCTCCTCCCTCCCCACCTCCAAATTAAAAACATACAGCAAGTCATAAGCCAGCCAGCAGAATAAGGCATACCTTCCTTCTGACACAACAAGTTCACCCATCTGGTACCATCGCTCCTCTCAAGCCTCCTACAGCAGCCTCTGACGCGTTGCTAACCATCTCCTCATCTGCAACAACAACCTGCCATGATTCACAGCAACCCCAAACAAAAGCTGCTTCTGCCTCTAAGTCTCAGGCCAGACTCCCTCTGAGACTTCGGCTGACAACCAGACGCAGACTGACATTCAGACACTCTGAACACAGACGCTCCGACGCCCTGCCTCAGACACTAACTCGAAATACACTCCCAAGCAGACTCTCGGGCCCTGACTCATTCATTCCAAGCTTCTTCCCACAGCTCTTCTGGCCATTCACACACATCTTCAAGAGCAGAGAGCTACACTGCGATGATAAAACCCCACCACATATGTTCCAGAGTTCAAGAATTCCAGGGGAGAGAAAACCAGAGACAAACATACAACTCTCAACTACTTTACTCATATCGGAAACTACAGAGATAGTAAAGGCTACTTCTCATCATGTTTGCTTCTCTTCCCAACCCCAAGGACCCCGTGAAGACCATCAGCAAACCAGCTCCGAGAATCATCATCACGGCAGTGCGAGGCGGCAGGCTCAACCTCAGCGGGCGTCCCCGCGCAGGCAACCTTCGCCTGGGTGGGATGAGCTTCTGCCTCCCTCGCACAGCATGAGGCTCGGGCTTCCAGACTCACAAAAATGCACGCTCATTGCCACGCAGGGGGCCAGCCCACGTGGGAAGGAGCGGCCACCGAGAGCTACGGAGGTCTCCAAGGGTCGGGACTTTTCCAGGCACTTCTAAAGCACAACTTTCTGGGTAGGAACCAAAGCTCGACTTCTCGGGAAGCAGACAAAGCAGAACGCTCCGGGGAGGAGCCAAAGGGGACCAACAGTACTCTCCCACCTTTGTGTGTTTCGCCACGGACCGTGACCAATCGTCCCTCACGCAACACCCCGGACTGAAGCCCCACAAACGTCACCTTTTCATCCTGGCATTTCACTCCGAGTCCCTACCTTCACTAGAGCTGACCCTGCCCTTCCCAGGCACCTCCGAGCGCATTCTCCAACCTTCTGACATTCCGGCTCAGATGCTACGTCCCAACGCTACATTTCAAACCCCTTCCCGCCATTCTGACATTCTCCCCCACCCCCTGCCCCGTAAAGGAGTCCCTCTACTTAGCGTGCAGAGTGCCATGGCTCGCCAGGCAGCCTCACTGCTCACAACTCCTGCAGCAGACTCCAGCCATGTTGCGGCCGTTGCCAAGTTCCTCTTCATCATCTGCCACAAAACAAACAAACAAACAAACAAACTGGAACACGCCATGCTGGCCGCCATCACCATCACTCCACCTGAACTACACCGGCCTGTCCCGGGAAAACCGTCTGCCTCCTCCAAAGCTCCTCGACATTGTGCTCGTCTTGTTTGTCCCAAATCGGTGCCAGAGTGTGACGCCGGGCCTCCCCTGCCCTCCGCGCCCTAGGAGGACAGCAGAGAGAAATGACCAGGGTGTTTGCAAAAAGGGACCGACTCCACCGTCCTTCTCCTTACCTCCCTGACTCACCTCCAGCGCTCATCCGACTCCAAAGGTAGAGGGCAGGCCCTGCAATCCCAAACACAAATACTGACCCCTTTGCCTCCTTCTCCTCAACGCCCACCCACCACACACACACACGCACACAAACCCCTTACCTCCTCTCAGCTCTCCGCAGTTTGCGCCATCACCTCTCCAGGCTTGCCTGCGCCACCTGAAAAAGAAACAGATACACGCTCAGAGAGGGCTCAAAGCTGCACCCTCACCAAGCACGCCAAGCGGACACCAAGCGCGCCAAGCGGACCCCAAGATCCCAAATTAGACCCTGAGAACACAAATTAGACCCTAAGTCCTCCAAGCACACCTTAAGATATCAAATCAGACACTAAGACCTGCAAAGCAGACCCTAAGATCACAACTTAGACCCTAAGTCCTCCAAGGAGACACTAAGACCACAACTTATACCCTAAGTCCTCCAAGCAGATCCTAAGAACACAAATGAGACACCAAGCTCACAAAGTAGAACTTAAGCTCAAAAATTAGACACTAAGCACACAAATTAGAAACTAAGTCATCCAAGTAGACACGAAGATCACAAATTAGTCACTAAGTCCTCCAAGCAGAGACTAAGAACACAAATTAGACACTAAGTCCTCCAGGCAGACATCAAGATCACAACTTAGAACCTACGATCACAACTTAAAACCTAAGATCACAACTTAGACACTACATGCTCCAAACAGACACTAAGATCACAAATTAGACATGAAGATCACAAAATAGACACTAAATTCACCATGAAGACACTAAGATCACCAACTGGACACTAAGTCCTCCAAGCAGACCCTAAGATCACAAGATAGACACCGAGATCACAAGTTACACACTATGTCCTCCAAGCAGACACTAAGATGACAAATTAGACCCTAAGATGACAAATTAGACCCTAACAACACAAAGTAGACACTAAGACCTCCAAGCTGGTCCTAAGATCACAAAAGAGAAACTAAGTCCTCCAAGGATATCCTAAGCTCACAAATTAGACAGTCCACCAAACAGACCCCGAGATCACAAATTAAATCCTAAGCTCACATATTGGACCCTAAGCTCACATATTGGACCCTTAGACTTCCAAACAAACCCTAACCTCACAAATCATACACTAAGACCTCCAAGCAGACCCTGAGCTCACACATTAAACCCTAAGTCCTCCAAGCAGACCCTGAGATCATACCTTAAACCCCAGGTCACAAATTAGACCCTAAGGTCACAAATGAGACCCTAATTCCTCCAAGCAGACAATGAGATCACAAATTGGACACTAAGACCTCCAAGGAGTCCCTAAACTCACAAATGAGACTCTAATGTCACAAATTTCACCCTAAGTCCTCCAAGCAGACCCTGAGCTCTCACACTAGCCCAAAACTTAAAACCCAAGCCCACAACTTAAAACCCAAACCCAAAACTCAGACCCAAGCCCAAAACTCAGACCCCAAGCCCAAAACTCAGATCCCAAGCCCAAAACTCAGACCCCAAACCCAAAACTCAGACCCAAGGCCAAAACTCAGACCCCAAGGCCAAAACTCAGACCCCAAGGCCAAAACTCAGACCCCAAGCCCAAAACTCAGACCCCAAGCCCAGAACTTAAAACCCAAGCCCAAAACTTAAAACCCAAGCCCAAAACTTAAAACCCAAGCCCAAAACTTAAAACCCAAGCCCAAAACTTAAAACGCAAGCCCAAAACTCAGACCCCAAGCCCAAAACTTAAAACCCAAGTCCAAAATTCAGACCCCAAGCCCAGAACTTAAAATCCAAGCCCAAAACTCAGACCCCAAGCCCAAAACTTAGACCCCAAGCCCAAAACTAAAAACCCAAGCCCAAAACTTAGACCCCAAGCCCACATCTTTGACCCCAAGCCCATAAATTAGCATCGAATTCCACAACTCAGGCACCTAGTACACAACTTCAATACCATTTCCTCCAAGCAGACACTCAGGCCATCATTTAGCCTCTACTTCCACAACTTAGACACCAAGTCCTCCAAGCAGACCCTAAGGTCACAAATTGGACCCTAGGGACACATATTGGACAGAGATCCTCCAAGCTGAACCTAAGCTCACGCATTAGACCCTAAATCCTCCAAGCAGACTCTGAGCTCCCACTTTAGACACCCAGTCCTTCAAGTAGCCCCTGACTCCCCCACGCAGCCCCTAATTTCTAAAAACATGTAAGTTCTGGAAATATCTAAAACCTAAACACGTTTTACATCCACAAGCCACGTCCCACTCATACAGACAAGACCTAAGCCTGCAACCGCCCACACGCTAACTTGGACATGTATTCTAAAACTAACACCTCCATTCTGAAGCTGAGAGCAGCATTCTAACACTGAGCCACGCCTTCTAAAACTAACATATTCTTTTTAAGACTAATACCAGCATTCTAAGGCTGACATGGATTTTAAGGCCAACACCAGCATTCCAAGCCTAACACCGACATTCTAAGACCACCAGCAGCATTCTAAGACCAATACCACTAACGTTTACCTCACATAAACTTTGGAAATTACTAACATCATACATTTCTTTTAAATGCATTTACAGAAATGACATTCTTCACCATTTACAATTCATTCTTACAAATCCAATAACACTTCACTACTTACACAAGACGCTCGACAGGTCGCACGCTCGGTCACGTCCCCGTCATCAGACGTCCTTTACGTACGGCAACGCCGCCTTCCACGTGACACGGACCGCTTTCACGCGCCTGACTGAAATCTTCTACGTCCCGGGTATTGCTGTCCAGAAGCAGACGGAGCTCCTCTCGACTCCACAGCTTCTGTGCATACTAACCTGCAGACAAAAAACCATTCCTATTGATACCCTTACAATATGACCTCTAAACATCCTCCCCTCCCTTCCATTTTTTTCCATGTCTGCAAAGCTAACAAATTGCACCCAAGAGACAACACTCACTAGACCTAAACATACTTACCAACTACCTACACCCATAGATGAGACAGCAACTTCAGGGCTGCCACACCAACTCTCCCATTTTCTTTCCTAACGCACAGCAACATCCCCCCAGGCAGGCTTCAGGAATCACGAGGAACTGAACTCCCTGAAGCTTCAAAATTACCCAGCCTGGAAACCTCTGCTCATGCAGAGTGCCATAGGTCTCAAAGCAGCCTCGCTGCCCACAACTCCCGCAGCAGACTCCAGCCATGTTGCAGCCGTTGCCAAGTTCCTCTTGATCATCTGCCAGAAACAAACAAAGAAGGGGGAGCACGCTCTGCTGGCCGCCATCACCATCACTCCAGCCCTCCAGCCCGGCCTCTTCCATACCAACCCTCGGCCTCCCCCAAAGCTCCTTAACACTGTGCTCACCTGCCCCAAAGAGATTCCGCAGTCCAACGCCGGGCCTCCCTTGCCCTCCGCGACCAAGGACTGCAACAGGGACAAATGACCCCAGTTCTTACAACACTGACCGACCCCACAACCATTCTCCTTACCTCCCTGACTCACCTCCAGCGCTCATCCGACTCCTAAGGGTAGAGGGCAGGCCCTGCAATCCCAAACACAAACACTGAATCTTTTTGCCACCTTCTCCTCAACGCCCAGCCGCCACACACACACACACACACACACACGCACAAACTTCTTAGCTCTTCACAGCTTCACATGCAGCCTGAAGCAATGCTCCAGAAAGCTACTGATGAGGTGACTGAAGACAAAAGCCTTACTCTGCTTTGTACTTTTATATCATGACAAGAAATGCCTGACCCTTCGTTAAGCAACCGACGTGAGCAGTCAGGATACGAAGAACAAGGTCCAAGGACCAGGCTGAGCATCTTCAGCTCAAGCAGCAATGTGGAAGCGCCAATGCAGAAAACAAGCGCAGGCGCTCAATAACACAGGCAAGCTCTACCGCCCTGCCCACTGTAAGATGATGCTATAAAAAGTCGCAATTATTTATCCTCATCCCCATGGTACATTGCAAACCTGTGCCTCCTATCCTGATGCTGTCCCCCACCCCCCTGCTGCCAAAAATTAGTCTTTCTGCTTTATCTCTATAGTGCCATAGGTCTCAAGCCAAACTTATTGCTCAGAACTTCCATACTAAACACCTGGGAGTTTGCTGCATCCACCCAATTCATCTTCATCACCTGCAATAACAGGACTAAGAAAGAAAAAAAACAACAAGAACCAAAACCGAGCCACACCCCAGTCTATAGACAGACAAACACAGAGAAGTCACTGTTCTGGCTGTCATTCTCACCATCAGCATACCAGTCAATGCTCATCTTTTTCTGTAAGACCTTACTGCCTCAGCTGTAACTCTGCAGACACATGCTCATCTGGTCCTACGTAATTCCTGCACGGTACACCGAGGTTCTCCTACCCTGCTACACTTAAAAACCTACACGCAATTGATCATTGTTCGGGTGACAAGAAATTAACCCCCAATCCTTGTCCTTAACTCCCCTGCTCACTGGAAATGGCCAGCTAACTCTACAAGCAACTGCACAATACACAGAAGGAACATATAAGCTAACCCCCCCCACCATGTTACACTTACCTTTTAGTCTGCAGCCTCACACTAAATACCCTTAACTTCTTACAGCCCTCCTCCCTGCGGAAGTTCAATTCTCACTCCCTGGATGTGACTCTTCACCAAAAAAATTAAAACACATGCACGCTAAGACTAGGCTACAAGCAACTAGTTTTGCTGCGAATTGCCTATCTGCTGCTTAATCACATTGCCTGCTCCTGAACCACGTCTCCAATATTTATGTCCACCACGTATTGGACATACAGCTTCTAAGTCACTTTATAAACAGCAACAGAAAATAACTTACTGTATTGAGAGCCAGCTGCCATTGACTAATCATTATAGACACATGGTCAGTGTTCACATAAACCAGGAACACAATTAGACAGCCACCCCTGGGAAAACAAAACCTTACAGAACAGAGCTACAAAAACTACAGCCCTGAAATACTAATTTCATGCAGACTGTAAGGAACAAACCCCTCTCCACTTTGAACTTTGAAAGTGGAAATATGTAAGCTAAGAAGTATTCTTTTACCTTTCCCTGCCCCAAAACATAAGATTTTTAAGAAACTCGACATCACAAAACAACTTCAAAATCATGTTTTGCTCTTCTTTAAACCCAAACACTCAACTTAGCTTTTAAAAAAGTAAAAAGCTAACAGCATCCTCAAGAAAAACTCCTAGCCCCATAAGTGGAGTGTTTCCTCAGCAGACACCAGCATCATTGTTATACACAAAATGGAACAGAAACAATACAAAAGTAATGAAGACATTGACCAAAATCAACAGTTGCCGTGGTTTCTGTACCTGAGAAGGACCACAAAAACATCCATCACTCAACACCAAAAATAAAAACAAAACCCTAGAGAAAACCACAGCACAAAAAAGCTGAGTAATTATCGCACACATAAAAACTAGAGTAGCTTAAAACACAGAGCTCTGAAAAAAACCTCCCCCCAAAAAAACCAAAACCTCCCCAAACACCTTACCTTGAAGAGAGCCAAACCCTATAGGAACTGCCTGCAGGAAAGCTGGGCCTTATATACCCCAGGCCCTACCCACCACCCCTCCCACAATGCCCTGGCTCAGGGCTGGGGCAAACCACCAGCTGGGACAGAAGCACCCTGACAAGGTACAGCTGGGTCTGATTTTATTTGGGTTTGGCCTTTTGGCTGCTTTTGGTCTTTAGGTTTTTGGTTTTATTTTTCTGGCTTAGATTCACATTCAAAACTCACAGACAACACAGTTCTACAGAATTAGGCTCAGAATTACATTTGGTTTCAGACCATGCAGGGATTCTCTGTCTGAGCTCCCGGGGCTCAGGCTCACACAGGGTTACTTCCTCACAGCCTGGCTCACACTCAAACATTTCAACTGCATGGACACTCTAGCTCAGGCTCTTGCTCACTGAGGCTCCATCTGCCTTGGTCTGGCTCCCACATCCGCACGAATCTCACATTGAGACTAACACAGACTCCCTGGCTCAGGCTCACTCTCACATGTTAACTAAAGAAAGGTATTCAGATGACTCAGCCCAGGTGACCTATGCTTACAACACCCAAGTAGCAACTTATTTCAGGGTCCTGTCATTTTCATACAACTACAGTCATCTTTTCTTGTTAGTGTTTTCCAGGTGTGTCTGGGTTCGAATAAAAGGATGGAAAACCTCTGAAGGCCAGTGGATGAGCAGCAAAGCTCTGGGAGCAGGAGATGGGACTTTCTGAAGGAAGGGTGCAGCTTCCATCTGTCTCTCAGTGTGTGCATGTTTGCATTTCTGTTGGGTGCTGCAGGTAACTCTGGAGAGGTGAAGGTGCAAACTGAGGAGGGCTGTGAGGAGGTAAGGGGTTTGTGTGTGTGTGTGTGTGTGTGGTGGCTGGGTGCTGAGGAGAACGTGGCCAAGGGGCTCAGTATTTGTGGTTGAGATTGCAGGGCCGGCCCTCTACCTTTGGAGTCGGATGAGCGATGGAGGTGAGTCAGGATCACAACCGGATCAGGAGAAGGATCCTGGGGTTGGCCCCTTTTTGCAAACACCCTGGTTATTTGTCTTTATTGTCCTCGTAGGACCTGGAGGGAAGGAGAGGCCCAGTGTCAGAGCCTATTACCGGATTGGAACAGGCGAGCAGAATGTGGAGGAGCTTTGCAGCAGGAAGAGGGTTGTCACAGATTAGGCCAGCACTGGGGAGCGGGGTGCTGGTGATGATGGTGGCTCCCACTGTGTGTTCCTGTTTGTTCAAAACTTAGACACCTAACTCACAACTTAGACACCAAGTCTACAACTTAGACACCTACTCCTCCATGCAGACACTAATGTCACAACTTAAGACACCAAGTCCACAATTTACACACCAAGTCAACCAAGCAGACACTAAGGTCATAAATTAGCCTTTAAGTCCACAACCTGGACTCCAAGTCCACAATTAGACACCAAGTCCACAACTTAGACACCAAGTCCTCCAAGCAAACACTCGGGTAATAAATAAGCCTCTAAGACCACAACTTAGACACCAAGTCCTCCAAGCACACACTAAGATCATTAATTAGCCTATAAGTCCACAACTTCAACAACAACTCAACAACTTAGAAACCTAGTTCACAACTTACACATCAAGTCCACACCTTAGAAACCTAGTCCTCCAACCAGACACTAAGGTCATAAATTAGCCTCTAAGTCCACAACTTATACACCTAGTCCGCAACTTAGAAACTAAGCCCAAAACATAGACCCCAAGTCCATAACTTAGACACCACGGCCACAACTTAGACACCAAGTCCTCCAAGCAGACACTAAGCTCACACAGTAGACCCTCGCACTGCAATCACAAACACAAATACTGAGCCCCTTAACCATGTTCTCGTCAATGCCCACCCAACACACACTCACCCACACACACACACACAAACCCCTTACCTCCTCTCAGCTCTCCACAGTTTACGCCATCACCTCTCCAGGCTTGCCTGCGCCACCTGAAAAAGAAACAGATACACGCTCAGAGAGGGCTCAAAGCTGAACCCTCACCAAGCACGCCAAGCGGACCCGAAGATCCCAAATTAGACCCTGAGAACACAAATTAGACACTAATTCCTCCAAGCAGACATCAAGATCACAACTTAGAACCTACGATCACAACTTAAACCCTAAGATCACAACTTAGATCCTAAGACCACAACTTAGACACTACACCCTCCAAACAGACACTAAGGTCACAACTTAGACCCTAAGATCACAACTTAGACACTACATGCTCCAAACAGACACTAAGATCACAAATTAGACATGAAGATCACAAAATAGACACTAAATCCACCATGAAGACACCAAGATCACCCACTGGACACTAAGTCCTCCAAGCAGACCCTAAGATCACAAGTTAGACACCGAGATCACAAGTTAGACTCTATGTCCTCCAAGCAGACACTAAGATGACAAATTAGAACCTAAGATGACAAATTAGACCCTACGATAACAAATTAGACCCTACGATAACAAATTAGACCCTAACAACACAAAGTAGACACTAAGACCTCCAAGCTGGTCCTAAGATGACAAATTAGAAACTAAGCCCTCCAAGGATATCTTAAGCTCACAAATTAGACACTCAGTCCACCAAGCAGACCCCGAGATCACAAATTAAACCCTAAGCTCACATATTGGACCCTTACACCTCCAAACAGACCCTAACCTCACAAATCATACACTAAGTCCTCCAAGCAGACCCTGAGATCATACCTTAAACCCCAGGTCACAAATTAGATCCTAAGGTCACAAATGAGACCCTAATTCCTCCAAGCAGACAATGAGATCACAAGTTGGACACTATGACCTCCAAGCAGACCCTAAACTCACAAATGAGACCCTAATGTCACAAATTTCAACCTAAGTCCTCCAAGCAGACCCTGAGCTTATACATTAGACACCAAGCCCTCCAAGCAGACCCTAAGCTCACACACTACACCCTCGCCCTGCAATCCCAAACACAAACACTGAGACCCTTTGCCACGTTCTCCTCAACGCCCACACAACACACACACACATACACACACACACACAAACCCCTTACCTCCTCTCAGCTCTCCGCAGTTTGCGCCATCACCTCTCCAGGCTTGCCTGCGCCACCTGAAAAAGAAACAGATACACGCTCAGAGAGGGCTCAAAGCTGCACCCTCACCAAGCACGCCAAGCGGACCCGAAGATCCCAAATTAGACCCTGAGAACACAAATTAGACCCTAAGTCCTCCAAGCACACCTTAAGATCTCAAATGAGACACTAAGACCTGCAAGCAGACCCTAAGATCACAACTTAGACCCTGAGTCCTCCAAGGAGACCCTAAGATCACAACTTAGACCCTAACTCCTCCAAGCAGACCCTAAGAACACAAATGAGACACCAAGCTCACAAAGTAGAACTTAAGCTCAAAAATTAGACACTTAGCACACAAATTAGAAACTAAGTCATCCAAGTAGACACTAAGATCACCAACTGAACAATAAGTCCTCCAAGCAGACCCTAAGATCACAAGTTAGACACTAAGTCCTCCAAGCAGACATCAAGATCACAACTTAGAACCTACGATCACAACTTAAACCCTAAGATCACAACTTAGATCCTAAGATTACAACTTAGACACTACACCCTCCAAACAGACACTAAGGTCACAACTTAGACCCTAAGATCGCAACTTAGACACTACATGCTCCAAACAGACACTAAGATCACAAATTAGACGTGAAGATCACAAAATAGACACTAAATCCACCATGAAGACACTAAGATCACCAACTGGACACTAAGTCCTCCAGGCGGACCCTAAGATCACAAATTAGACGCTAAGTCCTCCAAGCAGACATCAAGATCACAACTTAGAACCTACGATCACAACTTAAACCCTAAGATCACAACTTAGACACTACACCCTCCAAACAGGCACTAAGGTCACAACTTAGACCCTAAGATCACAACTTAGACACTACATGCTCCAAACAGACACTAAGATCACAAATTAGACGTGAAGATCACAAAATAGACACTAAATCCACCATGAAGACACTAAGATCACCAACTGGACACTAAGTCCTCCAAGCAGACCCTAAGATCACAAGTTAGACACCGAGACCACAAGTTAGACACTATGTCCTCCAAGCAGACACTAAGAGGACAAATTAGACCCTAAGATGACAAATTAGACCCTACGATAACAAATTAGACCCTAACAACACAAAGTAGACACTAAGACCTCCAAGCTGGTCCTAAGATCACAAATTAGAAACTAAGCCCTCCAAGGATATCCTAAGCTCACAAATTAGACACTCAGTCCACCAAGCACACCCCAAGATCACAAATTAAATCCTAAGCTCACATATTGGACCCTAAGCTCACATACTGGACGCTTAGACCTCCAAACAGACCCTAACCTCAGAAATCATACACTAAGTCCTCCAAGCAGACCCTGAGCTCACACATTAGACCCTAAGTCCTCCAAGCAGACCCTGAGATCATACCTTACACCCCAGGTCACAAATTAGACCCTAGGGTCACAAATGAGACCCTAATTCCTCCAAGCAGACCCTGAGATCACAAATTGGACACTAAGACCTCCAAGCAGACCCTAAACTCACAAATGAGACCCTAATGTCACAAATTTCACCCTAAGTCCTCCAAGCAGACCCTAAGCTCACACACTAGACCCTCTACCTGCAATCCCAAACACAAATACTGAGCCCCTTTACCACGTTCTCCTCAACGCCCACCCAACACACACCCCTTACCTCCTCACAGCTCTCCGCAGTTTGCGCCATCACCTCTCCAGGCTCGGCTGCGCTACCTGAAACAGAAGCAGATACACGCTCAGAGAGGGCTCAAAGCTGCACCCTTCCCTCACCACGTGCCATCTCCCTCTCTCGTCACCTTACTGCTCGTCCGCTGGCCTTTGCACATCTTCGGTTCTCTGCTTTCAGACCGTGTATCGCCTACAGAACACAACGCAAGGGATGTTTCAAATTCCACAAAAACTACAAGACACTCCATCACTTGCTGCTTCACTCTGCGCAGCATAGCTCACCTGGCCCAAGTCAGCTCGGGGGCAGAGATCTCCCTTTGCTCCTCGCTCCCCACCTCCAAATTAAAAACATACAGCAAGTCATAAGCCAGCCAGCAGAATAAGGCATACCTTCCTTCTGACACAACAAGTTCACCCACCTGGTACCATCGCTCCTCTCAAGCCTCCTACAGCAGCCTCTGACGCGTTGCTAACCATCTCCTCATCTGCAACAACAACCTGCCATGATTCACAGCAACCCCAAACAAAAGCTGCTTCTGCCTCTAAGTCTCAGGCCAGACTCCCTCTGAGACTTCGGCTGACAACCAGACGCAGACAGACATTCAGACACTCTGAACACAGACGCTCCGACGCCCTGCCTCAGACACTAACTCGAAATACACTCCCAAGCAGACTCTCGGGCCCTGACTCATTCATTCCAAGCTTCTTCCCACAGCTCTTCTGGCCATTCACACACATCTTCAAGAGCAGAGAGCTACACTGCGATGATAAAACCCCACCACATATGTTCCAGAGTTCAAGAATTCCAGGGGAGAGAAAACCAGAGACAAACATACAACTCTCAACTACTTTACTCATATCGGAAACTACAGAGATAGTAAAGGCTACTTCTCATCATGTTTGCTTCTCTTCCCAACCCCAAGGACCCCGTGAAGACCATCAGCAAACCAGCTCCGAGAATCATCATCACGGCAGTGCGAGGCGGCAGGCTCAACCTCAGCGGGCGTCCCCGCGCAGGCAACCTTCGCCTGGGTGGGATGAGCTTCTGCCTCCCTCGCACAGCATGAGGCTCGGGCTTCCAGACTCACAAAAATGCACGCTCATTGCCACGCAGGGGGCCAGCCCACGTGGGAAGGAGCGGCCACCGAGAGCTACGGAGGTCTCCAAGGGTCGGGACTTTTCCAGGCACTTCTGAAGCACAACTTTCTGGGTAGGAACCAAAGCTCGACTTCTCGGGAAGCAGACAAAGCAGAACGCTCCGGGGAGGAGCCAAAGGGGACCAACACTCTCAACAAAGTAATTGTTGAGATTAAAAAAAACTCTCAAAAACAACCCAACAACTCACAACAAAGTACTCTCCCACCTTTGTGTGTTTCGCCACGGACCGTGACCAATCGTCCCTCACGCAACACCCTGGACTGAAGCCCCACAAACGTCACCTTTTCATCCTGGCATTTCACTCCGAGTCCCTACCTTCACTAGAGCTGACCCTGCCCTTCCCAGGCACCTCCGAGCGCATTCTCCAACCTTCTGAAATTCCGGCTCAGATGCTACGTCCCAACGCTACATTTCAAACCCCTTCCCGCCATTCTGACATTCTCCCCCACCCCCTGCCCCGTAAAGGAGTCCCTCTACTTAGCGTGCAGAGTGCCATGGCTCGCCAGGCAGCCTCACTGCTCACAACTCCTGCAGCAGACTCCAGCCATGTTGCGGCCGTTGCCAAGTTCCTCTTCATCATCTGCCACAAAACAAACAAACAAACAAACAAACTGGAACACGCCATGCTGGCCGCCATCACCATCACTCCACCTGAACTACACCGGCCTGTCCCGGGAAAACCGTCTGCCTCCTCCAAAGCTCCTTGACATTGTGCTCGTCTTGTTTGTCCCAAATCGGTGCCAGAGTGTGACGCCGGGCCTCCCCTGCCCTCCGCGCCCTAGGAGGACAGCAGAGAGAAATGACCAGGGTGTTTGCAAAAAGGGACCGACTCCACCGTCCTTCTCCTTACCTCCCTGACTCACCTCCAGCGCTCATCCGACTCCAAAGGTAGAGGGCAGGCCCTGCAATCCCAAACACAAATACTGACCCCTTTGCCACCTTCTCCTCAACGCCCACCCACCACACACACACACGCACACAAACCCCTTACCTCCTCTCAGCTCTCCGCAGTTTGCGCCATCACCTCTCCAGGCTTGCCTGCGCCACCTGAAAAAGAAACAGATACACGCTCAGAGAGGGCTCAAAGCTGCACCCTCACCAAGCACGCCAAGCGGACACCAAGCGCGCCAAGCGGACCCCAAGATCCCAAATTAGACCCTGAGAACACAAATTAGACCCTAAGTCCTCCAAGCACACCTTAAGATATCAAATCAGACACTAAGACCTGCAAAGCAGACCCTAAGATCACAACTTAGACCCTAAGTCCTCCAAGGAGACACTAAGACCACAACTTATACCCTAAGTCCTCCAAGCAGATCCTAAGAACACAAATGAGACACCAAGCTCACAAAGTAGAACTTAAGCTCAAAAATTAGACACTAAGCACACAAATTAGAAACTAAGTCATCCAAGTAGACACGAAGATCACAAATTAGTCACTAAGTCCTCCAAGCAGAGACTAAGAACACAAATTAGACACTAAGTCCTCCAGGCAGACATCAAGATCACAACTTAGAACCTACGATCACAACTTAAACCCTAAGATCACAACTTAGACACTACATGCTCCAAACAGACACTAAGATCACAAATTAGACATGAAGATCACAAAATAGACACTAAATTCACCATGAAGACACTAAGATCACCAACTGGACACTAAGTCCTCCAAGCAGACCCTAAGATCACAAGATAGACACCGAGATCACAAGTTACACACTATGTCCTCCAAGCAGACACTAAGATGACAAATTAGACCCTAAGATGACAAATTAGACCCTAACAACACAAAGTAGACACTAAGACCTCCAAGCTGGTCCTAAGATCACAAAAGAGAAACTAAGTCCTCCAAGGATATCCTAAGCTCACAAATTAGACAGTCCACCAAACAGACCCCGAGATCACAAATTAAATCCTAAGCTCACATATTGGACCCTAAGCTCACATATTGGACCCTTAGACTTCCAAACAAACCCTAACCTCACAAATCATACACTAAGTCCTCCAAGCAGACCCTGAGCTCACACATTAAACCCTAAGTCCTCCAAGCAGACCCTGAGATCATACCTTAAACCCCAGGTCACAAATTAGACCCTAAGGTCACAAATGAGACCCTAATTCCTCCAAGCAGACAATGAGATCACAAATTGGACACTAAGACCTCCAAGGAGTCCCTAAACTCACAAATGAGACTCTAATGTCACAAATTTCACCCTAAGTCCTCCAAGCAGACCCTGAGCTCTCACACTAGCCCAAAACTTAAAACCCAAGCCCACAACTTAAAACCCAAACCCAAAACTCAGACCCAAGCCCAAAACTCAGACCCCAAGGCCAAAACTCAGACCCCAAGGCCAAAACTCAGACCCAAGCCCAAAACTCAGACCCCAAGCCCAAAACTCAGACCCCAAGCCCAAAACTCAGACCCCAAGGCCAAAACTCAGACCCCAAGCCCAAAACTCAGACCCCAAGCCCAGAACTTAAAACCCAAGCCCAAAACTTAAAACCCAAGCCCAAAACTTAAAACGCAAGCCCAAAACTTAAAACCCAAGCCCAAAACTTAAAACGCAAGCCCAAAACTCAGACCCCAAGCCCAAAACTTAAAACCCAAGTCCAAAATTCAGACCCCAAGCCCAGAAATTAAAATCCAAGCCCAAAAGTCAGACCCCAAGCCCAAAACTTAGACCCCAAGCCCAAAACTAAAAACCCAAGCCCAAAACTTAGACCCCAAGCCCACATCTTTGACCCCAAGCCCATAAATTAGCATCGAATTCCACAACTCAGGCACCTAGTACACAACTTCAATACCATTTCCTCCAAGCAGACACTCAGGCCATCATTTAGCCTCTACTTCCACAACTTAGACACCAAGTCCTCCAAGCAGACCCTAAGGTCACAAATTGGACCCTAGGGACACATATTGGACAGAGATCCTCCAAGCTGAACCTAAGCTCACGCATTAGACCCTAAATCCTCCAAGCAGACTCTGAGCTCCCACTTTAGACACCCAGTCCTTCAAGTAGCCCCTGACTCCCCCACGCAGCCCCTAATTTCTAAAAACATGTAAGTTCTGGAAATATCTAAAACCTAAACACGTTTTACATCCACAAGCCACGTCCCACTCATACAGACAAGCCCTAAGCCTGCAACCGCCCACACGCTAACTTGGACATGTATTCTAAAACTAACACCTCCATTCTGAAGCTGAGAGCAGCATTCTAACACTGAGCCACGCCTTCTAAAACTAACATATTCTTTTTAAGACTAATACCAGCATTCTAAGGCTGACATGGATTTTAAGGCCAACACCAGCATTCCAAGCCTAACACCGACATTCTAAGACCACCAGCAGCATTCTAAGACCAATACCACTAACGTTTACCTCACATAAACTTTGGAAATTACTAACATCATACATTTCTTTTAAATGCATTTACAGAAATGACATTCTTCACCATTTACAATTCATTCTTACAAATCCAATAACACTTCACTACTTACACAAGACGCTCGACAGGTCGCACGCTCGGTCACGTCCCCGTCATCAGACGTCCTTTACGTACGGCAACGCCGCCTTCCACGTGACACGGACCGCTTTCACGCGCCTGACTGAAATCTTCTACGTCCCGGGTATTGCTGTCCAGAAGCAGACGGAGCTCCTCTCGACTCCACAGCTTCTGTGCATACTAACCTGCAGACAAAAAACCATTCCTATTGATACCCTTACAATATGACCTCTAAACATCCTCCCCTCCCTTCCATTTTTTTCCATGTCTGCAAAGCTAACAAATTGCACCCAAGAGACAACACTCACTAGACCTAAACATACTTACCAACTACCTACACCCATAGATGAGACAGCAACTTCAGGGCTGCCACACCAACTCTCCCATTTTCTTTCCTAACGCACAGCAACATCCCCCCAGGCAGGCTTCAGGAATCACGAGGAACTGAACTCCCTGAAGCTTCAAAATTACCCAGCCTGGAAACCTCTGCTCATGCAGAGTGCCATAGGTCTCAAAGCAGCCTCGCTGCCCACAACTCCCGCAGCAGACTCCAGCCATGTTGCAGCCGTTGCCAAGTTCCTCTTGATCATCTGCCAGAAACAAACAAAGAAGGGGGAGCACGCTCTGCTGGCCGCCATCACCATCACTCCAGCCCTCCAGCCCGGCCTCTTCCATACCAACCCTCGGCCTCCCCCAAAGCTCCTTAACACTGTGCTCACCTGCCCCAAAGAGATTCCGCAGTCCAACGCCGGGCCTCCCTTGCCCTCCGCGACCAAGGACTGCAACAGGGACAAATGACCCCAGTTCTTACAACACTGACCGACCCCACAACCATTCTCCTTACCTCCCTGACTCACCTCCAGCGCTCATCCGACTCCTAAGGGTAGAGGGCAGGCCCTGCAATCCCAAACACAAACACTGAATCTTTTTGCCACCTTCTCCTCAACGCCCAGCCGCCACACACACACACACACACACACACGCACAAACTTCTTAGCTCTTCACAGCTTCACATGCAGCCTGAAGCAATGCTCCAGAAAGCTACTGATGAGGTGACTGAAGACAAAAGCCTTACTCTGCTTTGTACTTTTATATCATGACAAGAAATGCCTGACCCTTCGTTAAGCAACCGACGTGAGCAGTCAGGATACGAAGAACAAGGTCCAAGGACCAGGCTGAGCATCTTCAGCTCAAGCAGCAATGTGGAAGCGCCAATGCAGAAAACAAGCGCAGGCGCTCAATAACACAGGCAAGCTCTACCGCCCTGCCCACTGTAAGATGATGCTATAAAAAGTCGCAATTATTTATCCTCATCCCCATGGTACATTGCAAACCTGTGCCTCCTATCCTGATGCTGTCCCCCACCCCCCTGCTGCCAAAAATTAGTCTTTCTGCTTTATCTCTATAGTGCCATAGGTCTCAAGCCAAACTTATTGCTCAGAACTTCCATACTAAACACCTGGGAGTTTGCTGCATCCACCCAATTCATCTTCATCACCTGCAATAACAGGACTAAGAAAGAAAAAAACCAACAAGAACCAAAACCGAGCCACACCCCAGTCTATAGACAGACAAACACAGAGAAGTCACTGTTCTGGCTGTCATTCTCACCATCAGCATACCAGTCAATGCTCATCTTTTTCTGTAAGACCTTACTGCCTCAGCTGTAACTCTGCAGACACATGCTCATCTGGTCCTACGTAATTCCTGCACGGTACACCGAGGTTCTCCTACCCTGCTACACTTAAAAACCTACACGCAATTGATCATTGTTCGGGTGACAAGAAATTAACCCCCAATCCTTGTCCTTAACTCCCCTGCTCACTGGAAATGGCCAGCTAACTCTACAAGCAACTGCACAATACACAGAAGGAACATATAAGCTAACCCCCCCCACCATGTTACACTTACCTTTTAGTCTGCAGCCTCACACTAAATACCCTTAACTTCTTACAGCCCTCCTCCCTGCGGAAGTTCAATTCTCACTCCCTGGATGTGACTCTTCACCAAAAAAATTAAAACACATGCACGCTAAGACTAGGCTACAAGCAACTAGTTTTGCTGCGAATTGCCTATCTGCTGCTTAATCACATTGCCTGCTCCTGAACCACGTCTCCAATATTTATGTCCACCACGTATTGGACATACAGCTTCTAAGTCACTTTATAAACAGCAACAGAAAATAACTTACTGTATTGAGAGCCAGCTGCCATTGACTAATCATTATAGACACATGGTCAGTGTTCACATAAACCAGGAACACAATTAGACAGCCACCCCTGGGAAAACAAAACCTTACAGAACAGAGCTACAAAAACTACAGCCCTGAAATACTAATTTCATGCAGACTGTAAGGAACAAACCCCTCTCCACTTTGAACTTTGAAAGTGGAAATATGTAAGCTAAGAAGTATTCTTTTACCTTTCCCTGCCCCAAAACATAAGATTTTTAAGAAACTCGACATCACAAAACAACTTCAAAATCATGTTTTGCTCTTCTTTAAACCCAAACACTCAACTTAGCTTTTAAAAAAGTAAAAAGCTAACAGCATCCTCAAGAAAAACTCCTAGCCCCATAAGTGGAGTGTTTCCTCAGCAGACACCAGCATCATTGTTATACACAAAATGGAACAGAAACAATACAAAAGTAATGAAGACATTGACCAAAATCAACAGTTGCCGTGGTTTCTGTACCTGAGAAGGACCACAAAAACATCCATCACTCAACACCAAAAATAAAAACAAAACCCTAGAGAAAACCACAGCACAAAAAAGCTGAGTAATTATCGCACACATAAAAACTAGAGTAGCTTAAAACACAGAGCTCTGAAAAAAACCTCCCCCCAAAAAAACCAAAACCTCCCCAAACACCTTACCTTGAAGAGAGCCAAACCCTATAGGAACTGCCTGCAGGAAAGCTGGGCCTTATATACCCCAGGCCCTACCCACCACCCCTCCCACAATGCCCTGGCTCAGGGCTGGGGCAAACCACCAGCTGGGACAGAAGCACCCTGACAAGGTACAGCTGGGTCTGATTTTATTTGGGTTTGGCCTTTTGGCTGCTTTTGGTCTTTAGGTTTTTGGTTTTATTTTTCTGGCTTAGATTCACATTCAAAACTCACAGACAACACAGTTCTACAGAATTAGGCTCAGAATTACATTTGGTTTCAGACCATGCAGGGATTCTCTGTCTGAGCTCCCGGGGCTCAGGCTCACACAGGGTTACTTCCTCACAGCCTGGCTCACACTCAAACATTTCAACTGCATGGACACTCTAGCTCAGGCTTAGGCTCTTGCTCACTGAGGCTCCATCTGCCTTGGTCTGGCTCCCACATCCACACGAATCTCACATTGAGACTAACACAGACTCCCTGGCTCAGACTCACTCTCACATGTTAACTAAAGAAAGGTATTCAGATGACTCAGCCCAGGTGACCTATGCTTACAACACCCAAGTAGCAACTTATTTCAGGGTCCTGTCATTTTCATACAACTACAGTCATCTTTTCTTGTTAGTGTTTTCCAGGTGTGTCTGGGTTAGAATAAAAGGATGGAAAACCTCTGAAGGCCAGTGGATGAGCAGCAAAGCTCTGGGAGCAGGAGATGGGACTTTCTGAAGGAAGGGTGCAGCTTCCATCTGTCTCTCAGTGTGTGCATGTTTGCATTTCTGTTGGGTGCTGCAGGTAACTCTGGAGAGGTGAAGGTGCAAACTGAGGAGGGCTGTGAGGAGGTAAGGGGTTTGTGTGTGTGTGTGGTGGCTGGGTGCTGAGGAGAACGTGGCCAAGGGGCTCAGTATTTGTGGTTGAGATTGCAGGGCCGGCCCTCTACCTTTGGAGTCGGATGAGCGATGGAGGTGAGTCAGGATCACAACCGGATCAGGAGAAGGATCCTGGGGTTGGCCCCTTTTTGCAAACACCCTGGTTATTTGTCTTTATTGTCCTCGTAGGACCTGGAGGGAAGGAGAGGCCCAGTGTCAGAGCCTATTACCGGATTGGAACAGGCGAGCAGAATGTGGAGGAGCTTTGCAGCAGGAAGAGGGTTGTCACAGATTAGGCCAGCACTGGGGAGCGGGGTGCTGGTGATGATGGTGGCTCCCACTGTGTGTTCCTGTTTGTTCAAAACTTAGACACCTAACTCACAACTTAGACACCAAGTCTACAACTTAGACACCTACTCCTCCAAGCAGACACTAATGTCACAACTTAAGACACCAAGTCCACAATTTACACACCAAGTCATCCAAGCAGACACTAAGGTCATAAATTAGCCTTTAAGTCCACAACCTGGACACCAAGTCCACAATTAGACACCAAGTCCACAACTTAGACACCAAGTCCTCCAAGCAAACACTCGGGTAATAAATAAGCCTCTAAGACCACAACTTAGACACCAAGTCCTCCAAGCACACACTAAGATCATTAATTAGCCTATAAGTCCACAACTTCAACAACAACTCAACAACTTAGAAACCTAGTTCACAACTTACACATCAAGTCCACACCTTAGAAACCTAGTCCTCCAACCAGACACTAAGGTCATAAATTAGCCTCTAAGTCCACAACTTATACACCTAGTCCGCAACTTAGAAACTAAGCCCAAAACATAGACCCCAAGTCCATAACTTAGACACCACGGCCACAACTTAGACACCAAGTCCTCCAAGCAGACACTAAGCTCACACAGTAGACCCTCGCACTGCAATCACAAACACAAATACTGAGCCCCTTTACCATGTTCTCGTCAATGCCCACCCAACACACACTCACCCACACACACACACACAAACCCCTTACCTCCTCTCAGCTCTCCACAGTTTACGCCATCACCTCTCCAGGCTTGCCTGCGCCACCTGAAAAAGAAACAGATACACGCTCAGAGAGGGCTCAAAGCTGAACCCTCACCAAGCACGCCAAGCGGACCCGAAGATCCCAAATTAGACCCTGAGAACACAAATTAGACACTAAGTCCTCCAAGCAGACATCAAGATCACAACTTAGAACCTACGATCACAACTTAAACCCTAAGATCACAACTTAGATCCTAAGACCACAACTTAGACACTACACCCTCCAAACAGACACTAAGGTCACAACTTAGACCCTAAGATCACAACTTAGACACTACATGCTCCAAACAGACACTAAGATCACAAATTAGACATGAAGATCACAAAATAGACACTAAATCCACCATGAAGACACCAAGATCACCCACTGGACACTAAGTCCTCCAAGCAGACCCTAAGATCACAAGTTAGACACCGAGATCACAAGTTAGACTCTATGTCCTCCAAGCAGACACTAAGATGACAAATTAGAACCTAAGATGACAAATTAGACCCTACGATAACAAATTAGACCCTACGATAACAAATTAGACCCTAACAACACAAAGTAGACACTAAGACCTCCAAGCTGGTCCTAAGATCACAAATTAGAAACTAAGCCCTCCAAGGATATCTTAAGCTCACAAATTAGACACTCAGTCCACCAAGCAGACCCCGAGATCACAAATTAAACCCTAAGCTCACATATTGGACCCTTACACCTCCAAACAGACCCTAACCTCACAAATCATACACTAAGTCCTCCAAGCAGACCCTGAGATCATACCTTAAACCCCAGGTCACAAATTAGATCCTAAGGTCACAAATGAGACCCTAATTCCTCCAAGCAGACAATGAGATCACAAGTTGGACACTATGACCTCCAAGCAGACCCTAAACTCACAAATGAGACCCTAATGTCACAAATTTCAACCTAAGTCCTCCAAGCAGACCCTGAGCTTATACATTAGACACCAAGCCCTCCAAGCAGACCCTAAGCTCACACACTACACCCTCGCCCTGCAATCCCAAACACAAACACTGAGACCCTTTGCCACGTTCTCCTCAACGCCCACACAACACACACACACATACACACACACACACAAACCCCTTACCTCCTCTCAGCTCTCCGCAGTTTGCGCCATCACCTCTCCAGGCTTGCCTGCGCCACCTGAAAAAGAAACAGATACACGCTCAGAGAGGGCTCAAAGCTGCACCCTCACCAAGCACGCCAAGCGGACCCGAAGATCCCAAATTAGACCCTGAGAACACAAATTAGACCCTAAGTCCTCCAAGCACACCTTAAGATCTCAAATGAGACACTAAGACCTGCAAGCAGACCCTAAGATCACAACTTAGACCCTGAGTCCTCCAAGGAGACCCTAAGATCACAACTTAGACCCTAACTCCTCCAAGCAGACCCTAAGAACACAAATGAGACACCAAGCTCACAAAGTAGAACTTAAGCTCAAAAATTAGACACTTAGCACACAAATTAGAAACTAAGTCATCCAAGTAGACACTAAGATCACCAACTGAACAATAAGTCCTCCAAGCAGACCCTAAGATCACAAGTTAGACACTAAGTCCTCCAAGCAGACATCAAGATCACAACTTAGAACCTACGATCACAACTTAAACCCTAAGATCACAACTTAGATCCTAAGATTACAACTTAGACACTACACCCTCCAAACAGACACTAAGGTCACAACTTAGACCCTAAGATCGCAACTTAGACACTACATGCTCCAAACAGACACTAAGATCACAAATTAGACGTGAAGATCACAAAATAGACACTAAATCCACCATGAAGACACTAAGATCACCAACTGGACACTAAGTCCTCCAGGCGGACCCTAAGATCACAAATTAGACGCTAAGTCCTCCAAGCAGACATCAAGATCACAACTTCGAACCTACGATCACAACTTAAACCCTAAGATCACAACTTAGACACTACACCCTCCAAACAGGCACTAAGGTCACAACTTAGACCCTAAGATCACAACTTAGACACTACATGCTCCAAACAGACACTAAGATCACAAATTAGACGTGAAGATCACAAAATAGACACTAAATCCACCATGAAGACACTAAGATCACCAACTGGACACTAAGTCCTCCAAGCAGACCCTAAGATCACAAGTTAGACACCGAGACCACAAGTTAGACACTATGTCCTCCAAGCAGACACTAAGAGGACAAATTAGACCCTAAGATGACAAATTAGACCCTACGATAACAAATTAGACCCTAACAACACAAAGTAGACACTAAGACCTCCAAGCTGGTCCTAAGATCACAAATTAGAAACTAAGCCCTCCAAGGATATCCTAAGCTCACAAATTAGACACTCAGTCCACCAAGCACACCCCAAGATCACAAATTAAATCCTAAGCTCACATATTGGACCCTAAGCTCACATACTGGACGCTTAGACCTCCAAACAGACCCTAACCTCAGAAATCATACACTAAGTCCTCCAAGCAGACCCTGAGCTCACACATTAGACCCTAAGTCCTCCAAGCAGACCCTGAGATCATACCTTACACCCCAGGTCACAAATTAGACCCTAGGGTCACAAATGAGACCCTAATTCCTCCAAGCAGACCCTGAGATCACAAATTGGACACTAAGACCTCCAAGCAGACCCTAAACTCACAAATGAGACCCTAATGTCACAAATTTCACCCTAAGTCCTCCAAGCAGACCCTAAGCTCACACACTAGACCCTCTACCTGCAATCCCAAACACAAATACTGAGCCCCTTTACCACGTTCTCCTCAACGCCCACCCAACACACACCCCTTACCTCCTCACAGCTCTCCGCAGTTTGCGCCATCACCTCTCCAGGCTCGGCTGCGCTACCTGAAACAGAAGCAGATACACGCTCAGAGAGGGCTCAAAGCTGCACCCTTCCCTCACCACGTGCCATCTCCCTCTCTCGTCACCTTACTGCTCGTCCGCTGGCCTTTGCACATCTTCGGTTCTCTGCTTTCAGACCGTGTATCGCCTACAGAACACAACGCAAGGGATGTTTCAAATTCCACAAAAACTACAAGACACTCCATCACTTGCTGCTTCACTCTGCGCAGCATAGCTCACCTGGCCCAAGTCAGCTCGGGGGCAGAGATCTCCCTTTGCTCCTCCCTCCCCACCTCCAAATTAAAAACATACAGCAAGTCATAAGCCAGCCAGCAGAATAAGGCATACCTTCCTTCTGACACAACAAGTTCACCCACCTGGTACCATCGCTCCTCTCAAGCCTCCTACAGCAGCCTCTGACGCGTTGCTAACCATCTCCTCATCTGCAACAACAACCTGCCATGATTCACAGCAACCCCAAACAAAAGCTGCTTCTGCCTCTAAGTCTCAGGCCAGACTCCCTCTGAGACTTCGGCTGACAACCAGACGCAGACAGACATTCAGACACTCTGAACACAGACGCTCCGATGCCCTGCCTCAGACACTAACTCGAAATACACTCCCAAGCAGACTCTCGGGCCCTGACTCATTCATTCCAAGCTTCTTCCCACAGCTCTTCTGGCCATTCACACACATCTTCAAGAGCAGAGAGCTACACTGCGATGATAAAACCCCACCACATATGTTCCAGAGTTCAAGAATTCCAGGGGAGAGAAAACCAGAGACAAACATACAACTCTCAACTACTTTACTCATATCGGAAACTACAGAGATAGTAAAGGCTACTTCTCATCATGTTTGCTTCTCTTCCCAACCCCAAGGACCCCGTGAAGACCATCAGCAAACCAGCTCCGAGAATCATCATCACGGCAGTGCGAGGCGGCAGGCTCAACCTCAGCGGGCGTCCCCGCGCAGGCAACCTTCGCCTGGGTGGGATGAGCTTCTGCCTCCCTCGCACAGCATGAGGCTCGGGCTTCCAGACTCACAAAAATGCACGCTCATTGCCACGCAGGGGGCCAGCCCACGTGGGAAGGAGCGGCCACCGAGAGCTACGGAGGTCTCCAAGGGTCGGGACTTTTCCAGGCACTTCTGAAGCACAACTTTCTGGGTAGGAACCAAAGCTCGACTTCTCGGGAAGCAGACAAAGCAGAACGCTCCGGGGAGGAGCCAAAGGGGACCAACACTCTCAACAAAGTAATTGTTGAGATTAAAAAAAACTCTCAAAAACAACCCAACAACTCACAACAAAGTACTCTCCCACCTTTGTGTGTTTCGCCACGGACCGTGACCAATCGTCCCTCACGCAACACCCTGGACTGAAGCCCCACAAACGTCACCTTTTCATCCTGGCATTTCACTCCGAGTCCCTACCTTCACTAGAGCTGACCCTGCCCTTCCCAGGCACCTCCGAGCGCATTCTCCAACCTTCTGAAATTCCGGCTCAGATGCTACGTCCCAACGCTACATTTCAAACCCCTTCCCGCCATTCTGACATTCTCCCCCACCCCCTGCCCCGTAAAGGAGTCCCTCTACTTAGCGTGCAGAGTGCCATGGCTCGCCAGGCAGCCTCACTGCTCACAACTCCTGCAGCAGACTCCAGCCATGTTGCGGCCGTTGCCAAGTTCCTCTTCATCATCTGCCACAAAACAAACAAACAAACAAACAAACTGGAACACGCCATGCTGGCCGCCATCACCATCACTCCACCTGAACTACACCGGCCTGTCCCGGGAAAACCGTCTGCCTCCTCCAAAGCTCCTTGACATTGTGCTCGTCTTGTTTGTCCCAAATCGGTGCCAGAGTGTGACGCCGGGCCTCCCCTGCCCTCCGCGCCCTAGGAGGACAGCAGAGAGAAATGACCAGGGTGTTTGCAAAAAGGGACCGACTCCACCGTCCTTCTCCTTACCTCCCTGACTCACCTCCAGCGCTCATCCGACTCCAAAGGTAGAGGGCAGGCCCTGCAATCCCAAACACAAATACTGACCCCTTTGCCACCTTCTCCTCAACGCCCACCCACCACACACACACACGCACACAAACCCCTTACCTCCTCTCAGCTCTCCGCAGTTTGCGCCATCACCTCTCCAGGCTTGCCTGCGCCACCTGAAAAAGAAACAGATACACGCTCAGAGAGGGCTCAAAGCTGCACCCTCACCAAGCACGCCAAGCGGACACCAAGCGCGCCAAGCGGACCCCAAGATCCCAAATTAGACCCTGAGAACACAAATTAGACCCTAAGTCCTCCAAGCACACCTTAAGATATCAAATCAGACACTAAGACCTGCAAAGCAGACCCTAAGATCACAACTTAGACCCTAAGTCCTCCAAGGAGACACTAAGACCACAACTTATACCCTAAGTCCTCCAAGCAGATCCTAAGAACACAAATGAGACACCAAGCTCACAAAGTAGAACTTAAGCTCAAAAATTAGACACTAAGCACACAAATTAGAAACTAAGTCATCCAAGTAGACACGAAGATCACAAATTAGTCACTAAGTCCTCCAAGCAGAGACTAAGAACACAAATTAGACACTAAGTCCTCCAGGCAGACATCAAGATCACAACTTAGAACCTACGATCACAACTTAAACCCTAAGATCACAACTTAGACACTACATGCTCCAAACAGACACTAAGATCACAAATTAGACATGAAGATCACAAAATAGACACTAAATTCACCATGAAGACACTAAGATCACCAACTGGACACTAAGTCCTCCAAGCAGACCCTAAGATCACAAGATAGACACCGAGATCACAAGTTACACACTATGTCCTCCAAGCAGACACTAAGATGACAAATTAGACCCTAAGATGACAAATTAGACCCTAACAACACAAAGTAGACACTAAGACCTCCAAGCTGGTCCTAAGATCACAAAAGAGAAACTAAGTCCTCCAAGGATATCCTAAGCTCACAAATTAGACAGTCCACCAAACAGACCCCGAGATCACAAATTAAATCCTAAGCTCACATATTGGACCCTAAGCTCACATATTGGACCCTTAGACTTCCAAACAAACCCTAACCTCACAAATCATACACTAAGTCCTCCAAGCAGACCCTGAGCTCACACATTAAACCCTAAGTCCTCCAAGCAGACCCTGAGATCATACCTTAAACCCCAGGTCACAAACTAGACCCTAAGGTCACAAATGAGACCCTAATTCCTCCAAGCAGACCCTGAGATCACAAATTGGACACTAAGACCTCCAAGGAGTCCCTAAACTCACAAATGAGACTCTAATGTCACAAATTTCACCCTAAGTCCTCCAAGCAGACCCTGAGCTCTCACACTAGCCCAAAACTTAAAACCCAAGCCCACAATTTAAAACCCAAACCCAAAACTCAGACCCAAGCCCAAAACTCAGACCCCAAGGCCAAAACTCAGACCCCAAGGCCAAAACTCAGACCCCAAGCCCAAAACTCAGACCCCAAGCCCAAAACTCAGACCCCAAGCCCAAAACTTAAAACCCAAGCCCAAAACATAAAACGCAAGACCAAAACTCAGACCCCAAGCCCAAAACTCAGACCCCAAGCCCAAAACTCAGATCCCAAGGCCAAAACTCAGACCCCAAGGCCAAAACTAAAAACCCAAGCCCAAAACTCAGACCCCAAGCCCAAAACTTAGACCCCAAACCCAAAACTCAGATCCCAAGACCAAAACTCAGACCCCAAGCCCAAAACTCAGATCCCAAGCCCAAAACTCAGATCCCAAGCCCAAAACTCAGACCCCAAGCCCAAAACTCAGACCCCAAGCCCAAAACTCAGACCCCAAGCCCAAAACTCAGACCCCAAGCCCAAAACCCAAACCCCAAGCCCAAAACTCAGACCCCAAGCCCAAAACTCAGACCCCAAGCCCAAAACTCAGACCCCAAGCCCAAAACTTAGACCCCAAGCCCAAAACTTAAAACCCAAGCCCAAAACTTAAAACCCAAGCCCAAAACTTAAAACGCAAGACCAAAACTCAGACCCCAAGCCCAAAACTTAAAACCCAAGTCCAAAATTCAGACCCCAAGCCCAGAACTTAAAATCCAAGCCCAAAACTCAGACCCCAAGCCCAAAACTCAGACCCCAAGCCCAAAACTCAGATCCCAAGCCCAAAACTCAGACCCCAAGCCCAAAACTCAGACCCCAAACCCAAAACTCAGACCCAAGGCCAAAACTCAGACCCCAAGCCCAAAACTCAGATCCCAAGCCCAAAACTCAGACCCCAAACCCAAAACTCAGACCCAAGGCCAAAACTCAGACCCCAAGCCCAGAACTTAAAACCCAAGCCCAAAACTTAAAACCCAAGCCCAAAACTTAAAACCCAAGCCCAAAACTTAAAACCCAAGCCCAAAACTTAAAACGCAAGCCCAAAACTCAGACCCCAAGCCCAAAACTTAAAACCCAAGTCCAAAATTCAGACCCCAAGCCCAGAACTTAAAATCCAAGCCCAAAACTCAGACCCCAAGCCCAAAACTTAGACCCCAAGCCCAAAACTAAAAACCCAAGCCCAAAACTTAGACCCCAAGCCCACATCTTTGACCCCAAGCCCATAAATTAGCATCGAATTCCACAACTCAGGCACCTAGTACACAACTTCAATACCATTTCCTCCAAGCAGACACTCAGGCCATCATTTAGCCTCTACTTCCACAACTTAGACACCAAGTCCTCCAAGCAGACCCTAAGGTCACAAATTGGACCCTAGGGACACATATTGGACAGAGATCCTCCAAGCTGAACCTAAGCTCACGCATTAGACCCTAAATCCTCCAAGCAGACTCTGAGCTCCCACTTTAGACACCCAGTCCTTCAAGTAGCCCCTGACTCCCCCACGCAGCCCCTAATTTCTAAAAACATGTAAGTTCTGGAAATATCTAAAACCTAAACACGTTTTACATCCACAAGCCACGTCCCACTCATACAGACAAGACCTAAGCCTGCAACCGCCCACACGCTAACTTGGACATGTATTCTAAAACTAACACCTCCATTCTGAAGCTGAGAGCAGCATTCTAACACTGAGCCACGCCTTCTAAAACTAACATATTCTTTTTAAGACTAATACCAGCATTCTAAGGCTGACATGGATTTTAAGGCCAACACCAGCATTCCAAGCCTAACACCGACATTCTAAGACCACCAGCAGCATTCTAAGACCAATACCACTAACGTTTACCTCACATAAACTTTGGAAATTACTAACATCATACATTTCTTTTAAATGCATTTACAGAAATGACATTCTTCACCATTTACAATTCATTCTTACAAATCCAATAACACTTCACTACTTACACAAGACGCTCGACAGGTCGCACGCTCGGTCACGTCCCCGTCATCAGACGTCCTTTATGTACGGCAACGCCGCCTTCCACGTGACACGGACCGCTTTCACGCGCCTGACTGAAATCTTCTACGTCCCGGGTATTGCTGTCCAGAAGCAGACGGAGCTCCTCTCGACTCCACAGCTTCTGTGCATACTAACCTGCAGACAAAAAACCATTCCTATTGATACCCTTACAATATGACCTCTAAACATCCTCCCCTCCCTTCCATTTTTTTCCATGTCTGCAAAGCTAACAAATTGCACCCAAGAGACAACACTCACTAGACCTAAACATACTTACCAACTACCTACACCCATAGATGAGACAGCAACTTCAGGGCTGCCACACCAACTCTCCCATTTTCTTTCCTAACGCACAGCAACATCCCCCCAGGCAGGCTTCAGGAATCACGAGGAACTGAACTCCCTGAAGCTTCAAAATTACCCAGCCTGGAAACCTCTCCTCATGCAGAGTGCCATGGGTCTCAAAACAGCCTCGCTGCCCACAACTCCCGCAGCAGACTCCAGCCATGTTGCAGCTGTTGCCAAGTTCCTCTTGATCATCTGCCAGAAACAAACAAAGAAGGGGGAGCACGCTCTGCTGGCCGCCAACACCATCACTCCAGCCCTCCAGCCCGGCCTCTTCCATACCAACCCTCGGCCTCCCCCAAAGCTCCTTAACACTGTGCTCACCTGCCCCAAAGAGATTCCGCAGTCCAACGCCGGGCCTCCCTTGCCCTCCGCGACCAAGGACTGCAACAGGGACAAATGACCCCAGTTCTTACAACACTGACCGACCCCACAACCATTCTCCTTACCTCCCTGACTCACCTCCAGCGCTCATCCGACTCCTAAGGGTAGAGGGCAGGCCCTGCAATCCCAAACACAAACACTGAATCTTTTTGCCACCTTCTCCTCAACGCCCAGCCGCCACACACACACACACACACACGCACAAACTTCTTAGCTCTTCACAGCTTCACATGCAGCCTGAAGCAATGCTCCAGAAAGCTACTGATGAGGTGACTGAAGACAAAAGCCTTACTCTGCTTTGTACTTTTATATCATGACAAGAAATGCCTGACCCTTCGTTAAGCAACCGACGTGAGCAGTCAGGATACGAAGAACAAGGTCCAAGGACCAGGCTGAGCATCTTCAGCTCAAGCAGCAATGTGGAAGCGCCAATGCAGAAAACAAGCGCAGGCGCTCAATAACACAGGCAAGCTCTACCGCCCTGCCCACTGTAAGATGATGCTATAAAAAGTCGCAATTATTTATCCTCATCCCCATGGTACATTGCAAACCTGTGCCTCCTATCCTGATGCTGTCCCCCACCCCCCTGCTGCCAAAAATTAGTCTTTCTGCTTTATCTCTATAGTGCCATAGGTCTCAAGCCAAACTTATTGCTCAGAACTTCCATACTAAACACCTGGGAGTTTGCTGCATCCACCCAATTCATCTTCATCACCTGCAATAACAGGACTAAGAAAGAAAAAAAACAACAAGAACCAAAACCGAGCCACACCCCAGTCTATAGACAGACAAACACAGAGAAGTCACTGTTCTGGCTGTCATTCTCACCATCAGCATACCAGTCAATGCTCATCTTTTTCTGTAAGACCTTACTGCCTCAGCTGTAACTCTGCAGACACATGCTCATCTGGTCCTACGTAATTCCTGCACGGTACACCGAGGTTCTCCTACCCTGCTACACTTAAAAACCTACACGCAATTGATCATTGTTCGGGTGACAAGAAATTAACCCCCAATCCTTGTCCTTAACTCCCCTGCTCACTGGAAATGGCCAGCTAACTCTACAAGCAACTGCACAATACACAGAAGGAACATATAAGCTAACCCCCCCCACCATGTTACACTTACCTTTTAGTCTGCAGCCTCACACTAAATACCCTTAACTTCTTACAGCCCTCCTCCCTGCGGAAGTTCAATTCTCACTCCCTGGATGTGACTCTTCACCAAAAAAATTAAAACACATGCACGCTAAGACTAGGCTACAAGCAACTAGTTTTGCTGCGAATTGCCTATCTGCTGCTTAATCACATTGCCTGCTCCTGAACCACGTCTCCAATATTTATGTCCACCACGTATTGGACATACAGCTTCTAAGTCACTTTATAAACAGCAACAGAAAATAACTTACTGTATTGAGAGCCAGCTGCCATTGACTAATCATTATAGACACATGGTCAGTGTTCACATAAACCAGGAACACAATTAGACAGCCACCCCTGGGAAAACAAAACCTTACAGAACAGAGCTACAAAAACTACAGCCCTGAAATACTAATTTCATGCAGACTGTAAGGAACAAACCCCTCTCCACTTTGAACTTTGAAAGTGGAAATATGTAAGCTAAGAAGTATTCTTTTACCTTTCCCTGCCCCAAAACATAAGATTTTTAAGAAACTCGACATCACAAAACAACTTCAAAATCATGTTTTGCTCTTCTTTAAACCCAAACACTCAACTTAGCTTTTAAAAAAGTAAAAAGCTAACAGCATCCTCAAGAAAAACTCCTAGCCCCATAAGTGGAGTGTTTCCTCAGCAGACACCAGCATCATTGTTATACACAAAATGGAACAGAAACAATACAAAAGTAATGAAGACATTGACCAAAATCAACAGTTGCCGTGGTTTCTGTACCTGAGAAGGACCACAAAAACATCCATCACTCAACACCAAAAATAAAAACAAAACCCTAGAGAAAACCACAGCACAAAAAAGCTGAGTAATTATCGCACACATAAAAACTAGAGTAGCTTAAAACACAGAGCTCTGAAAAAAACCTCCCCCCAAAAAAACCAAAACCTCCCCAAACACCTTACCTTGAAGAGAGCCAAACCCTATAGGAACTGCCTGCAGGAAAGCTGGGCCTTATATACCCCAGGCCCTACCCACCACCCCTCCCACAATGCCCTGGCTCAGGGCTGGGGCAAACCACCAGCTGGGACAGAAGCACCCTGACAAGGTACAGCTGGGTCTGATTTTATTTGGGTTTGGCCTTTTGGCTGCTTTTGGTCTTTAGGTTTTTGGTTTTATTTTTCTGGCTTAGATTCACATTCAAAACTCACAGACAACACAGTTCTACAGAATTAGGCTCAGAATTACATTTGGTTTCAGACCATGCAGGGATTCTCTGTCTGAGCTCCCGGGGCTCAGGCTCACACAGGGTTACTTCCTCACAGCCTGGCTCACACTCAAACATTTCAACTGCATGGACACTCTAGCTCAGGCTCTTGCTCACTGAGGCTCCATCTGCCTTGGTCTGGCTCCCACATCCGCACGAATCTCACGTTGAGACTAACACAGACTCCCTGGCTCAGGCTCACTCTCACGTGTTAACTAAAGAAAGGTATTCAGATGACTCAGCCCAGGTGACCTATGCTTACAACACCCAAGTAGCAACTTATTTCAGGGTCCTGTCATTTTCATACAACTACAGTCATCTTTTCTTGTTAGTGTTTTCCAGGTGTGTCTGGGTTCGAATAAAAGGATGGAAAACCTCTGAAGGCCAGTGGATGAGCAGCAAAGCTCTGGGAGCAGGAGATGGGACTTTCTGAAGGAAGGGTGCAGCTTCCATCTGTCTCTCAGTGTGTGCATGTTTGCATTTCTGTTGGGTGCTGCAGGTAACTCTGGAGAGGTGAAGGTGCAAACTGAGGAGGGCTGTGAGGAGGTAAGGGGTTTGTGTGTGTGTGTGTGTGTGTGTGGTGGCTGGGTGCTGAGGAGAACGTGGCCAAGGGGCTCAGTATTTGTGGTTGAGATTGCAGGGCCGGCCCTCTACCTTTGGAGTCGGATGAGCTATGGAGGTGAGTCAGGATCACAACCGGATCAGGAGAAGGATCCTGGGGTTGGCCCCTTTTTGCAAACACCCTGGTTATTTGTCTTTATTGTCCTCGTAGGACCTGGAGGGAAGGAGAGGCCCAGTGTCAGAGCCTATTACCGGATTGGAACAGGCGAGCAGAATGTGGAGGAGCTTTGCAGCAGGAAGAGGGTTGTCACAGATTAGGCCAGCACTGGGGAGCGGGGTGCTGGTGATGATGGTGGCTCCCACTGTGTGTTCCTGTTTGTTCAAAACTTAGACACCTAACTCACAACTTAGACACCAAGTCTACAACTTAGACACCTACTCCTCCAAGCAGACACTAATGTCACAACTTAAGACACCAAGTCCACAATTTACACACCAAGTCAACCAAGCAGACACTAAGGTCATAAATTAGCCTTTAAGTCCACAACCTGGACTCCAAGTCCACAATTAGACACCAAGTCCACAACTTAGACACCAAGTCCTCCAAGCAAACACTCGGGTAATAAATAAGCCTCTAAGACCACAACTTAGACACCAAGTCCTCCAAGCACACACTAAGATCATTAATTAGCCTATAAGTCCACAACTTCAACAACAACTCAACAACTTAGAAACCTAGTTCACAACTTACACATCAAGTCCACACCTTAGAAACCTAGTCCTCCAACCAGACACTAAGGTCATAAATTAGCCTCTAAGTCCACAACTTATACACCTAGTCCGCAACTTAGAAACTAAGCCCAAAACATAGACCCCAAGTCCATAACTTAGACACCACGGCCACAACTTAGACACCAAGTCCTCCAAGCAGACACTAAGCTCACACAGTAGACCCTCGCACTGCAATCACAAACACAAATACTGAGCCCCTTTACCATGTTCTCGTCAATGCCCACCCAACACACACTCACCCACACACACACACACAAACCCCTTACCTCCTCTCAGCTCTCCACAGTTTACGCCATCACCTCTCCAGGCTTGCCTGCGCCACCTGAAAAAGAAACAGATACACGCTCAGAGAGGGCTCAAAGCTGAACCCTCACCAAGCACGCCAAGCGGACCCGAAGATCCCAAATTAGACCCTGAGAACACAAATTAGACACTAAGTCCTCCAAGCAGACATCAAGATCACAACTTAGAAACTACGATCACAACTTAAACCCTAAGATCACAACTTAGATCCTAAGACCACAACTTAGACACTACACCCTCCAAACAGACACTAAGGTCACAACTTAGACCCTAAGATCACAACTTAGACACTACATGCTCCAAACAGACACTAAGATCACAAATTAGACATGAAGATCACAAAATAGACACTAAATCCACCATGAAGACACCAAGATCACCCACTGGACACTAAGTCCTCCAAGCAGACCCTAAGATCACAAGTTAGACACCGAGATCACAAGTTAGACTCTATGTCCTCCAAGCAGACACTAAGATGACAAATTAGAACCTAAGATGACAAATTAGACCCTACGATAACAAATTAGACCCTACGATAACAAATTAGACCCTAACAACACAAAGTAGACACTAAGACCTCCAAGCTGGTCCTAAGATGACAAATTAGAAACTAAGCCCTCCAAGGATATCTTAAGCTCACAAATTAGACACTCAGTCCACCAAGCAGACCCCGAGATCACAAATTAAACCCTAAGCTCACATATTGGACCCTTACACCTCCAAACAGACCCTAACCTCACAAATCATACACTAAGTCCTCCAAGCAGACCCTGAGATCATACCTTAAACCCCAGGTCACAAATTAGATCCTAAGGTCACAAATGAGACCCTAATTCCTCCAAGCAGACAATGAGATCACAAGTTGGACACTATGACCTCCAAGCAGACCCTAAACTCACAAATGAGACCCTAATGTCACAAATTTCAACCTAAGTCCTCCAAGCAGACCCTGAGCTTATACATTAGACACCAAGCCCTCCAAGCAGACCCTAAGCTCACACACTACACCCTCGCCCTGCAATCCCAAACACAAACACTGAGACCCTTTGCCACGTTCTCCTCAACGCCCACACAACACACACACACATACACACACACACACAAACCCCTTACCTCCTCTCAGCTCTCCGCAGTTTGCGCCATCACCTCTCCAGGCTTGCCTGCGCCACCTGAAAAAGAAACAGATACACGCTCAGAGAGGGCTCAAAGCTGCACCCTCACCAAGCACGCCAAGCGGACCCGAAGATCCCAAATTAGACCCTGAGAACACAAATTAGACCCTAAGTCCTCCAAGCACACCTTAAGATCTCAAATGAGACACTAAGACCTGCAAGCAGACCCTAAGATCACAACTTAGACCCTGAGTCCTCCAAGGAGACCCTAAGATCACAACTTAGACCCTAACTCCTCCAAGCAGACCCTAAGAACACAAATGAGACACCAAGCTCACAAAGTAGAACTTAAGCTCAAAAATTAGACACTTAGCACACAAATTAGAAACTAAGTCATCCAAGTAGACACTAAGATCACCAACTGAACAATAAGTCCTCCAAGCAGACCCTAAGATCACAAGTTAGACACTAAGTCCTCCAAGCAGACATCAAGATCACAACTTAGAACCTACGATCACAACTTAAACCCTAAGATCACAACTTAGATCCTAAGATTACAACTTAGACACTACACCCTCCAAACAGACACTAAGGTCACAACTTAGACCCTAAGATCGCAACTTAGACACTACATGCTCCAAACAGACACTAAGATCACAAATTAGACGTGAAGATCACAAAATAGACACTAAATCCACCATGAAGACACTAAGATCACCAACTGGACACTAAGTCCTCCAGGCGGACCCTAAGATCACAAATTAGACGCTAAGTCCTCCAAGCAGACATCAAGATCACAACTTCGAACCTACGATCACAACTTAAACCCTAAGATCACAACTTAGACACTACACCCTCCAAACAGGCACTAAGGTCACAACTTAGACCCTAAGATCACAACTTAGACACTACATGCTCCAAACAGACACTAAGATCACAAATTAGACGTGAAGATCACAAAATAGACACTAAATCCACCATGAAGACACTAAGATCACCAACTGGACACTAAGTCCTCCAAGCAGACCCTAAGATCACAAGTTAGACACCGAGACCACAAGTTAGACACTATGTCCTCCAAGCAGACACTAAGAGGACAAATTAGACCCTAAGATGACAAATTAGACCCTACGATAACAAATTAGACCCTAACAACACAAAGTAGACACTAAGACCTCCAAGCTGGTCCTAAGATCACAAATTAGAAACTAAGCCCTCCAAGGATATCCTAAGCTCACAAATTAGACACTCAGTCCACCAAGCACACCCCAAGATCACAAATTAAATCCTAAGCTCACATATTGGACCCTAAGCTCACATACTGGACGCTTAGACCTCCAAACAGACCCTAACCTCAGAAATCATACACTAAGTCCTCCAAGCAGACCCTGAGCTCACACATTAGACCCTAAGTCCTCCAAGCAGACCCTGAGATCATACCTTACACCCCAGGTCACAAATTAGACCCTAGGGTCACAAATGAGACCCTAATTCCTCCAAGCAGACCCTGAGATCACAAATTGGACACTAAGACCTCCAAGCAGACCCTAAACTCACAAATGAGACCCTAATGTCACAAATTTCACCCTAAGTCCTCCAAGCAGACCCTAAGCTCACACACTAGACCCTCTACCTGCAATCCCAAACACAAATACTGAGCCCCTTTACCACGTTCTCCTCAACGCCCACCCAACACACACCCCTTACCTCCTCACAGCTCTCCGCAGTTTGCGCCATCACCTCTCCAGGCTCGGCTGCGCTACCTGAAACAGAAGCAGATACATGCTCAGAGAGGGCTCAAAGCTGCACCCTTCCCTCACCACGTGCCATCTCCCTCTCTCGTCACCTTACTGCTCGTCCGCTGGCCTTTGCACATCTTCGGTTCTCTGCTTTCAGACCGTGTATCGCCTACAGAACACAACGCAAGGGATGTTTCAAATTCCACAAAAACTACAAGACACTCCATCACTTGCTGCTTCACTCTGCGCAGCATAGCTCACCTGGCCCAAGTCAGCTCGGGGGCAGAGATCTCCCTTTGCTCCTCGCTCCCCACCTCCAAATTAAAAACATACAGCAAGTCATAAGCCAGCCAGCAGAATAAGGCATACCTTCCTTCTGACACAACAAGTTCACCCACCTGGTACCATCGCTCCTCTCAAGCCTCCTACAGCAGCCTCTGACGCGTTGCTAACCATCTCCTCATCTGCAACAACAACCTGCCATGATTCACAGCAACCCCAAACAAAAGCTGCTTCTGCCTCTAAGTCTCAGGCCAGACTCCCTCTGAGACTTCGGCTGACAACCAGACGCAGACAGACATTCAGACACTCTGAACACAGACGCTCCGACGCCCTGCCTCAGACACTAACTCGAAATACACTCCCAAGCAGACTCTCGGGCCCTGACTCATTCATTCCAAGCTTCTTCCCACAGCTCTTCTGGCCATTCACACACATCTTCAAGAGCAGAGAGCTACACTGCGATGATAAAACCCCACCACATATGTTCCAGAGTTCAAGAATTCCAGGGGAGAGAAAACCAGAGACAAACATACAACTCTCAACTACTTTACTCATATCGGAAACTACAGAGATAGTAAAGGCTACTTCTCATCATGTTTGCTTCTCTTCCCAACCCCAAGGACCCCGTGAAGACCATCAGCAAACCAGCTCCGAGAATCATCATCACGGCAGTGCGAGGCGGCAGGCTCAACCTCAGCGGGCGTCCCCGCGCAGGCAACCTTCGCCTGGGTGGGATGAGCTTCTGCCTCCCTCGCACAGCATGAGGCTCGGGCTTCCAGACTCACAAAAATGCACGCTCATTGCCACGCAGGGGGCCAGCCCACGTGGGAAGGAGCGGCCACCGAGAGCTACGGAGGTCTCCAAGGGTCGGGACTTTTCCAGGCACTTCTGAAGCACAACTTTCTGGGTAGGAACCAAAGCTCGACTTCTCGGGAAGCAGACAAAGCAGAACGCTCCGGGGAGGAGCCAAAGGGGACCAACACTCTCAACAAAGTAATTGTTGAGATTAAAAAAAACTCTCAAAAACAACCCAACAACTCACAACAAAGTACTCTCCCACCTTTGTGTGTTTCGCCACGGACCGTGACCAATCGTCCCTCACGCAACACCCCGGACTGAAGCCCCACAAACGTCACCTTTTCATCCTGGCATTTCACTCCGAGTCCCTACCTTCACTAGAGCTGACCCTGCCCTTCCCAGGCACCTCCGAGCGCATTCTCCAACCTTCTGAAATTCCGGCTCAGATGCTACGTCCCAACGCTACATTTCAAACCCCTTCCCGCCATTCTGACATTCTCCCCCACCCCCTGCCCCGTAAAGGAGTCCCTCTACTTAGCGTGCAGAGTGCCATGGCTCGCCAGGCAGCCTCACTGCTCACAACTCCTGCAGCAGACTCCAGCCATGTTGCGGCCGTTGCCAAGTTCCTCTTCATCATCTGCCACAAAACAAACAAACAAACAAACAAACTGGAACACGCCATGCTGGCCGCCATCACCATCACTCCACCTGAACTACACCGGCCTGTCCCGGGAAAACCGTCTGCCTCCTCCAAAGCTCCTTGACATTGTGCTCGTCTTGTTTGTCCCAAATCGGTGCCAGAGTGTGACGCCGGGCCTCCCCTGCCCTCCGCGCCCTAGGAGGACAGCAGAGAGAAATGACCAGGGTGTTTGCAAAAAGGGACCGACTCCACCGTCCTTCTCCTTACCTCCCTGACTCACCTCCAGCGCTCATCCGACTCCAAAGGTAGAGGGCAGGCCCTGCAATCCCAAACACAAATACTGACCCCTTTGCCACCTTCTCCTCAACGCCCACCCACCACACACACACACGCACACAAACCCCTTACCTCCTCTCAGCTCTCCGCAGTTTGCGCCATCACCTCTCCAGGCTTGCCTGCGCCACCTGAAAAAGAAACAGATACACGCTCAGAGAGGGCTCAAAGCTGCACCCTCACCAAGCACGCCAAGCGGACACCAAGCGCGCCAAGCGGACCCCAAGATCCCAAATTAGACCCTGAGAACACAAATTAGACCCTAAGTCCTCCAAGCACACCTTAAGATATCAAATCAGACACTAAGACCTGCAAAGCAGACCCTAAGATCACAACTTAGACCCTAAGTCCTCCAAGGAGACACTAAGACCACAACTTATACCCTAAGTCCTCCAAGCAGATCCTAAGAACACAAATGAGACACCAAGCTCACAAAGTAGAACTTAAGCTCAAAAATTAGACACTAAGCACACAAATTAGAAACTAAGTCATCCAAGTAGACACGAAGATCACAAATTAGTCACTAAGTCCTCCAAGCAGAGACTAAGAACACAAATTAGACACTAAGTCCTCCAGGCAGACATCAAGATCACAACTTAGAACCTACGATCACAACTTAAAACCTAAGATCACAACTTAGACACTACATGCTCCAAACAGACACTAAGATCACAAATTAGACATGAAGATCACAAAATAGACACTAAATTCACCATGAAGACACTAAGATCACCAACTGGACACTAAGTCCTCCAAGCAGACCCTAAGATCACAAGATAGACACCGAGATCACAAGTTACACACTATGTCCTCCAAGCAGACACTAAGATGACAAATTAGACCCTAAGATGACAAATTAGACCCTAACAACACAAAGTAGACACTAAGACCTCCAAGCTGGTCCTAAGATCACAAAAGAGAAACTAAGTCCTCCAAGGATATCCTAAGCTCACAAATTAGACAGTCCACCAAACAGACCCCGAGATCACAAATTAAATCCTAAGCTCACATATTGGACCCTAAGCTCACATATTGGACCCTTAGACTTCCAAACAAACCCTAACCTCACAAATCATACACTAAGTCCTCCAAGCAGACCCTGAGCTCACACATTAAACCCTAAGTCCTCCAAGCAGACCCTGAGATCATACCTTAAACCCCAGGTCACAAATTAGACCCTAAGGTCACAAATGAGACCCTAATTCCTCCAAGCAGACAATGAGATCACAAATTGGACACTAAGACCTCCAAGGAGTCCCTAAACTCACAAATGAGACTCTAATGTCACAAATTTCACCCTAAGTCCTCCAAGCAGACCCTGAGCTCTCACACTAGCCCAAAACTTAAAACCCAAGCCCACAACTTAAAACCCAAACCCAAAACTCAGACCCAAGCCCAAAACTCAGACCCCAAGCCCAAAACTCAGATCCCAAGCCCAAAACTCAGACCCCAAGCCCAAAACTCAGACCCCAAACCCAAAACTCAGACCCAAGGCCAAAACTCAGACCCCAAGCCCAAAACTCAGATCCCAAGCCCAAAACTCAGACCCCAAACCCAAAACTCAGACCCAAGGCCAAAACTCAGACCCCAAGCCCAGAACTTAAAACCCAAGCCCAAAACTTAAAACCCAAGCCCAAAACTTAAAACCCAAGCCCAAAACTTAAAACCCAAGCCCAAAACTTAAAACGCAAGCCCAAAACTCAGACCCCAAGCCCAAAACTTAAAACCCAAGTCCAAAATTCAGACCCCAAGCCCAGAACTTAAAATCCAAGCCCAAAACTCAGACCCCAAGCCCAAAACTTAGACCCCAAGCCCAAAACTAAAAACCCAAGCCCAAAACTTAGACCCCAAGCCCACATCTTTGACCCCAAGCCCATAAATTAGCATCGAATTCCACAACTCAGGCACCTAGTACACAACTTCAATACCATTTCCTCCAAGCAGACACTCAGGCCATCATTTAGCCTCTACTTCCACAACTTAGACACCAAGTCCTCCAAGCAGACCCTAAGGTCACAAATTGGACCCTAGGGACACATATTGGACAGAGATCCTCCAAGCTGAACCTAAGCTCACGCATTAGACCCTAAATCCTCCAAGCAGACTCTGAGCTCCCACTTTAGACACCCAGTCCTTCAAGTAGCCCCTGACTCCCCCACGCAGCCCCTAATTTCTAAAAACATGTAAGTTCTGGAAATATCTAAAACCTAAACACGTTTTACATCCACAAGCCACGTCCCACTCATACAGACAAGACCTAAGCCTGCAACCGCCCACACGCTAACTTGGACATGTATTCTAAAACTAACACCTCCATTCTGAAGCTGAGAGCAGCATTCTAACACTGAGCCACGCCTTCTAAAACTAACATATTCTTTTTAAGACTAATACCAGCATTCTAAGGCTGACATGGATTTTAAGGCCAACACCAGCATTCCAAGCCTAACACCGACATTCTAAGACCACCAGCAGCATTCTAAGACCAATACCACTAACGTTTACCTCACATAAACTTTGGAAATTACTAACATCATACATTTCTTTTAAATGCATTTACAGAAATGACATTCTTCACCATTTACAATTCATTCTTACAAATCCAATAACACTTCACTACTTACACAAGACGCTCGACAGGTCGCACGCTCGGTCACGTCCCCGTCATCAGACGTCCTTTATGTACGGCAACGCCGCCTTCCACGTGACACGGACCGCTTTCACGCGCCTGACTGAAATCTTCTACGTCCCGGGTATTGCTGTCCAGAAGCAGACGGAGCTCCTCTCGACTCCACAGCTTCTGTGCATACTAACCTGCAGACAAAAAACCATTCCTATTGATACCCTTACAATATGACCTCTAAACATCCTCCCCTCCCTTCCATTTTTTTCCATGTCTGCAAAGCTAACGAATTGCACCCAAGAGACAACACTCACTAGACCTAAACATACTTACCAACTACCTACACCCATAGATGAGACAGCAACTTCAGGGCTGCCACACCAACTCTCCCATTTTCTTTCCTAACGCACAGCAACATCCCCCCAGGCAGGCTTCAGGAATCACGAGGAACTGAACTCCCTGAAGCTTCAAAATTACCCAGCCTGGAAACCTCTCCTCATGCAGAGTGCCATGGGTCTCAAAGCAGCCTCGCTGCCCACAACTCCCGCAGCAGACTCCAGCCATGTTGCAGCTGTTGCCAAGTTCCTCTTGATCATCTGCCAGAAACAAACAAAGAAGGGGGAGCACGCTCTGCTGGCCGCCATCACCATCACTCCAGCCCTCCAGCCCGGCCTCTTCCATACCAACCCTCGGCCTCCCCCAAAGCTCCTTAACACTGTGCTCACCTGCCCCAAAGAGATTCCGCAGTCCAACGCCGGGCCTCCCTTGCCCTCCGCGACCAAGGACTGCAACAGGGACAAATGACCCCAGTTCTTACAACACTGACCGACCCCACAACCATTCTCCTTACCTCCCTGACTCACCTCCAGCGCTCATCCGACTCCTAAGGGTAGAGGGCAGGCCCTGCAATCCCAAACACAAACACTGAATCTTTTTGCCACCTTCTCCTCAACGCCCAGCCGCCACACACACACACACACACGCACAAACTTCTTAGCTCTTCACAGCTTCACATGCAGCCTGAAGCAATGCTCCAGAAAGCTACTGATGAGGTGACTGAAGACAAAAGCCTTACTCTGCTTTGTACTTTTATATCATGACAAGAAATGCCTGACCCTTCGTTAAGCAACCGACGTGAGCAGTCAGGATACGAAGAACAAGGTCCAAGGACCAGGCTGAGCATCTTCAGCTCAAGCAGCAATGTGGAAGCGCCAATGCAGAAAACAAGCGCAGGCGCTCAATAACACAGGCAAGCTCTACCGCCCTGCCCACTGTAAGATGATGCTATAAAAAGTCGCAATTATTTATCCTCATCCCCATGGTACATTGCAAACCTGTGCCTCCTATCCTGATGCTGTCCCCCACCCCCCTGCTGCCAAAAATTAGTCTTTCTGCTTTATCTCTATAGTGCCATAGGTCTCAAGCCAAACTTATTGCTCAGAACTTCCATACTAAACACCTGGGAGTTTGCTGCATCCACCCAATTCATCTTCATCACCTGCAATAACAGGACTAAGAAAGAAAAAAAACAACAAGAACCAAAACCGAGCCACACCCCAGTCTATAGACAGACAAACACAGAGAAGTCACTGTTCTGGCTGTCATTCTCACCATCAGCATACCAGTCAATGCTCATCTTTTTCTGTAAGACCTTACTGCCTCAGCTGTAACTCTGCAGACACATGCTCATCTGGTCCTACGTAATTCCTGCACGGTACACCGAGGTTCTCCTACCCTGCTACACTTAAAAACCTACACGCAATTGATCATTGTTCGGGTGACAAGAAATTAACCCCCAATCCTTGTCCTTAACTCCCCTGCTCACTGGAAATGGCCAGCTAACTCTACAAGCAACTGCACAATACACAGAAGGAACATATAAGCTAACCCCCCCCACCATGTTACACTTACCTTTTAGTCTGCAGCCTCACACTAAATACCCTTAACTTCTTACAGCCCTCCTCCCTGCGGAAGTTCAATTCTCACTCCCTGGATGTGACTCTTCACCAAAAAAATTAAAACACATGCACGCTAAGACTAGGCTACAAGCAACTAGTTTTGCTGCGAATTGCCTATCTGCTGCTTAATCACATTGCCTGCTCCTGAACCACGTCTCCAATATTTATGTCCACCACGTATTGGACATACAGCTTCTAAGTCACTTTATAAACAGCAACAGAAAATAACTTACTGTATTGAGAGCCAGCTGCCATTGACTAATCATTATAGACACATGGTCAGTGTTCACATAAACCAGGAACACAATTAGACAGCCACCCCTGGGAAAACAAAACCTTACAGAACAGAGCTACAAAAACTACAGCCCTGAAATACTAATTTCATGCAGACTGTAAGGAACAAACCCCTCTCCACTTTGAACTTTGAAAGTGGAAATATGTAAGCTAAGAAGTATTCTTTTACCTTTCCCTGCCCCAAAACATAAGATTTTTAAGAAACTCGACATCACAAAACAACTTCAAAATCATGTTTTGCTCTTCTTTAAACCCAAACACTCAACTTAGCTTTTAAAAAAGTAAAAAGCTAACAGCATCCTCAAGAAAAACTCCTAGCCCCATAAGTGGAGTGTTTCCTCAGCAGACACCAGCATCATTGTTATACACAAAATGGAACAGAAACAATACAAAAGTAATGAAGACATTGACCAAAATCAACAGTTGCCGTGGTTTCTGTACCTGAGAAGGACCACAAAAACATCCATCACTCAACACCAAAAATAAAAACAAAACCCTAGAGAAAACCACAGCACAAAAAAGCTGAGTAATTATCGCACACATAAAAACTAGAGTAGCTTAAAACACAGAGCTCTGAAAAAAACCTCCCCCCAAAAAAACCAAAACCTCCCCAAACACCTTACCTTGAAGAGAGCCAAACCCTATAGGAACTGCCTGCAGGAAAGCTGGGCCTTATATACCCCAGGCCCTACCCACCACCCCTCCCACAATGCCCTGGCTCAGGGCTGGGGCAAACCACCAGCTGGGACAGAAGCACCCTGACAAGGTACAGCTGGGTCTGATTTTATTTGGGTTTGGCCTTTTGGCTGCTTTTGGTCTTTAGGTTTTTGGTTTTATTTTTCTGGCTTAGATTCACATTCAAAACTCACAGACAACACAGTTCTACAGAATTAGGCTCAGAATTATATTTGGTTTCAGAACATGCAGGGATTCTCTGTCTGAGCTCCCGGGGCTCAGGCTCACACAGGGTTACTTCCTCACAGCCTGGCTCACACTCAAACATTTCAACTGCATGGACACTCTAGCTCAGGCTCTTGCTCACTGAGGCTCCATCTGCCTTGGTCTGGCTCCCACATCCGCACGAATCTCACGTTGAGACTAACACAGACTCCCTGGCTCAGGCTCACTCTCACGTGTTAACTAAAGAAAGGTATTCAGATGACTCAGCCCAGGTGACCTATGCTTACAACACCCAAGTAGCAACTTATTTCAGGGTCCTGTCATTTTCATACAACTACAGTCATCTTTTCTTGTTAGTGTTTTCCAGGTGTGTCTGGGTTCGAATAAAAGGATGGAAAACCTCTGAAGGCCAGTGGATGAGCAGCAAAGCTCTGGGAGCAGGAGATGGGACTTTCTGAAGGAAGGGTGCAGCTTCCATCTGTCTCTCAGTGTGTGCATGTTTGCATTTCTGTTGGGTGCTGCAGGTAACTCTGGAGAGGTGAAGGTGCAAACTGAGGAGGGCTGTGAGGAGGTAAGGGGTTTGTGTGTGTGTGTGTGTGTGTGGTGGCTGGGTGCTGAGGAGAACGTGGCCAAGGGGCTCAGTATTTGTGGTTGAGATTGCAGGGCCGGCCCTCTACCTTTGGAGTCGGATGAGCGATGGAGGTGAGTCAGGATCACAACCGGATCAGGAGAAGGATCCTGGGGTTGGCCCCTTTTTGCAAACACCCTGGTTATTTGTCTTTATTGTCCTCGTAGGACCTGGAGGGAAGGAGAGGCCCAGTGTCAGAGCCTATTACCGGATTGGAACAGGCGAGCAGAATGTGGAGGAGCTTTGCAGCAGGAAGAGGGTTGTCACAGATTAGGCCAGCACTGGGGAGCGGGGTGCTGGTGATGATGGTGGCTCCCACTGTGTGTTCCTGTTTGTTCAAAACTTAGACACCTAACTCACAACTTAGACACCAAGTCTACAACTTAGACACCTACTCCTCCATGCAGACACTAATGTCACAACTTAAGACACCAAGTCCACAATTTACACACCAAGTCAACCAAGCAGACACTAAGGTCATAAATTAGCCTTTAAGTCCACAACCTGGACTCCAAGTCCACAATTAGACACCAAGTCCACAACTTAGACACCAAGTCCTCCAAGCAAACACTCGGGTAATAAATAAGCCTCTAAGACCACAACTTAGACACCAAGTCCTCCAAGCACACACTAAGATCATTAATTAGCCTATAAGTCCACAACTTCAACAACAACTCAACAACTTAGAAACCTAGTTCACAACTTACACATCAAGTCCACACCTTAGAAACCTAGTCCTCCAACCAGACACTAAGGTCATAAATTAGCCTCTAAGTCCACAACTTATACACCTAGTCCGCAACTTAGAAACTAAGCCCAAAACATAGACCCCAAGTCCATAACTTAGACACCACGGCCACAACTTAGACACCAAGTCCTCCAAGCAGACACTAAGCTCACACAGTAGACCCTCGCACTGCAATCACAAACACAAATACTGAGCCCCTTTACCATGTTCTCGTCAATGCCCACCCAACACACACTCACCCACACACACACACACAAACCCCTTACCTCCTCTCAGCTCTCCACAGTTTACGCCATCACCTCTGAAGGCTTGCCTGCGCCACCTGAAAAAGAAACAGATACACGCTCAGAGAGGGCTCAAAGCTGAACCCTCACCAAGCACGCCAAGCGGACCCGAAGATCCCAAATTAGACCCTGAGAACACAAATTAGACACTAATTCCTCCAAGCAGACATCAAGATCACAACTTAGAAACTACGATCACAACTTAAACCCTAAGATCACAACTTAGATCCTAAGACCACAACTTAGACACTACACCCTCCAAACAGACACTAAGGTCACAACTTAGACCCTAAGATCACAACTTAGACACTACATGCTCCAAACAGACACTAAGATCACAAATTAGACATGAAGATCACAAAATAGACACTAAATCCACCATGAAGACACCAAGATCACCCACTGGACACTAAGTCCTCCAAGCAGACCCTAAGATCACAAGTTAGACACCGAGATCACAAGTTAGACTCTATGTCCTCCAAGCAGACACTAAGATGACAAATTAGAACCTAAGATGACAAATTAGACCCTACGATAACAAATTAGACCCTACGATAACAAATTAGACCCTAACAACACAAAGTAGACACTAAGACCTCCAAGCTGGTCCTAAGATGACAAATTAGAAACTAAGCCCTCCAAGGATATCTTAAGCTCACAAATTAGACACTCAGTCAACCAAGCAGACCCCGAGATCACAAATTAAACCCTAAGCTCACATATTGGACCCTTACACCTCCAAACAGACCCTAACCTCACAAATCATACACTAAGTCCTCCAAGCAGACCCTGAGATCATACCTTAAACCCCAGGTCACAAATTAGATCCTAAGGTCACAAATGAGACCCTAATTCCTCCAAGCAGACAATGAGATCACAAGTTGGACACTATGACCTCCAAGCAGACCCTAAACTCACAAATGAGACCCTAATGTCACAAATTTCAACCTAAGTCCTCCAAGCAGACCCTGAGCTTATACATTAGACACCAAGCCCTCCAAGCAGACCCTAAGCTCACACACTACACCCTCGCCCTGCAATCCCAAACACAAACACTGAGACCCTTTGCCACGTTCTCCTCAACGCCCACACAACACACACACACATACACACACACACACAAACCCCTTACCTCCTCTCAGCTCTCCGCAGTTTGCGCCATCACCTCTCCAGGCTTGCCTGCGCCACCTGAAAAAGAAACAGATACACGCTCAGAGAGGGCTCAAAGCTGCACCCTCACCAAGCACGCCAAGCGGACCCGAAGATCCCAAATTAGACCCTGAGAACACAAATTAGACCCTAAGTCCTCCAAGCACACCTTAAGATCTCAAATGAGACACTAAGACCTGCAAGCAGACCCTAAGATCACAACTTAGACCCTGAGTCCTCCAAGGAGACCCTAAGATCACAACTTAGACCCTAACTCCTCCAAGCAGACCCTAAGAACACAAATGAGACACCAAGCTCACAAAGTAGAACTTAAGCTCAAAAATTAGACACTTAGCACACAAATTAGAAACTAAGTCATCCAAGTAGACACTAAGATCACCAACTGAACAATAAGTCCTCCAAGCAGACCCTAAGATCACAAGTTAGACACTAAGTCCTCCAAGCAGACATCAAGATCACAACTTAGAACCTACGATCACAACTTAAACCCTAAGATCACAACTTAGATCCTAAGATTACAACTTAGACACTACACCCTCCAAACAGACACTAAGGTCACAACTTAGACCCTAAGATCGCAACTTAGACACTACATGCTCCAAACAGACACTAAGATCACAAATTAGATGTGAAGATCACAAAATAGACACTAAATCCACCATGAAGACACTAAGATCACCAACTGGACACTAAGTCCTCCAGGCGGACCCTAAGATCACAAATTAGACGCTAAGTCCTCCAAGCAGACATCAAGATCACAACTTAGAACCTACGATCACAACTTAAACCCTAAGATCACAACTTAGACACTACACCCTCCAAACAGTCACTAAGGTCACAACTTAGACCCTAAGATCACAACTTAGACACTACATGCTCCAAACAGACACTAAGATCACAAATTAGACGTGAAGATCACAAAATAGACACTAAATCCACCATGAAGACACTAAGATCACCAACTGGACACTAAGTCCTCCAAGCAGACCCTAAGATCACAAGTTAGACACCGAGACCACAAGTTAGACACTATGTCCTCCAAGCAGACACTAAGAGGACAAATTAGACCCTAAGATGACAAATTAGACCCTACGATAACAAATTAGACCCTAACAACACAAAGTAGACACTAAGACCTCCAAGCTGGTCCTAAGATCACAAATTAGAAACTAAGCCCTCCAAGGATATCCTAAGCTCACAAATTAGACACTCAGTCCACCAAGCACACCCCAAGATCACAAATTAAATCCTAAGCTCACATATTGGACCCTAAGCTCACATACTGGACGCTTAGACCTCCAAACAGACCCTAACCTCAGAAATCATACACTAAGTCCTCCAAGCAGACCCTGAGCTCACACATTAGACCCTAAGTCCTCCAAGCAGACCCTGAGATCATACCTTACACCCCAGGTCACAAATTAGACCCTAGGGTCACAAATGAGACCCTAATTCCTCCAAGCAGACCCTGAGATCACAAATTGGACACTAAGACCTCCAAGCAGACCCTAAACTCACAAATGAGACCCTAATGTCACAAATTTCACCCTAAGTCCTCCAAGCAGACCCTAAGCTCACACACTAGACCCTCTACCTGCAATCCCAAACACAAATACTGAGCCCCTTTACCACGTTCTCCTCAACGCCCACCCAACACACACCCCTTACCTCCTCACAGCTCTCCGCAGTTTGCGCCATCACCTCTCCAGGCTCGGCTGCGCTACCTGAAACAGAAGCAGATACACGCTCAGAGAGGGCTCAAAGCTGCACCCTTCCCTCACCACGTGCCATCTCCCTCTCTCGTCACCTTACTGCTCGTCCGCTGGCCTTTGCACATCTTCGGTTCTCTGCTTTCAGACCGTGTATCGCCTACAGAACACAACGCAAGGGATGTTTCAAATTCCACAAAAACTACAAGACACTCCATCACTTGCTGCTTCACTCTGCGCAGCATAGCTCACCTGGCCCAAGTCAGCTCGGGGGCAGAGATCTCCCTTTGCTCCTCGCTCCCCACCTCCAAATTAAAAACATACAGCAAGTCATAAGCCAGCCAGCAGAATAAGGCATACCTTCCTTCTGACACAACAAGTTCACCCACCTGGTACCATCGCTCCTCTCAAGCCTCCTACAGCAGCCTCTGACGCGTTGCTAACCATCTCCTCATCTGCAACAACAACCTGCCATGATTCACAGCAACCCCAAACAAAAGCTGCTTCTGCCTCTAAGTCTCAGGCCAGACTCCCTCTGAGACTTCGGCTGACAACCAGACGCAGACAGACATTCAGACACTCTGAACACAGACGCTCCGACGCCCTGCCTCAGACACTAACTCGAAATACACTCCCAAGCAGACTCTCGGGCCCTGACTCATTCATTCCAAGCTTCTTCCCACAGCTCTTCTGGCCATTCACACACATCTTCAAGAGCAGAGAGCTACACTGCGATGATAAAACCCCACCACATATGTTCCAGAGTTCAAGAATTCCAGGGGAGAGAAAACCAGAGACAAACATACAACTCTCAACTACTTTACTCATATCGGAAACTACAGAGATAGTAAAGGCTACTTCTCATCATGTTTGCTTCTCTTCCCAACCCCAAGGACCCCGTGAAGACCATCAGCAAACCAGCTCCGAGAATCATCATCACGGCAGTGCGAGGCGGCAGGCTCAACCTCAGCGGGCGTCCCCGCGCAGGCAACCTTCGCCTGGGTGGGATGAGCTTCTGCCTCCCTCGCACAGCATGAGGCTCGGGCTTCCAGACTCACAAAAATGCACGCTCATTGCCACGCAGGGGGCCAGCCCACGTGGGAAGGAGCGGCCACCGAGAGCTACGGAGGTCTCCAAGGGTCGGGACTTTTCCAGGCACTTCTGAAGCACAACTTTCTGGGTAGGAACCAAAGCTCGACTTCTCGGGAAGCAGACAAAGCAGAACGCTCCGGGGAGGAGCCAAAGGGGACCAACACTCTCAACAAAGTAATTGTTGAGATTAAAAAAAACTCTCAAAAACAACCCAACAACTCACAACAAAGTACTCTCCCACCTTTGTGTGTTTCGCCACGGACCGTGACCAATCGTCCCTCACGCAACACCCCGGACTGAAGCCCCACAAACGTCACCTTTTCATCCTGGCATTTCACTCCGAGTCCCCACCTTCACTAGAGCTGACCCTGCCCTTCCCAGGCACCTCCGAGCGCATTCTCCAACCTTCTGAAATTCCGGCTCAGATGCTACGTCCCAACGCTACATTTCAAACCCCTTCCCGCCATTCTGACATTCTCCCCCACCCCCTGCCCCGTAAAGGAGTCCCTCTACTTAGCGTGCAGAGTGCCATGGCTCGCCAGGCAGCCTCACTGCTCACAACTCCTGCAGCAGACTCCAGCCATGTTGCGGCCGTTGCCAAGTTCCTCTTCATCATCTGCCACAAAACAAACAAACAAACAAACAAACTGGAACACGCCATGCTGGCCGCCATCACCATCACTCCACCTGAACTACACCGGCCTGTCCCGGGAAAACCGTCTGCCTCCTCCAAAGCTCCTTGACATTGTGCTCGTCTTGTTTGTCCCAAATCGGTGCCAGAGTGTGACGCCGGGCCTCCCCTGCCCTCCGCGCCCTAGGAGGACAGCAGAGAGAAATGACCAGGGTGTTTGCAAAAAGGGACCGACTCCACCGTCCTTCTCCTTACCTCCCTGACTCACCTCCAGCGCTCATCCGACTCCAAAGGTAGAGGGCAGGCCCTGCAATCCCAAACACAAATACTGACCCCTTTGCCACCTTCTCCTCAACGCCCACCCACCACACACACACACGCACACAAACCCCTTACCTCCTCTCAGCTCTCCGCAGTTTGCGCCATCACCTCTCCAGGCTTGCCTGCGCCACCTGAAAAAGAAACAGATACACGCTCAGAGAGGGCTCAAAGCTGCACCCTCACCAAGCACGCCAAGCGGACACCAAGCGCGCCAAGCGGACCCCAAGATCCCAAATTAGACCCTGAGAACACAAATTAGACCCTAAGTCCTCCAAGCACACCTTAAGATATCAAATCAGACACTAAGACCTGCAAAGCAGACCCTAAGATCACAACTTAGACCCTAAGTCCTCCAAGGAGACACTAAGACCACAACTTATACCCTAAGTCCTCCAAGCAGATCCTAAGAACACAAATGAGACACCAAGCTCACAAAGTAGAACTTAAGCTCAAAAATTAGACACTAAGCACACAAATTAGAAACTAAGTCATCCAAGTAGACACGAAGATCACAAATTAGTCACTAAGTCCTCCAAGCAGAGACTAAGAACACAAATTAGACACTAAGTCCTCCAGGCAGACATCAAGATCACAACTTAGAACCTACGATCACAACTTAAAACCTAAGATCACAACTTAGACACTACATGCTCCAAACAGACACTAAGATCACAAATTAGACATGAAGATCACAAAATAGACACTAAATTCACCATGAAGACACTAAGATCACCAACTGGACACTAAGTCCTCCAAGCAGACCCTAAGATCACAAGATAGACACCGAGATCACAAGTTACACACTATGTCCTCCAAGCAGACACTAAGATGACAAATTAGACCCTAAGATGACAAATTAGACCCTAACAACACAAAGTAGACACTAAGACCTCCAAGCTGGTCCTAAGATCACAAAAGAGAAACTAAGTCCTCCAAGGATATCCTAAGCTCACAAATTAGACAGTCCACCAAACAGACCCCGAGATCACAAATTAAATCCTAAGCTCACATATTGGACCCTAAGCTCACATATTGGACCCTTAGACTTCCAAACAAACCCTAACCTCACAAATCATACACTAAGTCCTCCAAGCAGACCCTGAGCTCACACATTAAACCCTAAGTCCTCCAAGCAGACCCTGAGATCATACCTTAAACCCCAGGTCACAAATTAGACCCTAAGGTCACAAATGAGACCCTAATTCCTCCAAGCAGACAATGAGATCACAAATTGGACACTAAGACCTCCAAGGAGTCCCTAAACTCACAAATGAGACTCTAATGTCACAAATTTCACCCTAAGTCCTCCAAGCAGACCCTGAGCTCTCACACTAGCCCAAAACTTAAAACCCAAGCCCAAAACTTAAAACCCAAACCCAAAACTCAGACCCAAGCCCAAAACTCAGACCCCAAGCCCAAAACTCAGATCCCAAGCCCAAAACTCAGACCCCAAGCCCAAAACTCAGACCCCAAGGCCAAAACTCAGACCCAAGGCCAAAACTCAGACCCCAAGGCCAAAACTCAGACCCCAAGGCCAAAACTCAGATCCCAAGCCCAAAACTCAGACCCCAAGCCCAAAACTCAGACCCCAAGCCCAGAACTTAAAACCCAAGCCCAAAACTTAAAACCCAAGCCCAAAACTTAAAACCCAAGCCCAAAACTTAAAACGCAAGCCCAAAACTCAGACCCCAAGCCCAAAACTTAAAACCCAAGTCCAAAATTCAGACCCCAAGCCCAGAACTTAAAATCCAAGCCCAAAACTCAGACCCCAAGCCCAAAACTTAGACCCCAAGCCCAAAACTAAAAACCCAAGCCCAAAACTTAGACCCCAAGCCCACATCTTTGACCCCAAGCCCATAAATTAGCATCGAATTCCACAACTCAGGCACCTAGTACACAACTTCAATACCATTTCCTCCAAGCAGACACTCAGGCCATCATTTAGCCTCTACTTCCACAACTTAGACACCAAGTCCTCCAAGCAGACCCTAAGGTCACAAATTGGACCCTAGGGACACATATTGGACAGAGATCCTCCAAGCTGAACCTAAGCTCACGCATTAGACCCTAAATCCTCCAAGCAGACTCTGAGCTCCCACTTTAGACACCCAGTCCTTCAAGTAGCCCCTGACTCCCCCACGCAGCCCCTAATTTCTAAAAACATGTAAGTTCTGGAAATATCTAAAACCTAAACACGTTTTACATCCACAAGCCACGTCCCACTCATACAGACAAGACCTAAGCCTGCAACCGCCCACACGCTAACTTGGACATGTATTCTAAAACTAACACCTCCATTCTGAAGCTGAGAGCAGCATTCTAACACTGAGCCACGCCTTCTAAAACTAACATATTCTTTTTAAGACTAATACCAGCATTCTAAGGCTGACATGGATTTTAAGGCCAACACCAGCATTCCAAGCCTAACACCGACATTCTAAGACCACCAGCAGCATTCTAAGACCAATACCACTAACGTTTACCTCACATAAACTTTGGAAATTACTAACATCATACATTTCTTTTAAATGCATTTACAGAAATGACATTCTTCACCATTTACAATTCATTCTTACAAATCCAATAACACTTCACTACTTACACAAGACGCTCGACAGGTCGCACGCTCGGTCACGTCCCCGTCATCAGACGTCCTTTACGTACGGCAACGCCGCCTTCCACGTGACACGGACCGCTTTCACGCGCCTGACTGAAATCTTCTACGTCCCGGGTATTGCTGTCCAGAAGCAGACGGAGCTCCTCTCGACTCCACAGCTTCTGTGCATACTAACCTGCAGACAAAAAACCATTCCTATTGATACCCTTACAATATGACCTCTAAACATCCTCCCCTCCCTTCCATTTTTTTCCATGTCTGCAAAGCTAACGAATTGCACCCAAGAGACAACACTCACTAGACCTAAACATACTTACCAACTACCTACACCCATAGATGAGACAGCAACTTCAGGGCTGCCACACCAACTCTCCCATTTTCTTTCCTAACGCACAGCAACATCTCCCCAGGCAGGCTTCAGGAATCACGAGGAACTGAACTCCCTGAAGCTTCAAAATTACCCAGCCTGGAAACCTCTCCTCATGCAGAGTGCCATGGGTCTCAAAGCAGCCTCGCTGCCCACAACTCCCGCAGCAGACCCCAGCCATGTTGCAGCTGTTGCCAAGTTCCTCTTGATCATCTGCCAGAAACAAACAAAGAAGGGGGAGCACGCTCTGCTGGCCGCCATCACCATCACTCCAGCCCTCCAGCCCGGCCTCTTCCATACCAACCCTCGGCCTCCCCCAAAGCTCCTTAACACTGTGCTCACCTGCCCCAAAGAGATTCCGCAGTCCAACGCCGGGCCTCCCTTGCCCTCCGCGACCAAGGACTGCAACAGGGACAAATGACCCCAGTTCTTACAACACTGACCGACCCCACAACCATTCTCCTTACCTCCCTGACTCACCTCCAGCGCTCATCCGACTCCTAAGGGTAGAGGGCAGGCCCTGCAATCCCAAACACAAACACTGAATCTTTTTGCCACCTTCTCCTCAACGCCCAGCCGCCACACACACACACACACACACACACGCACAAACTTCTTAGCTCTTCACAGCTTCACATGCAGCCTGAAGCAATGCTCCAGAAAGCTACTGATGAGGTGACTGAAGACAAAAGCCTTACTCTGCTTTGTACTTTTATATCATGACAAGAAATGCCTGACCCTTCGTTAAGCAACCGACGTGAGCAGTCAGGATACGAAGAACAAGGTCCAAGGACCAGGCTGAGCATCTTCAGCTCAAGCAGCAATGTGGAAGCGCCAATGCAGAAAACAAGCGCAGGCGCTCAATAACACAGGCAAGCTCTACCGCCCTGCCCACTGTAAGATGATGCTATAAAAAGTCGCAATTATTTATCCTCATCCCCATGGTACATTGCAAACCTGTGCCTCCTATCCTGATGCTGTCCCCCACCCCCCTGCTGCCAAAAATTAGTCTTTCTGCTTTATCTCTATAGTGCCATAGGTCTCAAGCCAAACTTATTGCTCAGAACTTCCATACTAAACACCTGGGAGTTTGCTGCATCCACCCAATTCATCTTCATCACCTGCAATAACAGGACTAAGAAAGAAAAAAAACAACAAGAACCAAAACCGAGCCACACCCCAGTCTATAGACAGACAAACACAGAGAAGTCACTGTTCTGGCTGTCATTCTCACCATCAGCATACCAGTCAATGCTCATCTTTTTCTGTAAGACCTTACTGCCTCAGCTGTAACTCTGCAGACACATGCTCATCTGGTCCTACGTAATTCCTGCACGGTACACCGAGGTTCTCCTACCCTGCTACACTTAAAAACCTACACGCAATTGATCATTGTTCGGGTGACAAGAAATTAACCCCCAATCCTTGTCCTTAACTCCCCTGCTCACTGGAAATGGCCAGCTAACTCTACAAGCAACTGCACAATACACAGAAGGAACATATAAGCTAACCCCCCCCACCATGTTACACTTACCTTTTAGTCTGCAGCCTCACACTAAATACCCTTAACTTCTTACAGCCCTCCTCCCTGCGGAAGTTCAATTCTCACTCCCTGGATGTGACTCTTCACCAAAAAAATTAAAACACATGCACGCTAAGACTAGGCTACAAGCAACTAGTTTTGCTGCGAATTGCCTATCTGCTGCTTAATCACATTGCCTGCTCCTGAACCACGTCTCCAATATTTATGTCCACCACGTATTGGACATACAGCTTCTAAGTCACTTTATAAACAGCAACAGAAAATAACTTACTGTATTGAGAGCCAGCTGCCATTGACTAATCATTATAGACACATGGTCAGTGTTCACATAAACCAGGAACACAATTAGACAGCCACCCCTGGGAAAACAAAACCTTACAGAACAGAGCTACAAAAACTACAGCCCTGAAATACTAATTTCATGCAGACTGTAAGGAACAAACCCCTCTCCACTTTGAACTTTGAAAGTGGAAATATGTAAGCTAAGAAGTATTCTTTTACCTTTCCCTGCCCCAAAACATAAGATTTTTAAGAAACTCGACATCACAAAACAACTTCAAAATCATGTTTTGCTCTTCTTTAAACCCAAACACTCAACTTAGCTTTTAAAAAAGTAAAAAGCTAACAGCATCCTCAAGAAAAACTCCTAGCCCCATAAGTGGAGTGTTTCCTCAGCAGACACCAGCATCATTGTTATACACAAAATGGAACAGAAACAATACAAAAGTAATGAAGACATTGACCAAAATCAACAGTTGCCGTGGTTTCTGTACCTGAGAAGGACCACAAAAACATCCATCACTCAACACCAAAAATAAAAACAAAACCCTAGAGAAAACCACAGCACAAAAAAGCTGAGTAATTATCGCACACATAAAAACTAGAGTAGCTTAAAACACAGAGCTCTGAAAAAAACCTCCCCCCAAAAAAACCAAAACCTCCCCAAACACCTTACCTTGAAGAGAGCCAAACCCTATAGGAACTGCCTGCAGGAAAGCTGGGCCTTATATACCCCAGGCCCTACCCACCACCCCTCCCACAATGCCCTGGCTCAGGGCTGGGGCAAACCACCAGCTGGGACAGAAGCACCCTGACAAGGTACAGCTGGGTCTGATTTTATTTGGGTTTGGCCTTTTGGCTGCTTTTGGTCTTTAGGTTTTTGGTTTTATTTTTCTGGCTTAGATTCACATTCAAAACTCACAGACAACACAGTTCTACAGAATTAGGCTCAGAATTACATTTGGTTTCAGACCATGCAGGGATTCTCTGTCTGAGCTCCCGGGGCTCAGGCTCACACAGGGTTACTTCCTCACAGCCTGGCTCACACTCAAACATTTCAACTGCATGGACACTCTAGCTCAGGCTTAGGCTCTTGCTCACTGAGGCTCCATCTGCCTTGGTCTGGCTCCCACATCCACACGAATCTCACATTGAGACTAACACAGACTCCCTGGCTCAGACTCACTCTCACGTGTTAACTAAAGAAAGGTATTCAGATGACTCAGCCCAGGTGACCTATGCTTACAACACCCAAGTAGCAACTTATTTCAGGGTCCTGTCATTTTCATACAACTACAGTCATCTTTTCTTGTTAGTGTTTTCCAGGTGTGTCTGGGTTCGAATAAAAGGATGGAAAACCTCTGAAGGCCAGTGGATGAGCAGCAAAGCTCTGGGAGCAGGAGATGGGACTTTCTGAAGGAAGGGTGCAGCTTCCATCTGTCTCTCAGTGTGTGCATGTTTGCATTTCTGTTGGGTGCTGCAGGTAACTCTGGAGAGGTGAAGGTGCAAACTGAGGAGGGCTGTGAGGAGGTAAGGGGTTTGTGTGTGTGTGTGGTGGCTGGGTGCTGAGGAGAACGTGGCCATGGGGCTCAGTATTTGTGGTTGAGATTGCAGGGCCGGCCCTCTACCTTTGGAGTCAGATGAGCGATGGAGGTGAGTCAGGATCACAACCGGATCAGGAGAAGGATCCTGGGGTTGGCCCCTTTTTGCAAACACCCTGGTTATTTGTCTTTATTGTCCTCGTAGGACCTGGAGGGAAGGAGAGGCCCAGTGTCAGAGCCTATTACCGGATTGGAACAGGCGAGCAGAATGTGGAGGAGCTTTGCAGCAGGAAGAGGGTTGTCACAGATTAGGCCAGCACTGGGGAGCGGGGTGCTGGTGATGATGGTGGCTCCCACTGTGTGTTCCTGTTTGTTCAAAACTTAGACACCTAACTCACAACTTAGACACCAAGTCTACAACTTAGACACCTACTCCTCCAAGCAGACACTAATGTCACAACTTAAGACACCAAGTCCACAATTTACACACCAAGTCATCCAAGCAGACACTAAGGTCATAAATTAGCCTTTAAGTCCACAACCTGGACACCAAGTCCACAATTAGACACCAAGTCCACAACTTAGACACCAAGTCCTCCAAGCAAACACTCGGGTAATAAATAAGCCTCTAAGACCACAACTTAGACACCAAGTCCTCCAAGCACACACTAAGATCATTAATTAGCCTATAAGTCCACAACTTCAACAACAACTCAACAACTTAGAAACCTAGTTCACAACTTACACATCAAGTCCACACCTTAGAAACCTAGTCCTCCAACCAGACACTAAGGTCATAAATTAGCCTCTAAGTCCACAACTTATACACCTAGTCCGCAACTTAGAAACTAAGCCCAAAACATAGACCCCAAGTCCATAACTTAGACACCACGGCCACAACTTAGACACCAAGTCCTCCAAGCAGACACTAAGCTCACACAGTAGACCCTCGCACTGCAATCACAAACACAAATACTGAGCCCCTTTACCATGTTCTCGTCAATGCCCACCCAACACACACTCACCCACACACACACACACAAACCCCTTACCTCCTCTCAGCTCTCCACAGTTTACGCCATCACCTCTCCAGGCTTGCCTGCGCCACCTGAAAAAGAAACAGATACACGCTCAGAGAGGGCTCAAAGCTGAACCCTCACCAAGCACGCCAAGCGGACCCGAAGATCCCAAATTAGACCCTGAGAACACAAATTAGACACTAAGTCCTCCAAGCAGACATCAAGATCACAACTTAGAACCTACGATCACAACTTAAACCCTAAGATCACAACTTAGATCCTAAGACCACAACTTAGACACTACACCCTCCAAACAGACACTAAGGTCACAACTTAGACCCTAAGATCACAACTTAGACACTACATGCTCCAAACAGACACTAAGATCACAAATTAGACATGAAGATCACAAAATAGACACTAAATCCACCATGAAGACACCAAGATCACCCACTGGACACTAAGTCCTCCAAGCAGACCCTAAGATCACAAGTTAGACACCGAGATCACAAGTTAGACTCTATGTCCTCCAAGCAGACACTAAGATGACAAATTAGAACCTAAGATGACAAATTAGACCCTACGATAACAAATTAGACCCTACGATAACAAATTAGACCCTAACAACACAAAGTAGACACTAAGACCTCCAAGCTGGTCCTAAGATGACAAATTAGAAACTAAGCCCTCCAAGGATATCTTAAGCTCACAAATTAGACACTCAGTCCACCAAGCAGACCCCGAGATCACAAATTAAACCCTAAGCTCACATATTGGACCCTTACACCTCCAAACAGACCCTAACCTCACAAATCATACACTAAGTCCTCCAAGCAGACCCTGAGATCATACCTTAAACCCCAGGTCACAAATTAGATCCTAAGGTCACAAATGAGACCCTAATTCCTCCAAGCAGACAATGAGATCACAAGTTGGACACTATGACCTCCAAGCAGACCCTAAACTCACAAATGAGACCCTAATGTCACAAATTTCAACCTAAGTCCTCCAAGCAGACCCTGAGCTTATACATTAGACACCAAGCCCTCCAAGCAGACTCTAAGCTCACACACTACACCCTCGCCCTGCAATCCCAAACACAAACACTGAGACCCTTTGCCACGTTCTCCTCAACGCCCACACAACACACACACACATACACACACACACACAAACCCCTTACCTCCTCTCAGCTCTCCGCAGTTTGCGCCATCACCTCTCCAGGCTTGCCTGCGCCACCTGAAAAAGAAACAGATACACGCTCAGAGAGGGCTCAAAGCTGCACCCTCACCAAGCACGCCAAGCGGACCCGAAGATCCCAAATTAGACCCTGAGAACACAAATTAGACCCTAAGTCCTCCAAGCACACCTTAAGATCTCAAATGAGACACTAAGACCTGCAAGCAGACCCTAAGATCACAACTTAGACCCTGAGTCCTCCAAGGAGACCCTAAGATCACAACTTAGACCCTAACTCCTCCAAGCAGACCCTAAGAACACAAATGAGACACCAAGCTCACAAAGTAGAACTTAAGCTCAAAAATTAGACACTTAGCACACAAATTAGAAACTAAGTCATCCAAGTAGACACTAAGATCACCAACTGAACAATAAGTCCTCCAAGCAGACCCTAAGATCACAAGTTAGACACTAAGTCCTCCAAGCAGACATCAAGATCACAACTTAGAACCTACAATCACAACTTAAACCCTAAGATCACAACTTAGATCCTAAGATTACAACTTAGACACTACACCCTCCAAACAGACACTAAGGTCACAACTTAGACCCTAAGATCGCAACTTAGACACTACATGCTCCAAACAGACACTAAGATCACAAATTAGACGTGAAGATCACAAAATAGACACTAAATCCACCATGAAGACACTAAGATCACCAACTGGACACTAAGTCCTCCAGGCGGACCCTAAGATCACAAATTAGACGCTAAGTCCTCCAAGCAGACATCAAGATCACAACTTAGAACCTACGATCACAACTTAAACCCTAAGATCACAACTTAGACACTACACCCTCCAAACAGGCACTAAGGTCACAACTTAGACCCTAAGATCACAACTTAGACACTACATGCTCCAAACAGACACTAAGATCACAAATTAGACGTGAAGATCACAAAATAGACACTAAATGCACCATGAAGACACTAAGATCACCAACTGGACACTAAGTCCTCCAAGCAGACCCTAAGATCACAAGTTAGACACCGAGACCACAAGTTAGACACTATGTCCTCCAAGCAGACACTAAGATGACAAATTAGACCCTAAGATGACAAATTAGACCCTACGATAACAAATTAGACCCTAACAACACAAAGTAGACACTAAGACCTCCAAGCTGGTCCTAAGATCACAAATTAGAAACTAAGCCCTCCAAGGATATCCTAAGCTCACAAATTAGACACTCAGTCCACCAAGCACACCCCAAGATCACAAATTAAATCCTAAGCTCACATATTGGACCCTAAGCTCACATACTGGACGCTTAGACCTCCAAACAGACCCTAACCTCAGAAATCATACACTAAGTCCTCCAAGCAGACCCTGAGCTCACACATTAGACCCTAAGTCCTCCAAGCAGACCCTGAGATCATACCTTACACCCCAGGTCACAAATTAGACCCTAGGGTCACAAATGAGACCCTAATTCCTCCAAGCAGACCCTGAGATCACAAATTGGACACTAAGACCTCCAAGCAGACCCTAAACTCACAAATGAGACCCTAATGTCACAAATTTCACCCTAAGTCCTCCAAGCAGACCCTAAGCTCACACACTAGACCCTCTACCTGCAATCCCAAACACAAATACTGAGCCCCTTTACCACGTTCTCCTCAACGCCCACCCAACACACACCCCTTACCTCCTCACAGCTCTCCGCAGTTTGCGCCATCACCTCTCCAGGCTCAGCTGCGCTACCTGAAACAGAAGCAGATACACGCTCAGAGAGGGCTCAAAGCTGCACCCTTCCCTCACCACGTGCCATCTCCCTCTCTCGTCACCTTACTGCTCGTCCGCTGGCCTTTGCACATCTTCGGTTCTCTGCTTTCAGACCGTGTATCGCCTACAGAACACAACGCAAGGGATGTTTCAAATTCCACAAAAACTACAAGACACTCCATCACTTGCTGCTTCACTCTGCGCAGCATAGCTCACCTGGCCCAAGTCAGCTCGGGGGCAGAGATCTCCCTTTGCTCCTCCCTCCCCACCTCCAAATTAAAAACATACAGCAAGTCATAAGCCAGCCAGCAGAATAAGGCATACCTTCCTTCTGACACAACAAGTTCACCCACCTGGTACCATCGCTCCTCTCAAGCCTCCTACAGCAGCCTCTGACGCGTTGCTAACCATCTCCTCATCTGCAACAACAACCTGCCATGATTCACAGCAACCCCAAACAAAAGCTGCTTCTGCCTCTAAGTCTCAGGCCAGACTCCCTCTGAGACTTCGGCTGACAACCAGACGCAGACAGACATTCAGACACTCTGAACACAGACGCTCCGACGCCCTGCCTCAGACACTAACTCGAAATACACTCCCAAGCAGACTCTCGGGCCATGACTCTTTCATTCCAAGCTTCTTCCCACAGCTCTTCTGGCCATTCACACACATCTTCAAGAGCAGAGAGCTACACTGCGATGATAAAACCCCACCACATATGTTCCAGAGTTCAAGAATTCCAGGGGAGAGAAAACCAGAGACAAACATACAACTCTCAACTACTTTACTCATATCGGAAACTACAGAGATAGTAAAGGCTACTTCTCATCATGTTTGCTTCTCTTCCCAACCCCAAGGACCCCGTGAAGACCATCAGCAAACCAGCTCCGAGAATCATCATCACGGCAGTGCGAGGCGGCAGGCTCAACCTCAGCGGGCATCCCCGCGCAGGCAACCTTCGCCTGGGTGGGATGAGCTTCTGCCTCCCTCGCACAGCATGAGGCTCGGGCTTCCAGACTCACAAAAATGCACGCTCATTGCCACGCAGGGGGCCAGCCCACGTGGGAAGGAGCGGCCACCGAGAGCTACGGAGGTCTCCAAGGGTCGGGACTTTTCCAGGCACTTCTGAAGCACAACTTTCTGGGTAGGAACCAAAGCTCGACTTCTCGGGAAGCAGACAAAGCAGAACGCTCCGGGGAGGAGCCAAAGGGGACCAACAGTACTCTCCCACCTTTGTGTGTTTCGCCACGGACCGTGACCAATCGTCCCTCACGCAACACCCCGGACTGAAGCCCCACAAACGTCACCTTTTCATCCTGGCATTTCACTCCGAGTCCCTACCTTCACTAGAGCTGACCCTGCCCTTCCCAGGCACCTCCGAGCGCATTCTCCAACCTTCTGACATTCCGGCTCAGATGCTACGTCCCAACGCTACATTTCAAACCCCTTCCCGCCATTCTGACATTCTCCCCCACCCCCTGCCCCGTAAAGGAGTCCCTCTACTTAGCGTGCAGAGTGCCATGGCTCGCCAGGCAGCCTCACTGCTCACAACTCCTGCAGCAGACTCCAGCCATGTTGCGGCCGTTGCCAAGTTCCTCTTCATCATCTGCCACAAAACAAACAAACAAACAAACAAACTGGAACACGCCATGCTGGCCGCCATCACCATCACTCCACCTGAACTACACCGGCCTGTCCCGGGAAAACCGTCTGCCTCCTCCAAAGCTCCTCGACATTGTGCTCGTCTTGTTTGTCCCAAATCGGTGCCAGAGTGTGACGCCGGGCCTCCCCTGCCCTCCGCGCCCTAGGAGGACAGCAGAGAGAAATGACCAGGGTGTTTGCAAAAAGGGACCGACTCCACCGTCCTTCTCCTTACCTCCCTGACTCACCTCCAGCGCTCATCCGACTCCAAAGGTAGAGGGCAGGCCCTGCAATCCCAAACACAAATACTGACCCCTTTGCCACCTTCTCCTCAACGCCCACCCACCACACACACACACGCACACAAACCCCTTACCTCCTCTCAGCTCTCCGCAGTTTGCGCCATCACCTCTCCAGGCTTGCCTGCGCCACCTGAAAAAGAAACAGATACACGCTCAGAGAGGGCTCAAAGCTGCACCCTCACCAAGCACGCCAAGCGGACACCAAGCGCGCCAAGCGGACCCCAAGATCCCAAATTAGACCCTGAGAACACAAATTAGACCCTAAGTCCTCCAAGCACACCTTAAGATATCAAATCAGACACTAAGACCTGCAAAGCAGACCCTAAGATCACAACTTAGACCCTAAGTCCTCCAAGGAGACACTAAGACCACAACTTATACCCTAAGTCCTCCAAGCAGATCCTAAGAACACAAATGAGACACCAAGCTCACAAAGTAGAACTTAAGCTCAAAAATTAGACACTAAGCACACAAATTAGAAACTAAGTCATCCAAGTAGACACGAAGATCACAAATTAGTCACTAAGTCCTCCAAGCAGAGACTAAGAACACAAATTAGACACTAAGTCCTCCAGGCAGACATCAAGATCACAACTTAGAACCTACGATCACAACTTAAAACCTAAGATCACAACTTAGACACTACATGCTCCAAACAGACACTAAGATCACAAATTAGACATGAAGATCACAAAATAGACACTAAATTCACCATGAAGACACTAAGATCACCAACTGGACACTAAGTCCTCCAAGCAGACCCTAAGATCACAAGATAGACACCGAGATCACAAGTTACACACTATGTCCTCCAAGCAGACACTAAGATGACAAATTAGACCCTAAGATGACAAATTAGACCCTAACAACACAAAGTAGACACTAAGACCTCCAAGCTGGTCCTAAGATCACAAAAGAGAAACTAAGTCCTCCAAGGATATCCTAAGCTCACAAATTAGACAGTCCACCAAACAGACCCCGAGATCACAAATTAAATCCTAAGCTCACATATTGGACCCTAAGCTCACATATTGGACCCTTAGACTTCCAAACAAACCCTAACCTCACAAATCATACACTAAGACCTCCAAGCAGACCCTGAGCTCACACATTAAACCCTAAGTCCTCCAAGCAGACCCTGAGATCATACCTTAAACCCCAGGTCACAAATTAGACCCTAAGGTCACAAATGAGACCCTAATTCCTCCAAGCAGACAATGAGATCACAAATTGGACACTAAGACCTCCAAGGAGTCCCTAAACTCACAAATGAGACTCTAATGTCACAAATTTCACCCTAAGTCCTCCAAGCAGACCCTGAGCTCTCACACTAGCCCAAAACTTAAAACCCAAGCCCACAACTTAAAACCCAAACCCAAAACTCAGACCCAAGCCCAAAACTCAGACCCCAAGCCCAAAACTCAGATCCCAAGCCCAAAACTCAGACCCCAAGCCCAAAACTCAGACCCAAGGCCAAAACTCAGACCCCAAGGCCAAAACTCAGACCCCAAGCCCAAAACTCAGACCCCAAGCCCAAAACTCAGACCCCAAGCCCAGAACTTAAAACCCAAGCCCAAAACTTAAAACCCAAGCCCAAAACTTAAAACCCAAGCCCAAAACTTAAAACGCAAGCCCAAAACTCAGACCCCAAGCCCAAAACTTAAAACCCAAGTCCAAAATTCAGACCCCAAGCCCAGAACTTAAAATCCAAGCCCAAAACTCAGACCCCAAGCCCAAAACTTAGACCCCAAGCCCAAAACTAAAAACCCAAGCCCAAAACTTAGACCCCAAGCCCACATCTTTGACCCCAAGCCCATAAATTAGCATCGAATTCCACAACTCAGGCACCTAGTACACAACTTCAATACCATTTCCTCCAAGCAGACACTCAGGCCATCATTTAGCCTCTACTTCCACAACTTAGACACCAAGTCCTCCAAGCAGACCCTAAGGTCACAAATTGGACCCTAGGGACACATATTGGACAGAGATCCTCCAAGCTGAACCTAAGCTCACGCATTAGACCCTAAATCCTCCAAGCAGACTCTGAGCTCCCACTTTAGACACCCAGTCCTTCAAGTAGCCCCTGACTCCCCCACGCAGCCCCTAATTTCTAAAAACATGTAAGTTCTGGAAATATCTAAAACCTAAACACGTTTTACATCCACAAGCCACGTCCCACTCATACAGACAAGCCCTAAGCCTGCAACCGCCCACACGCTAACTTGGACATGTATTCTAAAACTAACACCTCCATTCTGAAGCTGAGAGCAGCATTCTAACACTGAGCCACGCCTTCTAAAACTAACATATTCTTTTTAAGACTAATACCAGCATTCTAAGGCTGACATGGATTTTAAGGCCAACACCAGCATTCCAAGCCTAACACCGACATTCTAAGACCACCAGCAGCATTCTAAGACCAATACCACTAACGTTTACCTCACATAAACTTTGGAAATTACTAACATCATACATTTCTTTTAAATGCATTTACAGAAATGACATTCTTCACCATTTACAATTCATTCTTACAAATCCAATAACACTTCACTACTTACACAAGACGCTCGACAGGTCGCACGCTCGGTCACGTCCCCGTCATCAGACGTCCTTTACGTACGGCAACGCCGCCTTCCACGTGACACGGACCGCTTTCACGCGCCTGACTGAAATCTTCTACGTCCCGGGTATTGCTGTCCAGAAGCAGACGGAGCTCCTCTCGACTCCACAGCTTCTGTGCATACTAACCTGCAGACAAAAAACCATTCCTATTGATACCCTTACAATATGACCTCTAAACATCCTCCCCTCCCTTCCATTTTTTTCCATGTCTGCAAATCTAACAAATTGCACCCAAGAGACAACACTCACTAGACCTAAACATACTTACCAACTACCTACACCCATAGATGAGACAGCAACTTCAGGGCTGCCACACCAACTCTCCCATTTTCTTTCCTAACGCACAGCAACATCCCCCCAGGCAGGCTTCAGGAATCACGAGGAACTGAACTCCCTGAAGCTTCAAAATTACCCAGCCTGGAAACCTCTGCTCATGCAGAGTGCCATAGGTCTCAAAGCAGCCTCGCTGCCCACAACTCCCGCAGCAGACTCCAGCCATGTTGCAGCCGTTGCCAAGTTCCTCTTGATCATCTGCCAGAAACAAACAAAGAAGGGGGAGCACGCTCTGCTGGCCGCCATCACCATCACTCCAGCCCTCCAGCCCGGCCTCTTCCATACCAACCCTCGGCCTCCCCCAAAGCTCCTTAACACTGTGCTCACCTGCCCCAAAGAGATTCCGCAGTCCAACGCCGGGCCTCCCTTGCCCTCCGCGACCAAGGACTGCAACAGGGACAAATGACCCCAGTTCTTACAACACTGACCGACCCCACAACCATTCTCCTTACCTCCCTGACTCACCTCCAGCGCTCATCCGACTCCTAAGGGTAGAGGGCAGGCCCTGCAATCCCAAACACAAACACTGAATCTTTTTGCCACCTTCTCCTCAACGCCCAGCCGCCACACACACACACACACACACGCACAAACTTCTTAGCTCTTCACAGCTTCACATGCAGCCTGAAGCAATGCTCCAGAAAGCTACTGATGAGGTGACTGAAGACAAAAGCCTTACTCTGCTTTGTACTTTTATATCATGACAAGAAATGCCTGACCCTTCGTTAAGCAACCGACGTGAGCAGTCAGGATACGAAGAACAAGGTCCAAGGACCAGGCTGAGCATCTTCAGCTCAAGCAGCAATGTGGAAGCGCCAATGCAGAAAACAAGCGCAGGCGCTCAATAACACAGGCAAGCTCTACCGCCCTGCCCACTGTAAGATGATGCTATAAAAAGTCGCAATTATTTATCCTCATCCCCATGGTACATTGCAAACCTGTGCCTCCTATCCTGATGCTGTCCCCCACCCCCCTGCTGCCAAAAATTAGTCTTTCTGCTTTATCTCTATAGTGCCATAGGTCTCAAGCCAAACTTATTGCTCAGAACTTCCATACTAAACACCTGGGAGTTTGCTGCATCCACCCAATTCATCTTCATCACCTGCAATAACAGGACTAAGAAAGAAAAAAAACAACAAGAACCAAAACCGAGCCACACCCCAGTCTATAGACAGACAAACACAGAGAAGTCACTGTTCTGGCTGTCATTCTCACCATCAGCATACCAGTCAATGCTCATCTTTTTCTGTAAGACCTTACTGCCTCAGCTGTAACTCTGCAGACACATGCTCATCTGGTCCTACGTAATTCCTGCACGGTACACCGAGGTTCTCCTACCCTGCTACACTTAAAAACCTACACGCAATTGATCATTGTTCGGGTGACAAGAAATTAACCCCCAATCCTTGTCCTTAACTCCCCTGCTCACTGGAAATGGCCAGCTAACTCTACAAGCAACTGCACAATACACAGAAGGAACATATAAGCTAACCCCCCCCACCATGTTACACTTACCTTTTAGTCTGCAGCCTCACACTAAATACCCTTAACTTCTTACAGCCCTCCTCCCTGCGGAAGTTCAATTCTCACTCCCTGGATGTGACTCTTCACCAAAAAAATTAAAACACATGCACGCTAAGACTAGGCTACAAGCAACTAGTTTTGCTGCGAATTGCCTATCTGCTGCTTAATCACATTGCCTGCTCCTGAACCACGTCTCCAATATTTATGTCCACCACGTATTGGACATACAGCTTCTAAGTCACTTTATAAACAGCAACAGAAAATAACTTACTGTATTGAGAGCCAGCTGCCATTGACTAATCATTATAGACACATGGTCAGTGTTCACATAAACCAGGAACACAATTAGACAGCCACCCCTGGGAAAACAAAACCTTACAGAACAGAGCTACAAAAACTACAGCCCTGAAATACTAATTTCATGCAGACTGTAAGGAACAAACCCCTCTCCACTTTGAACTTTGAAAGTGGAAATATGTAAGCTAAGAAGTATTCTTTTACCTTTCCCTGCCCCAAAACATAAGATTTTTAAGAAACTCGACATCACAAAACAACTTCAAAATCATGTTTTGCTCTTCTTTAAACCCAAACACTCAACTTAGCTTTTAAAAAAGTAAAAAGCTAACAGCATCCTCAAGAAAAACTCCTAGCCCCATAAGTGGAGTGTTTCCTCAGCAGACACCAGCATCATTGTTATACACAAAATGGAACAGAAACAATACAAAAGTAATGAAGACATTGACCAAAATCAACAGTTGCCGTGGTTTCTGTACCTGAGAAGGACCACAAAAACATCCATCACTCAACACCAAAAATAAAAACAAAACCCTAGAGAAAACCACAGCACAAAAAAGCTGAGTAATTATCGCACACATAAAAACTAGAGTAGCTTAAAACACAGAGCTCTGAAAAAAACCTCCCCCCAAAAAAACCAAAACCTCCCCAAACACCTTACCTTGAAGAGAGCCAAACCCTATAGGAACTGCCTGCAGGAAAGCTGGGCCTTATATACCCCAGGCCCTACCCACCACCCCTCCCACAATGCCCTGGCTCAGGGCTGGGGCAAACCACCAGCTGGGACAGAAGCACCCTGACAAGGTACAGCTGGGTCTGATTTTATTTGGGTTTGGCCTTTTGGCTGCTTTTGGTCTTTAGGTTTTTGGTTTTATTTTTCTGGCTTAGATTCACATTCAAAACTCACAGACAACACAGTTCTACAGAATTAGGCTCAGAATTACATTTGGTTTCAGACCATGCAGGGATTCTCTGTCTGAGCTCCCGGGGCTCAGGCTCACACAGGGTTACTTCCTCACAGCCTGGCTCACACTCAAACATTTCAACTGCATGGACACTCTAGCTCAGGCTCTTGCTCACTGAGGCTCCATCTGCCTTGGTCTGGCTCCCACATCCGCACGAATCTCACATTGAGACTAACACAGACTCCCTGGCTCAGGCTCACTCTCACATGTTAACTAAAGAAAGGTATTCAGATGACTCAGCCCAGGTGACCTATGCTTACAACACCCAAGTAGCAACTTATTTCAGGGTCCTGTCATTTTCATACAACTACAGTCATCTTTTCTTGTTAGTGTTTTCCAGGTGTGTCTGGGTTCGAATAAAAGGATGGAAAACCTCTGAAGGCCAGTGGATGAGCAGCAAAGCTCTGGGAGCAGGAGATGGGACTTTCTGAAGGAAGGGTGCAGCTTCCATCTGTCTCTCAGTGTGTGCATGTTTGCATTTCTGTTGGGTGCTGCAGGTAACTCTGGAGAGGTGAAGGTGCAAACTGAGGAGGGCTGTGAGGAGGTAAGGGGTTTGTGTGTGTGTGTGTGTGTGTGGTGGCTGGGTGCTGAGGAGAACGTGGCCAAGGGGCTCAGTATTTGTGGTTGAGATTGCAGGGCCGGCCCTCTACCTTTGGAGTCGGATGAGCGATGGAGGTGAGTCAGGATCACAACCGGATCAGGAGAAGGATCCTGGGGTTGGCCCCTTTTTGCAAACACCCTGGTTATTTGTCTTTATTGTCCTCGTAGGACCTGGAGGGAAGGAGAGGCCCAGTGTCAGAGCCTATTACCGGATTGGAACAGGCGAGCAGAATGTGGAGGAGCTTTGCAGCAGGAAGAGGGTTGTCACAGATTAGGCCAGCACTGGGGAGCGGGGTGCTGGTGATGATGGTGGCTCCCACTGTGTGTTCCTGTTTGTTCAAAACTTAGACACCTAACTCACAACTTAGACACCAAGTCTACAACTTAGACACCTACTCCTCCATGCAGACACTAATGTCACAACTTAAGACACCAAGTCCACAATTTACACACCAAGTCAACCAAGCAGACACTAAGGTCATAAATTAGCCTTTAAGTCCACAACCTGGACTCCAAGTCCACAATTAGACACCAAGTCCACAACTTAGACACCAAGTCCTCCAAGCAAACACTCGGGTAATAAATAAGCCTCTAAGACCACAACTTAGACACCAAGTCCTCCAAGCACACACTAAGATCATTAATTAGCCTATAAGTCCACAACTTCAACAACAACTCAACAACTTAGAAACCTAGTTCACAACTTACACATCAAGTCCACACCTTAGAAACCTAGTCCTCCAACCAGACACTAAGGTCATAAATTAGCCTCTAAGTCCACAACTTATACACCTAGTCCGCAACTTAGAAACTAAGCCCAAAACATAGACCCCAAGTCCATAACTTAGACACCACGGCCACAACTTAGACACCAAGTCCTCCAAGCAGACACTAAGCTCACACAGTAGACCCTCGCACTGCAATCACAAACACAAATACTGAGCCCCTTAACCATGTTCTCGTCAATGCCCACCCAACACACACTCACCCACACACACACACACAAACCCCTTACCTCCTCTCAGCTCTCCACAGTTTACGCCATCACCTCTCCAGGCTTGCCTGCGCCACCTGAAAAAGAAACAGATACACGCTCAGAGAGGGCTCAAAGCTGAACCCTCACCAAGCACGCCAAGCGGACCCGAAGATCCCAAATTAGACCCTGAGAACACAAATTAGACACTAATTCCTCCAAGCAGACATCAAGATCACAACTTAGAACCTACGATCACAACTTAAACCCTAAGATCACAACTTAGATCCTAAGACCACAACTTAGACACTACACCCTCCAAACAGACACTAAGGTCACAACTTAGACCCTAAGATCACAACTTAGACACTACATGCTCCAAACAGACACTAAGATCACAAATTAGACATGAAGATCACAAAATAGACACTAAATCCACCATGAAGACACCAAGATCACCCACTGGACACTAAGTCCTCCAAGCAGACCCTAAGATCACAAGTTAGACACCGAGATCACAAGTTAGACTCTATGTCCTCCAAGCAGACACTAAGATGACAAATTAGAACCTAAGATGACAAATTAGACCCTACGATAACAAATTAGACCCTACGATAACAAATTAGACCCTAACAACACAAAGTAGACACTAAGACCTCCAAGCTGGTCCTAAGATGACAAATTAGAAACTAAGCCCTCCAAGGATATCTTAAGCTCACAAATTAGACACTCAGTCCACCAAGCAGACCCCGAGATCACAAATTAAACCCTAAGCTCACATATTGGACCCTTACACCTCCAAACAGACCCTAACCTCACAAATCATACACTAAGTCCTCCAAGCAGACCCTGAGATCATACCTTAAACCCCAGGTCACAAATTAGATCCTAAGGTCACAAATGAGACCCTAATTCCTCCAAGCAGACAATGAGATCACAAGTTGGACACTATGACCTCCAAGCAGACCCTAAACTCACAAATGAGACCCTAATGTCACAAATTTCAACCTAAGTCCTCCAAGCAGACCCTGAGCTTATACATTAGACACCAAGCCCTCCAAGCAGACCCTAAGCTCACACACTACACCCTCGCCCTGCAATCCCAAACACAAACACTGAGACCCTTTGCCACGTTCTCCTCAACGCCCACACAACACACACACACATACACACACACACACAAACCCCTTACCTCCTCTCAGCTCTCCGCAGTTTGCGCCATCACCTCTCCAGGCTTGCCTGCGCCACCTGAAAAAGAAACAGATACACGCTCAGAGAGGGCTCAAAGCTGCACCCTCACCAAGCACGCCAAGCGGACCCGAAGATCCCAAATTAGACCCTGAGAACACAAATTAGACCCTAAGTCCTCCAAGCACACCTTAAGATCTCAAATGAGACACTAAGACCTGCAAGCAGACCCTAAGATCACAACTTAGACCCTGAGTCCTCCAAGGAGACCCTAAGATCACAACTTAGACCCTAACTCCTCCAAGCAGACCCTAAGAACACAAATGAGACACCAAGCTCACAAAGTAGAACTTAAGCTCAAAAATTAGACACTTAGCACACAAATTAGAAACTAAGTCATCCAAGTAGACACTAAGATCACCAACTGAACAATAAGTCCTCCAAGCAGACCCTAAGATCACAAGTTAGACACTAAGTCCTCCAAGCAGACATCAAGATCACAACTTAGAACCTACGATCACAACTTAAACCCTAAGATCACAACTTAGATCCTAAGATTACAACTTAGACACTACACCCTCCAAACAGACACTAAGGTCACAACTTAGACCCTAAGATCGCAACTTAGACACTACATGCTCCAAACAGACACTAAGATCACAAATTAGACGTGAAGATCACAAAATAGACACTAAATCCACCATGAAGACACTAAGATCACCAACTGGACACTAAGTCCTCCAGGCGGACCCTAAGATCACAAATTAGACGCTAAGTCCTCCAAGCAGACATCAAGATCACAACTTAGAACCTACGATCACAACTTAAACCCTAAGATCACAACTTAGACACTACACCCTCCAAACAGGCACTAAGGTCACAACTTAGACCCTAAGATCACAACTTAGACACTACATGCTCCAAACAGACACTAAGATCACAAATTAGACGTGAAGATCACAAAATAGACACTAAATCCACCATGAAGACACTAAGATCACCAACTGGACACTAAGTCCTCCAAGCAGACCCTAAGATCACAAGTTAGACACCGAGACCACAAGTTAGACACTATGTCCTCCAAGCAGACACTAAGAGGACAAATTAGACCCTAAGATGACAAATTAGACCCTACGATAACAAATTAGACCCTAACAACACAAAGTAGACACTAAGACCTCCAAGCTGGTCCTAAGATCACAAATTAGAAACTAAGCCCTCCAAGGATATCCTAAGCTCACAAATTAGACACTCAGTCCACCAAGCACACCCCAAGATCACAAATTAAATCCTAAGCTCACATATTGGACCCTAAGCTCACATACTGGACGCTTAGACCTCCAAACAGACCCTAACCTCAGAAATCATACACTAAGTCCTCCAAGCAGACCCTGAGCTCACACATTAGACCCTAAGTCCTCCAAGCAGACCCTGAGATCATACCTTACACCCCAGGTCACAAATTAGACCCTAGGGTCACAAATGAGACCCTAATTCCTCCAAGCAGACCCTGAGATCACAAATTGGACACTAAGACCTCCAAGCAGACCCTAAACTCACAAATGAGACCCTAATGTCACAAATTTCACCCTAAGTCCTCCAAGCAGACCCTAAGCTCACACACTAGACCCTCTACCTGCAATCCCAAACACAAATACTGAGCCCCTTTACCACGTTCTCCTCAACGCCCACCCAACACACACCCCTTACCTCCTCACAGCTCTCCGCAGTTTGCGCCATCACCTCTCCAGGCTCGGCTGCGCTACCTGAAACAGAAGCAGATACACGCTCAGAGAGGGCTCAAAGCTGCACCCTTCCCTCACCACGTGCCATCTCCCTCTCTCGTCACCTTACTGCTCGTCCGCTGGCCTTTGCACATCTTCGGTTCTCTGCTTTCAGACCGTGTATCGCCTACAGAACACAACGCAAGGGATGTTTCAAATTCCACAAAAACTACAAGACACTCCATCACTTGCTGCTTCACTCTGCGCAGCATAGCTCACCTGGCCCAAGTCAGCTCGGGGGCAGAGATCTCCCTTTGCTCCTCCCTCCCCACCTCCAAATTAAAAACATACAGCAAGTCATAAGCCAGCCAGCAGAATAAGGCATACCTTCCTTCTGACACAACAAGTTCACCCACCTGGTACCATCGCTCCTCTCAAGCCTCCTACAGCAGCCTCTGACGCGTTGCTAACCATCTCCTCATCTGCAACAACAACCTGCCATGATTCACAGCAACCCCAAACAAAAGCTGCTTCTGCCTCTAAGTCTCAGGCCAGACTCCCTCTGAGACTTCGGCTGACAACCAGACGCAGACAGACATTCAGACACTCTGAACACAGACGCTCCGACGCCCTGCCTCAGACACTAACTCGAAATACACTCCCAAGCAGACTCTCGGGCCCTGACTCATTCATTCCAAGCTTCTTCCCACAGCTCTTCTGGCCATTCACACACATCTTCAAGAGCAGAGAGCTACACTGCGATGATAAAACCCCACCACATATGTTCCAGAGTTCAAGAATTCCAGGGGAGAGAAAACCAGAGACAAACATACAACTCTCAACTACTTTACTCATATCGGAAACTACAGAGATAGTAAAGGCTACTTCTCATCATGTTTGCTTCTCTTCCCAACCCCAAGGACCCCGTGAAGACCATCAGCAAACCAGCTCCGAGAATCATCATCACGGCAGTGCGAGGCGGCAGGCTCAACCTCAGCGGGCGTCCCCGCGCAGGCAACCTTCGCCTGGGTGGGATGAGCTTCTGCCTCCCTCGCACAGCATGAGGCTCGGGCTTCCAGACTCACAAAAATGCACGCTCATTGCCACGCAGGGGGCCAGCCCACGTGGGAAGGAGCGGCCACCGAGAGCTACGGAGGTCTCCAAGGGTCGGGACTTTTCCAGGCACTTCTGAAGCACAACTTTCTGGGTAGGAACCAAAGCTCGACTTCTCGGGAAGCAGACAAAGCAGAACGCTCCGGGGAGGAGCCAAAGGGGACCAACACTCTCAACAAAGTAATTGTTGAGATTAAAAAAAACTCTCAAAAACAACCCAACAACTCACAACAAAGTACTCTCCCACCTTTGTGTGTTTCGCCACGGACCGTGACCAATCGTCCCTCACGCAACACCCTGGACTGAAGCCCCACAAACGTCACCTTTTCATCCTGGCATTTCACTCCGAGTCCCTACCTTCACTAGAGCTGACCCTGCCCTTCCCAGGCACCTCCGAGCGCATTCTCCAACCTTCTGAAATTCCGGCTCAGATGCTACGTCCCAACGCTACATTTCAAACCCCTTCCCGCCATTCTGACATTCTCCCCCACCCCCTGCCCCGTAAAGGAGTCCCTCTACTTAGCGTGCAGAGTGCCATGGCTCGCCAGGCAGCCTCACTGCTCACAACTCCTGCAGCAGACTCCAGCCATGTTGCGGCCGTTGCCAAGTTCCTCTTCATCATCTGCCACAAAACAAACAAACAAACAAACAAACTGGAACACGCCATGCTGGCCGCCATCACCATCACTCCACCTGAACTACACCGGCCTGTCCCGGGAAAACCGTCTGCCTCCTCCAAAGCTCCTTGACATTGTGCTCGTCTTGTTTGTCCCAAATCGGTGCCAGAGTGTGACGCCGGGCCTCCCCTGCCCTCCGCGCCCTAGGAGGACAGCAGAGAGAAATGACCAGGGTGTTTGCAAAAAGGGACCGACTCCACCGTCCTTCTCCTTACCTCCCTGACTCACCTCCAGCGCTCATCCGACTCCAAAGGTAGAGGGCAGGCCCTGCAATCCCAAACACAAATACTGACCCCTTTGCCACCTTCTCCTCAACGCCCACCCACCACACACACACACGCACACAAACCCCTTACCTCCTCTCAGCTCTCCGCAGTTTGCGCCATCACCTCTCCAGGCTTGCCTGCGCCACCTGAAAAAGAAACAGATACACGCTCAGAGAGGGCTCAAAGCTGCACCCTCACCAAGCACGCCAAGCGGACACCAAGCGCGCCAAGCGGACCCCAAGATCCCAAATTAGACCCTGAGAACACAAATTAGACCCTAAGTCCTCCAAGCACACCTTAAGATATCAAATCAGACACTAAGACCTGCAAAGCAGACCCTAAGATCACAACTTAGACCCTAAGTCCTCCAAGGAGACACTAAGACCACAACTTATACCCTAAGTCCTCCAAGCAGATCCTAAGAACACAAATGAGACACCAAGCTCACAAAGTAGAACTTAAGCTCAAAAATTAGACACTAAGCACACAAATTAGAAACTAAGTCATCCAAGTAGACACGAAGATCACAAATTAGTCACTAAGTCCTCCAAGCAGAGACTAAGAACACAAATTAGACACTAAGTCCTCCAGGCAGACATCAAGATCACAACTTAGAACCTACGATCACAACTTAAACCCTAAGATCACAACTTAGACACTACATGCTCCAAACAGACACTAAGATCACAAATTAGACATGAAGATCACAAAATAGACACTAAATTCACCATGAAGACACTAAGATCACCAACTGGACACTAAGTCCTCCAAGCAGACCCTAAGATCACAAGATAGACACCGAGATCACAAGTTACACACTATGTCCTCCAAGCAGACACTAAGATGACAAATTAGACCCTAAGATGACAAATTAGACCCTAACAACACAAAGTAGACACTAAGACCTCCAAGCTGGTCCTAAGATCACAAAAGAGAAACTAAGTCCTCCAAGGATATCCTAAGCTCACAAATTAGACAGTCCACCAAACAGACCCCGAGATCACAAATTAAATCCTAAGCTCACATATTGGACCCTAAGCTCACATATTGGACCCTTAGACTTCCAAACAAACCCTAACCTCACAAATCATACACTAAGTCCTCCAAGCAGACCCTGAGCTCACACATTAAACCCTAAGTCCTCCAAGCAGACCCTGAGATCATACCTTAAACCCCAGGTCACAAATTAGACCCTAAGGTCACAAATGAGACCCTAATTCCTCCAAGCAGACAATGAGATCACAAATTGGACACTAAGACCTCCAAGGAGTCCCTAAACTCACAAATGAGACTCTAATGTCACAAATTTCACCCTAAGTCCTCCAAGCAGACCCTGAGCTCTCACACTAGCCCAAAACTTAAAACCCAAGCCCACAACTTAAAACCCAAACCCAAAACTCAGACCCAAGCCCAAAACTCAGACCCCAAGGCCAAAACTCAGACCCCAAGGCCAAAACTCAGACCCAAGCCCAAAACTCAGACCCCAAGCCCAAAACTCAGACCCCAAGCCCAAAACTCAGACCCCAAGGCCAAAACTCAGACCCCAAGCCCAAAACTCAGACCCCAAGCCCAGAACTTAAAACCCAAGCCCAAAACTTAAAACCCAAGCCCAAAACTTAAAACGCAAGCCCAAAACTTAAAACCCAAGCCCAAAACTTAAAACGCAAGCCCAAAACTCAGACCCCAAGCCCAAAACTTAAAACCCAAGTCCAAAATTCAGACCCCAAGCCCAGAAATTAAAATCCAAGCCCAAAAGTCAGACCCCAAGCCCAAAACTTAGACCCCAAGCCCAAAACTAAAAACCCAAGCCCAAAACTTAGACCCCAAGCCCACATCTTTGACCCCAAGCCCATAAATTGGCATCGAATTCCACAACTCAGGCACCTAGTACACAACTTCAATACCATTTCCTCCAAGCAGACACTCAGGCCATCATTTAGCCTCTACTTCCACAACTTAGACACCAAGTCCTCCAAGCAGACCCTAAGGTCACAAATTGGACCCTAGGGACACATATTGGACAGAGATCCTCCAAGCTGAACCTAAGCTCACGCATTAGACCCTAAATCCTCCAAGCAGACTCTGAGCTCCCACTTTAGACACCCAGTCCTTCAAGTAGCCCCTGACTCCCCCACGCAGCCCCTAATTTCTAAAAACATGTAAGTTCTGGAAATATCTAAAACCTAAACACGTTTTACATCCACAAGCCACGTCCCACTCATACAGACAAGCCCTAAGCCTGCAACCGCCCACACGCTAACTTGGACATGTATTCTAAAACTAACACCTCCATTCTGAAGCTGAGAGCAGCATTCTAACACTGAGCCACGCCTTCTAAAACTAACATATTCTTTTTAAGACTAATACCAGCATTCTAAGGCTGACATGGATTTTAAGGCCAACACCAGCATTCCAAGCCTAACACCGACATTCTAAGACCACCAGCAGCATTCTAAGACCAATACCACTAACGTTTACCTCACATAAACTTTGGAAATTACTAACATCATACATTTCTTTTAAATGCATTTACAGAAATGACATTCTTCACCATTTACAATTCATTCTTACAAATCCAATAACACTTCACTACTTACACAAGACGCTCGACAGGTCGCACGCTCGGTCACGTCCCCGTCATCAGACGTCCTTTACGTACGGCAACGCCGCCTTCCACGTGACACGGACCGCTTTCACGCGCCTGACTGAAATCTTCTACGTCCCGGGTATTGCTGTCCAGAAGCAGACGGAGCTCCTCTCGACTCCACAGCTTCTGTGCATACTAACCTGCAGACAAAAAACCATTCCTATTGATACCCTTACAATATGACCTCTAAACATCCTCCCCTCCCTTCCATTTTTTTCCATGTCTGCAAAGCTAACAAATTGCACCCAAGAGACAACACTCACTAGACCTAAACATACTTACCAACTACCTACACCCATAGATGAGACAGCAACTTCAGGGCTGCCACACCAACTCTCCCATTTTCTTTCCTAACGCACAGCAACATCCCCCCAGGCAGGCTTCAGGAATCACGAGGAACTGAACTCCCTGAAGCTTCAAAATTACCCAGCCTGGAAACCTCTGCTCATGCAGAGTGCCATAGGTCTCAAAGCAGCCTCGCTGCCCACAACTCCCGCAGCAGACTCCAGCCATGTTGCAGCCGTTGCCAAGTTCCTCTTGATCATCTGCCAGAAACAAACAAAGAAGGGGGAGCACGCTCTGCTGGCCGCCATCACCATCACTCCAGCCCTCCAGCCCGGCCTCTTCCATACCAACCTTCGGCCTCCCCCAAAGCTCCTTAACACTGTGCTCACCTGCCCCAAAGAGATTCCGCAGTCCAACGCCGGGCCTCCCTTGCCCTCCGCGACCAAGGACTGCAACAGGGACAAATGACCCCAGTTCTTACAACACTGACCGACCCCACAACCATTCTCCTTACCTCCCTGACTCACCTCCAGCGCTCATCCGACTCCTAAGGGTAGAGGGCAGGCCCTGCAATCCCAAACACAAACACTGAATCTTTTTGCCACCTTCTCCTCAACGCCCAGCCGCCACACACACACACACACACACACACGCACAAACTTCTTAGCTCTTCACAGCTTCACATGCAGCCTGAAGCAATGCTCCAGAAAGCTACTGATGAGGTGACTGAAGACAAAAGCCTTACTCTGCTTTGTACTTTTATATCATGACAAGAAATGCCTGACCCTTCGTTAAGCAACCGACGTGAGCAGTCAGGATACGAAGAACAAGGTCCAAGGACCAGGCTGAGCATCTTCAGCTCAAGCAGCAATGTGGAAGCGCCAATGCAGAAAACAAGCGCAGGCGCTCAATAACACAGGCAAGCTCTACCGCCCTGCCCACTGTAAGATGATGCTATAAAAAGTCGCAATTATTTATCCTCATCCCCATGGTACATTGCAAACCTGTGCCTCCTATCCTGATGCTGTCCCCCACCCCCCTGCTGCCAAAAATTAGTCTTTCTGCTTTATCTCTATAGTGCCATAGGTCTCAAGCCAAACTTATTGCTCAGAACTTCCATACTAAACACCTGGGAGTTTGCTGCATCCACCCAATTCATCTTCATCACCTGCAATAACAGGACTAAGAAAGAAAAAAACCAACAAGAACCAAAACCGAGCCACACCCCAGTCTATAGACAGACAAACACAGAGAAGTCACTGTTCTGGCTGTCATTCTCACCATCAGCATACCAGTCAATGCTCATCTTTTTCTGTAAGACCTTACTGCCTCAGCTGTAACTCTGCAGACACATGCTCATCTGGTCCTACGTAATTCCTGCACGGTACACCGAGGTTCTCCTACCCTGCTACACTTAAAAACCTACACGCAATTGATCATTGTTCGGGTGACAAGAAATTAACCCCCAATCCTTGTCCTTAACTCCCCTGCTCACTGGAAATGGCCAGCTAACTCTACAAGCAACTGCACAATACACAGAAGGAACATATAAGCTAACCCCCCCCACCATGTTACACTTACCTTTTAGTCTGCAGCCTCACACTAAATACCCTTAACTTCTTACAGCCCTCCTCCCTGCGGAAGTTCAATTCTCACTCCCTGGATGTGACTCTTCACCAAAAAAATTAAAACACATGCACGCTAAGACTAGGCTACAAGCAACTAGTTTTGCTGCGAATTGCCTATCTGCTGCTTAATCACATTGCCTGCTCCTGAACCACGTCTCCAATATTTATGTCCACCACGTATTGGACATACAGCTTCTAAGTCACTTTATAAACAGCAACAGAAAATAACTTACTGTATTGAGAGCCAGCTGCCATTGACTAATCATTATAGACACATGGTCAGTGTTCACATAAACCAGGAACACAATTAGACAGCCACCCCTGGGAAAACAAAACCTTACAGAACAGAGCTACAAAAACTACAGCCCTGAAATACTAATTTCATGCAGACTGTAAGGAACAAACCCCTCTCCACTTTGAACTTTGAAAGTGGAAATATGTAAGCTAAGAAGTATTCTTTTACCTTTCCCTGCCCCAAAACATAAGATTTTTAAGAAACTCGACATCACAAAACAACTTCAAAATCATGTTTTGCTCTTCTTTAAACCCAAACACTCAACTTAGCTTTTAAAAAAGTAAAAAGCTAACAGCATCCTCAAGAAAAACTCCTAGCCCCATAAGTGGAGTGTTTCCTCAGCAGACACCAGCATCATTGTTATACACAAAATGGAACAGAAACAATACAAAAGTAATGAAGACATTGACCAAAATCAACAGTTGCCGTGGTTTCTGTACCTGAGAAGGACCACAAAAACATCCATCACTCAACACCAAAAATAAAAACAAAACCCTAGAGAAAACCACAGCACAAAAAAGCTGAGTAATTATCGCACACATAAAAACTAGAGTAGCTTAAAACACAGAGCTCTGAAAAAAACCTCCCCCCAAAAAAACCAAAACCTCCCCAAACACCTTACCTTGAAGAGAGCCAAACCCTATAGGAACTGCCTGCAGGAAAGCTGGGCCTTATATACCCCAGGCCCTACCCACCACCCCTCCCACAATGCCCTGGCTCAGGGCTGGGGCAAACCACCAGCTGGGACAGAAGCACCCTGACAAGGTACAGCTGGGTCTGATTTTATTTGGGTTTGGCCTTTTGGCTGCTTTTGGTCTTTAGGTTTTTGGTTTTATTTTTCTGGCTTAGATTCACATTCAAAACTCACAGACAACACAGTTCTACAGAATTAGGCTCAGAATTACATTTGGTTTCAGACCATGCAGGGATTCTCTGTCTGAGCTCCCGGGGCTCAGGCTCACACAGGGTTACTTCCTCACAGCCTGGCTCACACTCAAACATTTCAACTGCATGGACACTCTAGCTCAGGCTTAGGCTCTTGCTCACTGAGGCTCCATCTGCCTTGGTCTGGCTCCCACATCCACACGAATCTCACATTGAGACTAACACAGACTCCCTGGCTCAGGCTCACTCTCACATGTTAACTAAAGAAAGGTATTCAGATGACTCAGCCCAGGTGACCTATGCTTACAACACCCAAGTAGCAACTTATTTCAGGGTCCTGTCATTTTCATACAACTACAGTCATCTTTTCTTGTTAGTGTTTTCCAGGTGTGTCTGGGTTCGAATAAAAGGATGGAAAACCTCTGAAGGCCAGTGGATGAGCAGCAAAGCTCTGGGAGCAGGAGATGGGACTTTCTGAAGGAAGGGTGCAGCTTCCATCTGTCTCTCAGTGTGTGCATGTTTGCATTTCTGTTGGGTGCTGCAGGTAACTCTGGAGAGGTGAAGGTGCAAACTGAGGAGGGCTGTGAGGAGGTAAGGGGTTTGTGTGTGTGTGTGGTGGCTGGGTGCTGAGGAGAACGTGGCCAAGGGGCTCAGTATTTGTGGTTGAGATTGCAGGGCCGGCCCTCTACCTTTGGAGTCGGATGAGCGATGGAGGTGAGTCAGGATCACAACCGGATCAGGAGAAGGATCCTGGGGTTGGCCCCTTTTTGCAAACACCCTGGTTATTTGTCTTTATTGTCCTCGTAGGACCTGGAGGGAAGGAGAGGCCCAGTGTCAGAGCCTATTACCGGATTGGAACAGGCGAGCAGAATGTGGAGGAGCTTTGCAGCAGGAAGAGGGTTGTCACAGATTAGGCCAGCACTGGGGAGCGGGGTGCTGGTGATGATGGTGGCTCCCACTGTGTGTTCCTGTTTGTTCAAAACTTAGACACCTAACTCACAACTTAGACACCAAGTCTACAACTTAGACACCTACTCCTCCAAGCAGACACTAATGTCACAACTTAAGACACCAAGTCCACAATTTACACACCAAGTCATCCAAGCAGACACTAAGGTCATAAATTAGCCTTTAAGTCCACAACCTGGACACCAAGTCCACAATTAGACACCAAGTCCACAACTTAGACACCAAGTCCTCCAAGCAAACACTCGGGTAATAAATAAGCCTCTAAGACCACAACTTAGACACCAAGTCCTCCAAGCACACACTAAGATCATTAATTAGCCTATAAGTCCACAACTTCAACAACAACTCAACAACTTAGAAACCTAGTTCACAACTTACACATCAAGTCCACACCTTAGAAACCTAGTCCTCCAACCAGACACTAAGGTCATAAATTAGCCTCTAAGTCCACAACTTATACACCTAGTCCGCAACTTAGAAACTAAGCCCAAAACATAGACCCCAAGTCCATAACTTAGACACCACGGCCACAACTTAGACACCAAGTCCTCCAAGCAGACACTAAGCTCACACAGTAGACCCTCGCACTGCAATCACAAACACAAATACTGAGCCCCTTTACCATGTTCTCGTCAATGCCCACCCAACACACACTCACCCACACACACACACACAAACCCCTTACCTCCTCTCAGCTCTCCACAGTTTACGCCATCACCTCTCCAGGCTTGCCTGCGCCACCTGAAAAAGAAACAGATACACGCTCAGAGAGGGCTCAAAGCTGAACCCTCACCAAGCACGCCAAGCGGACCCGAAGATCCCAAATTAGACCCTGAGAACACAAATTAGACACTAAGTCCTCCAAGCAGACATCAAGATCACAACTTAGAACCTACGATCACAACTTAAACCCTAAGATCACAACTTAGATCCTAAGACCACAACTTAGACACTACACCCTCCAAACAGACACTAAGGTCACAACTTAGACCCTAAGATCACAACTTAGACACTACATGCTCCAAACAGACACTAAGATCACAAATTAGACATGAAGATCACAAAATAGACACTAAATCCACCATGAAGACACCAAGATCACCCACTGGACACTAAGTCCTCCAAGCAGACCCTAAGATCACAAGTTAGACACCGAGATCACAAGTTAGACTCTATGTCCTCCAAGCAGACACTAAGATGACAAATTAGAACCTAAGATGACAAATTAGACCCTACGATAACAAATTAGACCCTACGATAACAAATTAGACCCTAACAACACAAAGTAGACACTAAGACCTCCAAGCTGGTCCTAAGATCACAAATTAGAAACTAAGCCCTCCAAGGATATCTTAAGCTCACAAATTAGACACTCAGTCCACCAAGCAGACCCCGAGATCACAAATTAAACCCTAAGCTCACATATTGGACCCTTACACCTCCAAACAGACCCTAACCTCACAAATCATACACTAAGTCCTCCAAGCAGACCCTGAGATCATACCTTAAACCCCAGGTCACAAATTAGATCCTAAGGTCACAAATGAGACCCTAATTCCTCCAAGCAGACAATGAGATCACAAGTTGGACACTATGACCTCCAAGCAGACCCTAAACTCACAAATGAGACCCTAATGTCACAAATTTCAACCTAAGTCCTCCAAGCAGACCCTGAGCTTATACATTAGACACCAAGCCCTCCAAGCAGACCCTAAGCTCACACACTACACCCTCGCCCTGCAATCCCAAACACAAACACTGAGACCCTTTGCCACGTTCTCCTCAACGCCCACACAACACACACACACATACACACACACACACAAACCCCTTACCTCCTCTCAGCTCTCCGCAGTTTGCGCCATCACCTCTCCAGGCTTGCCTGCGCCACCTGAAAAAGAAACAGATACACGCTCAGAGAGGGCTCAAAGCTGCACCCTCACCAAGCACGCCAAGCGGACCCGAAGATCCCAAATTAGACCCTGAGAACACAAATTAGACCCTAAGTCCTCCAAGCACACCTTAAGATCTCAAATGAGACACTAAGACCTGCAAGCAGACCCTAAGATCACAACTTAGACCCTGAGTCCTCCAAGGAGACCCTAAGATCACAACTTAGACCCTAACTCCTCCAAGCAGACCCTAAGAACACAAATGAGACACCAAGCTCACAAAGTAGAACTTAAGCTCAAAAATTAGACACTTAGCACACAAATTAGAAACTAAGTCATCCAAGTAGACACTAAGATCACCAACTGAACAATAAGTCCTCCAAGCAGACCCTAAGATCACAAGTTAGACACTAAGTCCTCCAAGCAGACATCAAGATCACAACTTAGAACCTACGATCACAACTTAAACCCTAAGATCACAACTTAGATCCTAAGATTACAACTTAGACACTACACCCTCCAAACAGACACTAAGGTCACAACTTAGACCCTAAGATCGCAACTTAGACACTACATGCTCCAAACAGACACTAAGATCACAAATTAGACGTGAAGATCACAAAATAGACACTAAATCCACCATGAAGACACTAAGATCACCAACTGGACACTAAGTCCTCCAGGCGGACCCTAAGATCACAAATTAGACGCTAAGTCCTCCAAGCAGACATCAAGATCACAACTTCGAACCTACGATCACAACTTAAACCCTAAGATCACAACTTAGACACTACACCCTCCAAACAGGCACTAAGGTCACAACTTAGACCCTAAGATCACAACTTAGACACTACATGCTCCAAACAGACACTAAGATCACAAATTAGACGTGAAGATCACAAAATAGACACTAAATCCACCATGAAGACACTAAGATCACCAACTGGACACTAAGTCCTCCAAGCAGACCCTAAGATCACAAGTTAGACACCGAGACCACAAGTTAGACACTATGTCCTCCAAGCAGACACTAAGAGGACAAATTAGACCCTAAGATGACAAATTAGACCCTACGATAACAAATTAGACCCTAACAACACAAAGTAGACACTAAGACCTCCAAGCTGGTCCTAAGATCACAAATTAGAAACTAAGCCCTCCAAGGATATCCTAAGCTCACAAATTAGACACTCAGTCCACCAAGCACACCCCAAGATCACAAATTAAATCCTAAGCTCACATATTGGACCCTAAGCTCACATACTGGACGCTTAGACCTCCAAACAGACCCTAACCTCAGAAATCATACACTAAGTCCTCCAAGCAGACCCTGAGCTCACACATTAGACCCTAAGTCCTCCAAGCAGACCCTGAGATCATACCTTACACCCCAGGTCACAAATTAGACCCTAGGGTCACAAATGAGACCCTAATTCCTCCAAGCAGACCCTGAGATCACAAATTGGACACTAAGACCTCCAAGCAGACCCTAAACTCACAAATGAGACCCTAATGTCACAAATTTCACCCTAAGTCCTCCAAGCAGACCCTAAGCTCACACACTAGACCCTCTACCTGCAATCCCAAACACAAATACTGAGCCCCTTTACCACGTTCTCCTCAACGCCCACCCAACACACACCCCTTACCTCCTCACAGCTCTCCGCAGTTTGCGCCATCACCTCTCCAGGCTCGGCTGCGCTACCTGAAACAGAAGCAGATACACGCTCAGAGAGGGCTCAAAGCTGCACCCTTCCCTCACCACGTGCCATCTCCCTCTCTCGTCACCTTACTGCTCGTCCGCTGGCCTTTGCACATCTTCGGTTCTCTGCTTTCAGACCGTGTATCGCCTACAGAACACAACGCAAGGGATGTTTCAAATTCCACAAAAACTACAAGACACTCCATCACTTGCTGCTTCACTCTGCGCAGCATAGCTCACCTGGCCCAAGTCAGCTCGGGGGCAGAGATCTCCCTTTGCTCCTCCCTCCCCACCTCCAAATTAAAAACATACAGCAAGTCATAAGCCAGCCAGCAGAATAAGGCATACCTTCCTTCTGACACAACAAGTTCACCCACCTGGTACCATCGCTCCTCTCAAGCCTCCTACAGCAGCCTCTGACGCGTTGCTAACCATCTCCTCATCTGCAACAACAACCTGCCATGATTCACAGCAACCCCAAACAAAAGCTGCTTCTGCCTCTAAGTCTCAGGCCAGACTCCCTCTGAGACTTCGGCTGACAACCAGACGCAGACAGACATTCAGACACTCTGAACACAGACGCTCCGATGCCCTGCCTCAGACACTAACTCGAAATACACTCCCAAGCAGACTCTCGGGCCCTGACTCATTCATTCCAAGCTTCTTCCCACAGCTCTTCTGGCCATTCACACACATCTTCAAGAGCAGAGAGCTACACTGCGATGATAAAACCCCACCACATATGTTCCAGAGTTCAAGAATTCCAGGGGAGAGAAAACCAGAGACAAACATACAACTCTCAACTACTTTACTCATATCGGAAACTACAGAGATAGTAAAGGCTACTTCTCATCATGTTTGCTTCTCTTCCCAACCCCAAGGACCCCGTGAAGACCATCAGCAAACCAGCTCCGAGAATCATCATCACGGCAGTGCGAGGCGGCAGGCTCAACCTCAGCGGGCGTCCCCGCGCAGGCAACCTTCGCCTGGGTGGGATGAGCTTCTGCCTCCCTCGCACAGCATGAGGCTCGGGCTTCCAGACTCACAAAAATGCACGCTCATTGCCACGCAGGGGGCCAGCCCACGTGGGAAGGAGCGGCCACCGAGAGCTACGGAGGTCTCCAAGGGTCGGGACTTTTCCAGGCACTTCTGAAGCACAACTTTCTGGGTAGGAACCAAAGCTCGACTTCTCGGGAAGCAGACAAAGCAGAACGCTCCGGGGAGGAGCCAAAGGGGACCAACACTCTCAACAAAGTAATTGTTGAGATTAAAAAAAACTCTCAAAAACAACCCAACAACTCACAACAAAGTACTCTCCCACCTTTGTGTGTTTCGCCACGGACCGTGACCAATCGTCCCTCACGCAACACCCTGGACTGAAGCCCCACAAACGTCACCTTTTCATCCTGGCATTTCACTCCGAGTCCCTACCTTCACTAGAGCTGACCCTGCCCTTCCCAGGCACCTCCGAGCGCATTCTCCAACCTTCTGAAATTCCGGCTCAGATGCTACGTCCCAACGCTACATTTCAAACCCCTTCCCGCCATTCTGACATTCTCCCCCACCCCCTGCCCCGTAAAGGAGTCCCTCTACTTAGCGTGCAGAGTGCCATGGCTCGCCAGGCAGCCTCACTGCTCACAACTCCTGCAGCAGACTCCAGCCATGTTGCGGCCGTTGCCAAGTTCCTCTTCATCATCTGCCACAAAACAAACAAACAAACAAACAAACTGGAACACGCCATGCTGGCCGCCATCACCATCACTCCACCTGAACTACACCGGCCTGTCCCGGGAAAACCGTCTGCCTCCTCCAAAGCTCCTTGACATTGTGCTCGTCTTGTTTGTCCCAAATCGGTGCCAGAGTGTGACGCCGGGCCTCCCCTGCCCTCCGCGCCCTAGGAGGACAGCAGAGAGAAATGACCAGGGTGTTTGCAAAAAGGGACCGACTCCACCGTCCTTCTCCTTACCTCCCTGACTCACCTCCAGCGCTCATCCGACTCCAAAGGTAGAGGGCAGGCCCTGCAATCCCAAACACAAATACTGACCCCTTTGCCACCTTCTCCTCAACGCCCACCCACCACACACACACACGCACACAAACCCCTTACCTCCTCTCAGCTCTCCGCAGTTTGCGCCATCACCTCTCCAGGCTTGCCTGCGCCACCTGAAAAAGAAACAGATACACGCTCAGAGAGGGCTCAAAGCTGCACCCTCACCAAGCACGCCAAGCGGACACCAAGCGCGCCAAGCGGACCCCAAGATCCCAAATTAGACCCTGAGAACACAAATTAGACCCTAAGTCCTCCAAGCACACCTTAAGATATCAAATCAGACACTAAGACCTGCAAAGCAGACCCTAAGATCACAACTTAGACCCTAAGTCCTCCAAGGAGACACTAAGACCACAACTTATACCCTAAGTCCTCCAAGCAGATCCTAAGAACACAAATGAGACACCAAGCTCACAAAGTAGAACTTAAGCTCAAAAATTAGACACTAAGCACACAAATTAGAAACTAAGTCATCCAAGTAGACACGAAGATCACAAATTAGTCACTAAGTCCTCCAAGCAGAGACTAAGAACACAAATTAGACACTAAGTCCTCCAGGCAGACATCAAGATCACAACTTAGAACCTACGATCACAACTTAAAACCTAAGATCACAACTTAGACACTACATGCTCCAAACAGACACTAAGATCACAAATTAGACATGAAGATCACAAAATAGACACTAAATTCACCATGAAGACACTAAGATCACCAACTGGACACTAAGTCCTCCAAGCAGACCCTAAGATCACAAGATAGACACCGAGATCACAAGTTACACACTATGTCCTCCAAGCAGACACTAAGATGACAAATTAGACCCTAAGATGACAAATTAGACCCTAACAACACAAAGTAGACACTAAGACCTCCAAGCTGGTCCTAAGATCACAAAAGAGAAACTAAGTCCTCCAAGGATATCCTAAGCTCACAAATTAGACAGTCCACCAAACAGACCCCGAGATCACAAATTAAATCCTAAGCTCACATATTGGACCCTAAGCTCACATATTGGACCCTTAGACTTCCAAACAAACCCTAACCTCACAAATCATACACTAAGTCCTCCAAGCAGACCCTGAGCTCACACATTAAACCCTAAGTCCTCCAAGCAGACCCTGAGATCATACCTTAAACCCCAGGTCACAAACTAGACCCTAAGGTCACAAATGAGACCCTAATTCCTCCAAGCAGACCCTGAGATCACAAATTGGACACTAAGACCTCCAAGGAGTCCCTAAACTCACAAATGAGACTCTAATGTCACAAATTTCACCCTAAGTCCTCCAAGCAGACCCTGAGCTCTCACACTAGCCCAAAACTTAAAACCCAAGCCCACAATTTAAAACCCAAACCCAAAACTCAGACCCAAGCCCAAAACTCAGACCCCAAGGCCAAAACTCAGACCCCAAGGCCAAAACTCAGACCCCAAGCCCAAAACTCAGACCCCAAGCCCAAAAATTAAAACCCAAGCCCAAAACTTAAAACCCAAGCCCAAAACATAAAACGCAAGACCAAAACTCAGACCCCAAGCCCAAAACTCAGACCCCAAGCCCAAAACTCAGATCCCAAGGCCAAAACTCAGACCCCAAGGCCAAAACTAAAAACCCAAGCCCAAAACTCAGACCCCAAGCCCAAAACTTAGACCCCAAACCCAAAACTCAGATCCCAAGACCAAAACTCAGACCCCAAGCCCAAAACTCAGATCCCAAGCCCAAAACTCAGATCCCAAGCCCAAAACTCAGACCCCAAGCCCAAAACTCAGACCCCAAGCCCAAAACTCAGACCCCAAGCCCAAAACTCAGACCCCAAGCCCAAAACTCAGACCCCAAGCCCAAAACCCAAACCCCAAGCCCAAAACTCAGACCCCAAGCCCAAAACTCAGACCCCAAGCCCAAAACTCAGACCCCAAGCCCAAAACTTAGACCCCAAGCCCAAAACTTAAAACCCAAGCCCAAAACTTAAAACCCAAGCCCAAAACTTAAAACGCAAGACCAAAACTCAGACCCCAAGCCCAAAACTTAAAACCCAAGTCCAAAATTCAGACCCCAAGCCCAGAACTTAAAATCCAAGCCCAAAACTCAGACCCCAAGCCCAAAACTCAGACCCCAAGCCCAAAACTCAGATCCCAAGCCCAAAACTCAGACCCCAAGCCCAAAACTCAGACCCCAAACCCAAAACTCAGACCCAAGGCCAAAACTCAGACCCCAAGCCCAAAACTCAGATCCCAAGCCCAAAACTCAGACCCCAAACCCAAAACTCAGACCCAAGGCCAAAACTCAGACCCCAAGCCCAGAACTTAAAACCCAAGCCCAAAACTTAAAACCCAAGCCCAAAACTTAAAACCCAAGCTCAAAACTTAAAACCCAAGCCCAAAACTTAAAACGCAAGCCCAAAACTCAGACCCCAAGCCCAAAACTTAAAACCCAAGTCCAAAATTCAGACCCCAAGCCCAGAACTTAAAATCCAAGCCCAAAACTCAGACCCCAAGCCCAAAACTTAGACCCCAAGCCCAAAACTAAAAACCCAAGCCCAAAACTTAGACCCCAAGCCCACATCTTTGACCCCAAGCCCATAAATTAGCATCGAATTCCACAACTCAGGCACCTAGTACACAACTTCAATACCATTTCCTCCAAGCAGACACTCAGGCCATCATTTAGCCTCTACTTCCACAACTTAGACACCAAGTCCTCCAAGCAGACCCTAAGGTCACAAATTGGACCCTAGGGACACATATTGGACAGAGATCCTCCAAGCTGAACCTAAGCTCACGCATTAGACCCTAAATCCTCCAAGCAGACTCTGAGCTCCCACTTTAGACACCCAGTCCTTCAAGTAGCCCCTGACTCCCCCACGCAGCCCCTAATTTCTAAAAACATGTAAGTTCTGGAAATATCTAAAACCTAAACACGTTTTACATCCACAAGCCACGTCCCACTCATACAGACAAGACCTAAGCCTGCAACCGCCCACACGCTAACTTGGACATGTATTCTAAAACTAACACCTCCATTCTGAAGCTGAGAGCAGCATTCTAACACTGAGCCACGCCTTCTAAAACTAACATATTCTTTTTAAGACTAATACCAGCATTCTAAGGCTGACATGGATTTTAAGGCCAACACCAGCATTCCAAGCCTAACACCGACATTCTAAGACCACCAGCAGCATTCTAAGACCAATACCACTAACGTTTACCTCACATAAACTTTGGAAATTACTAACATCATACATTTCTTTTAAATGCATTTACAGAAATGACATTCTTCACCATTTACAATTCATTCTTACAAATCCAATAACACTTCACTACTTACACAAGACGCTCGACAGGTCGCACGCTCGGTCACGTCCCCGTCATCAGACGTCCTTTATGTACGGCAACGCCGCCTTCCACGTGACACGGACCGCTTTCACGCGCCTGACTGAAATCTTCTACGTCCCGGGTATTGCTGTCCAGAAGCAGACGGAGCTCCTCTCGACTCCACAGCTTCTGTGCATACTAACCTGCAGACAAAAAACCATTCCTATTGATACCCTTACAATATGACCTCTAAACATCCTCCCCTCCCTTCCATTTTTTTCCATGTCTGCAAAGCTAACAAATTGCACCCAAGAGACAACACTCACTAGACCTAAACATACTTACCAACTACCTACACCCATAGATGAGACAGCAACTTCAGGGCTGCCACACCAACTCTCCCATTTTCTTTCCTAACGCACAGCAACATCCCCCCAGGCAGGCTTCAGGAATCACGAGGAACTGAACTCCCTGAAGCTTCAAAATTACCCAGCCTGGAAACCTCTCCTCATGCAGAGTGCCATGGGTCTCAAAACAGCCTCGCTGCCCACAACTCCCGCAGCAGACTCCAGCCATGTTGCAGCTGTTGCCAAGTTCCTCTTGATCATCTGCCAGAAACAAACAAAGAAGGGGGAGCACGCTCTGCTGGCCGCCAACACCATCACTCCAGCCCTCCAGCCCGGCCTCTTCCATACCAACCCTCGGCCTCCCCCAAAGCTCCTTAACACTGTGCTCACCTGCCCCAAAGAGATTCCGCAGTCCAACGCCGGGCCTCCCTTGCCCTCCGCGACCAAGGACTGCAACAGGGACAAATGACCCCAGTTCTTACAACACTGACCGACCCCACAACCATTCTCCTTACCTCCCTGACTCACCTCCAGCGCTCATCCGACTCCTAAGGGTAGAGGGCAGGCCCTGCAATCCCAAACACAAACACTGAATCTTTTTGCCACCTTCTCCTCAACGCCCAGCCGCCACACACACACACACACACACGCACAAACTTCTTAGCTCTTCACAGCTTCACATGCAGCCTGAAGCAATGCTCCAGAAAGCTACTGATGAGGTGACTGAAGACAAAAGCCTTACTCTGCTTTGTACTTTTATATCATGACAAGAAATGCCTGACCCTTCGTTAAGCAACCGACGTGAGCAGTCAGGATACGAAGAACAAGGTCCAAGGACCAGGCTGAGCATCTTCAGCTCAAGCAGCAATGTGGAAGCGCCAATGCAGAAAACAAGCGCAGGCGCTCAATAACACAGGCAAGCTCTACCGCCCTGCCCACTGTAAGATGATGCTATAAAAAGTCGCAATTATTTATCCTCATCCCCATGGTACATTGCAAACCTGTGCCTCCTATCCTGATGCTGTCCCCCACCCCCCTGCTGCCAAAAATTAGTCTTTCTGCTTTATCTCTATAGTGCCATAGGTCTCAAGCCAAACTTATTGCTCAGAACTTCCATACTAAACACCTGGGAGTTTGCTGCATCCACCCAATTCATCTTCATCACCTGCAATAACAGGACTAAGAAAGAAAAAAAACAACAAGAACCAAAACCGAGCCACACCCCAGTCTATAGACAGACAAACACAGAGAAGTCACTGTTCTGGCTGTCATTCTCACCATCAGCATACCAGTCAATGCTCATCTTTTTCTGTAAGACCTTACTGCCTCAGCTGTAACTCTGCAGACACATGCTCATCTGGTCCTACGTAATTCCTGCACGGTACACCGAGGTTCTCCTACCCTGCTACACTTAAAAACCTACACGCAATTGATCATTGTTCGGGTGACAAGAAATTAACCCCCAATCCTTGTCCTTAACTCCCCTGCTCACTGGAAATGGCCAGCTAACTCTACAAGCAACTGCACAATACACAGAAGGAACATATAAGCTAACCCCCCCCACCATGTTACACTTACCTTTTAGTCTGCAGCCTCACACTAAATACCCTTAACTTCTTACAGCCCTCCTCCCTGCGGAAGTTCAATTCTCACTCCCTGGATGTGACTCTTCACCAAAAAAATTAAAACACATGCACGCTAAGACTAGGCTACAAGCAACTAGTTTTGCTGCGAATTGCCTATCTGCTGCTTAATCACATTGCCTGCTCCTGAACCACGTCTCCAATATTTATGTCCACCACGTATTGGACATACAGCTTCTAAGTCACTTTATAAACAGCAACAGAAAATAACTTACTGTATTGAGAGCCAGCTGCCATTGACTAATCATTATAGACACATGGTCAGTGTTCACATAAACCAGGAACACAATTAGACAGCCACCCCTGGGAAAACAAAACCTTACAGAACAGAGCTACAAAAACTACAGCCCTGAAATACTAATTTCATGCAGACTGTAAGGAACAAACCCCTCTCCACTTTGAACTTTGAAAGTGGAAATATGTAAGCTAAGAAGTATTCTTTTACCTTTCCCTGCCCCAAAACATAAGATTTTTAAGAAACTCGACATCACAAAACAACTTCAAAATCATGTTTTGCTCTTCTTTAAACCCAAACACTCAACTTAGCTTTTAAAAAAGTAAAAAGCTAACAGCATCCTCAAGAAAAACTCCTAGCCCCATAAGTGGAGTGTTTCCTCAGCAGACACCAGCATCATTGTTATACACAAAATGGAACAGAAACAATACAAAAGTAATGAAGACATTGACCAAAATCAACAGTTGCCGTGGTTTCTGTACCTGAGAAGGACCACAAAAACATCCATCACTCAACACCAAAAATAAAAACAAAACCCTAGAGAAAACCACAGCACAAAAAAGCTGAGTAATTATCGCACACATAAAAACTAGAGTAGCTTAAAACACAGAGCTCTGAAAAAAACCTCCCCCCAAAAAAACCAAAACCTCCCCAAACACCTTACCTTGAAGAGAGCCAAACCCTATAGGAACTGCCTGCAGGAAAGCTGGGCCTTATATACCCCAGGCCCTACCCACCACCCCTCCCACAATGCCCTGGCTCAGGGCTGGGGCAAACCACCAGCTGGGACAGAAGCACCCTGACAAGGTACAGCTGGGTCTGATTTTATTTGGGTTTGGCCTTTTGGCTGCTTTTGGTCTTTAGGTTTTTGGTTTTATTTTTCTGGCTTAGATTCACATTCAAAACTCACAGACAACACAGTTCTACAGAATTAGGCTCAGAATTACATTTGGTTTCAGACCATGCAGGGATTCTCTGTCTGAGCTCCCGGGGCTCAGGCTCACACAGGGTTACTTCCTCACAGCCTGGCTCACACTCAAACATTTCAACTGCATGGACACTCTAGCTCAGGCTCTTGCTCACTGAGGCTCCATCTGCCTTGGTCTGGCTCCCACATCCGCACGAATCTCACGTTGAGACTAACACAGACTCCCTGGCTCAGGCTCACTCTCACGTGTTAACTAAAGAAAGGTATTCAGATGACTCAGCCCAGGTGACCTATGCTTACAACACCCAAGTAGCAACTTATTTCAGGGTCCTGTCATTTTCATACAACTACAGTCATCTTTTCTTGTTAGTGTTTTCCAGGTGTGTCTGGGTTCGAATAAAAGGATGGAAAACCTCTGAAGGCCAGTGGATGAGCAGCAAAGCTCTGGGAGCAGGAGATGGGACTTTCTGAAGGAAGGGTGCAGCTTCCATCTGTCTCTCAGTGTGTGCATGTTTGCATTTCTGTTGGGTGCTGCAGGTAACTCTGGAGAGGTGAAGGTGCAAACTGAGGAGGGCTGTGAGGAGGTAAGGGGTTTGTGTGTGTGTGTGTGTGTGTGTGGTGGCTGGGTGCTGAGGAGAACGTGGCCAAGGGGCTCAGTATTTGTGGTTGAGATTGCAGGGCCGGCCCTCTACCTTTGGAGTCGGATGAGCTATGGAGGTGAGTCAGGATCACAACCGGATCAGGAGAAGGATCCTGGGGTTGGCCCCTTTTTGCAAACACCCTGGTTATTTGTCTTTATTGTCCTCGTAGGACCTGGAGGGAAGGAGAGGCCCAGTGTCAGAGCCTATTACCGGATTGGAACAGGCGAGCAGAATGTGGAGGAGCTTTGCAGCAGGAAGAGGGTTGTCACAGATTAGGCCAGCACTGGGGAGCGGGGTGCTGGTGATGATGGTGGCTCCCACTGTGTGTTCCTGTTTGTTCAAAACTTAGACACCTAACTCACAACTTAGACACCAAGTCTACAACTTAGACACCTACTCCTCCAAGCAGACACTAATGTCACAACTTAAGACACCAAGTCCACAATTTACACACCAAGTCAACCAAGCAGACACTAAGGTCATAAATTAGCCTTTAAGTCCACAACCTGGACTCCAAGTCCACAATTAGACACCAAGTCCACAACTTAGACACCAAGTCCTCCAAGCAAACACTCGGGTAATAAATAAGCCTCTAAGACCACAACTTAGACACCAAGTCCTCCAAGCACACACTAAGATCATTAATTAGCCTATAAGTCCACAACTTCAACAACAACTCAACAACTTAGAAACCTAGTTCACAACTTACACATCAAGTCCACACCTTAGAAACCTAGTCCTCCAACCAGACACTAAGGTCATAAATTAGCCTCTAAGTCCACAACTTATACACCTAGTCCGCAACTTAGAAACTAAGCCCAAAACATAGACCCCAAGTCCATAACTTAGACACCACGGCCACAACTTAGACACCAAGTCCTCCAAGCAGACACTAAGCTCACACAGTAGACCCTCGCACTGCAATCACAAACACAAATACTGAGCCCCTTTACCATGTTCTCGTCAATGCCCACCCAACACACACTCACCCACACACACACACACAAACCCCTTACCTCCTCTCAGCTCTCCACAGTTTACGCCATCACCTCTCCAGGCTTGCCTGCGCCACCTGAAAAAGAAACAGATACACGCTCAGAGAGGGCTCAAAGCTGAACCCTCACCAAGCACGCCAAGCGGACCCGAAGATCCCAAATTAGACCCTGAGAACACAAATTAGACACTAATTCCTCCAAGCAGACATCAAGATCACAACTTAGAAACTACGATCACAACTTAAACCCTAAGATCACAACTTAGATCCTAAGACCACAACTTAGACACTACACCCTCCAAACAGACACTAAGGTCACAACTTAGACCCTAAGATCACAACTTAGACACTACATGCTCCAAACAGACACTAAGATCACAAATTAGACATGAAGATCACAAAATAGACACTAAATCCACCATGAAGACACCAAGATCACCCACTGGACACTAAGTCCTCCAAGCAGACCCTAAGATCACAAGTTAGACACCGAGATCACAAGTTAGACTCTATGTCCTCCAAGCAGACACTAAGATGACAAATTAGAACCTAAGATGACAAATTAGACCCTACGATAACAAATTAGACCCTACGATAACAAATTAGACCCTAACAACACAAAGTAGACACTAAGACCTCCAAGCTGGTCCTAAGATGACAAATTAGAAACTAAGCCCTCCAAGGATATCTTAAGCTCACAAATTAGACACTCAGTCCACCAAGCAGACCCCGAGATCACAAATTAAACCCTAAGCTCACATATTGGACCCTTACACCTCCAAACAGACCCTAACCTCACAAATCATACACTAAGTCCTCCAAGCAGACCCTGAGATCATACCTTAAACCCCAGGTCACAAATTAGATCCTAAGGTCACAAATGAGACCCTAATTCCTCCAAGCAGACAATGAGATCACAAGTTGGACACTATGACCTCCAAGCAGACCCTAAACTCACAAATGAGACCCTAATGTCACAAATTTCAACCTAAGTCCTCCAAGCAGACCCTGAGCTTATACATTAGACACCAAGCCCTCCAAGCAGACCCTAAGCTCACACACTACACCCTCGCCCTGCAATCCCAAACACAAACACTGAGACCCTTTGCCACGTTCTCCTCAACGCCCACACAACACACACACACATACACACACACACACAAACCCCTTACCTCCTCTCAGCTCTCCGCAGTTTGCGCCATCACCTCTCCAGGCTTGCCTGCGCCACCTGAAAAAGAAACAGATACACGCTCAGAGAGGGCTCAAAGCTGCACCCTCACCAAGCACGCCAAGCGGACCCGAAGATCCCAAATTAGACCCTGAGAACACAAATTAGACCCTAAGTCCTCCAAGCACACCTTAAGATCTCAAATGAGACACTAAGACCTGCAAGCAGACCCTAAGATCACAACTTAGACCCTGAGTCCTCCAAGGAGACCCTAAGATCACAACTTAGACCCTAACTCCTCCAAGCAGACCCTAAGAACACAAATGAGACACCAAGCTCACAAAGTAGAACTTAAGCTCAAAAATTAGACACTTAGCACACAAATTAGAAACTAAGTCATCCAAGTAGACACTAAGATCACCAACTGAACAATAAGTCCTCCAAGCAGACCCTAAGATCACAAGTTAGACACTAAGTCCTCCAAGCAGACATCAAGATCACAACTTAGAACCTACGATCACAACTTAAACCCTAAGATCACAACTTAGATCCTAAGATTACAACTTAGACACTACACCCTCCAAACAGACACTAAGGTCACAACTTAGACCCTAAGATCGCAACTTAGACACTACATGCTCCAAACAGACACTAAGATCACAAATTAGACGTGAAGATCACAAAATAGACACTAAATCCACCATGAAGACACTAAGATCACCAACTGGACACTAAGTCCTCCAGGCGGACCCTAAGATCACAAATTAGACGCTAAGTCCTCCAAGCAGACATCAAGATCACAACTTCGAACCTACGATCACAACTTAAACCCTAAGATCACAACTTAGACACTACACCCTCCAAACAGGCACTAAGGTCACAACTTAGACCCTAAGATCACAACTTAGACACTACATGCTCCAAACAGACACTAAGATCACAAATTAGACGTGAAGATCACAAAATAGACACTAAATCCACCATGAAGACACTAAGATCACCAACTGGACACTAAGTCCTCCAAGCAGACCCTAAGATCACAAGTTAGACACCGAGACCACAAGTTAGACACTATGTCCTCCAAGCAGACACTAAGAGGACAAATTAGACCCTAAGATGACAAATTAGACCCTACGATAACAAATTAGACCCTAACAACACAAAGTAGACACTAAGACCTCCAAGCTGGTCCTAAGATCACAAATTAGAAACTAAGCCCTCCAAGGATATCCTAAGCTCACAAATTAGACACTCAGTCCACCAAGCACACCCCAAGATCACAAATTAAATCCTAAGCTCACATATTGGACCCTAAGCTCACATACTGGACGCTTAGACCTCCAAACAGACCCTAACCTCAGAAATCATACACTAAGTCCTCCAAGCAGACCCTGAGCTCACACATTAGACCCTAAGTCCTCCAAGCAGACCCTGAGATCATACCTTACACCCCAGGTCACAAATTAGACCCTAGGGTCACAAATGAGACCCTAATTCCTCCAAGCAGACCCTGAGATCACAAATTGGACACTAAGACCTCCAAGCAGACCCTAAACTCACAAATGAGACCCTAATGTCACAAATTTCACCCTAAGTCCTCCAAGCAGACCCTAAGCTCACACACTAGACCCTCTACCTGCAATCCCAAACACAAATACTGAGCCCCTTTACCACGTTCTCCTCAACGCCCACCCAACACACACCCCTTACCTCCTCACAGCTCTCCGCAGTTTGCGCCATCACCTCTCCAGGCTCGGCTGCGCTACCTGAAACAGAAGCAGATACATGCTCAGAGAGGGCTCAAAGCTGCACCCTTCCCTCACCACGTGCCATCTCCCTCTCTCGTCACCTTACTGCTCGTCCGCTGGCCTTTGCACATCTTCGGTTCTCTGCTTTCAGACCGTGTATCGCCTACAGAACACAACGCAAGGGATGTTTCAAATTCCACAAAAACTACAAGACACTCCATCACTTGCTGCTTCACTCTGCGCAGCATAGCTCACCTGGCCCAAGTCAGCTCGGGGGCAGAGATCTCCCTTTGCTCCTCGCTCCCCACCTCCAAATTAAAAACATACAGCAAGTCATAAGCCAGCCAGCAGAATAAGGCATACCTTCCTTCTGACACAACAAGTTCACCCACCTGGTACCATCGCTCCTCTCAAGCCTCCTACAGCAGCCTCTGACGCGTTGCTAACCATCTCCTCATCTGCAACAACAACCTGCCATGATTCACAGCAACCCCAAACAAAAGCTGCTTCTGCCTCTAAGTCTCAGGCCAGACTCCCTCTGAGACTTCGGCTGACAACCAGACGCAGACAGACATTCAGACACTCTGAACACAGACGCTCCGACGCCCTGCCTCAGACACTAACTCGAAATACACTCCCAAGCAGACTCTCAGGCCCTGACTCATTCATTCCAAGCTTCTTCCCACAGCTCTTCTGGCCATTCACACACATCTTCAAGAGCAGAGAGCTACACTGCGATGATAAAACCCCACCACATATGCTCCAGAGTTCAAGAATTCCAGGGGAGAGAAAACCAGAGACAAACATACAACTCTCAACTACTTTACTCATATCGGAAACTACAGAGATAGTAAAGGCTACTTCTCATCATGTTTGCTTCTCTTCCCAACCCCAAGGACCCCGTGAAGACCATCAGCAAACCAGCTCCGAGAATCATCATCACGGCAGTGCGAGGCGGCAGGCTCAACCTCAGCGGGCGTCCCCGCGCAGGCAACCTTCGCCTGGGTGGGATGAGCTTCTGCCTCCCTCGCACAGCATGAGGCTCGGGCTTCCAGACTCACAAAAATGCACGCTCATTGCCACGCAGGGGGCCAGCCCACGTGGGAAGGAGCGGCCACCGAGAGCTACGGAGGTCTCCAAGGGTCGGGACTTTTCCAGGCACTTCTGAAGCACAACTTTCTGGGTAGGAACCAAAGCTCGACTTCTCGGGAAGCAGACAAAGCAGAACGCTCCGGGGAGGAGCCAAAGGGGACCAACACTCTCAACAAAGTAATTGTTGAGATTAAAAAAAACTCTCAAAAACAACCCAACAACTCACAACAAAGTACTCTCCCACCTTTGTGTGTTTCGCCACGGACCGTGACCAATCGTCCCTCACGCAACACCCCGGACTGAAGCCCCACAAACGTCACCTTTTCATCCTGGCATTTCACTCCGAGTCCCTACCTTCACTAGAGCTGACCCTGCCCTTCCCAGGCACCTCCGAGCGCATTCTCCAACCTTCTGACATTCCGGCTCAGATGCTACGTCCCAACGCTACATTTCAAACCCCTTCCCGCCATTCTGACATTCTCCCCCACCCCCTGCCCCGTAAAGGAGTCCCTCTACTTAGCGTGCAGAGTGCCATGGCTCGCCAGGCAGCCTCACTGCTCACAACTCCTGCAGCAGACTCCAGCCATGTTGCGGCCGTTGCCAAGTTCCTCTTCATCATCTGCCACAAAACAAACAAACAAACAAACAAACTGGAACACGCCATGCTGGCCGCCATCACCATCACTCCACCTGAACTACACCGGCCTGTCCCGGGAAAACCGTCTGCCTCCTCCAAAGCTCCTTGACATTGTGCTCGTCTTGTTTGTCCCAAATCGGTGCCAGAGTGTGACGCCGGGCCTCCCCTGCCCTCCGCGCCCTAGGAGGACAGCAGAGAGAAATGACCAGGGTGTTTGCAAAAAGGGACCGACTCCACCGTCCTTCTCCTTACCTCCCTGACTCACCTCCAGCGCTCATCCGACTCCAAAGGTAGAGGGCAGGCCCTGCAATCCCAAACACAAATACTGACCCCTTTGCCACCTTCTCCTCAACGCCCACCCACCACACACACACACGCACACAAACCCCTTACCTCCTCTCAGCTCTCCGCAGTTTGCGCCATCACCTCTCCAGGCTTGCCTGCGCCACCTGAAAAAGAAACAGATACACGCTCAGAGAGGGCTCAAAGCTGCACCCTCACCAAGCACGCCAAGCGGACACCAAGCGCGCCAAGCGGACCCCAAGATCCCAAATTAGACCCTGAGAACACAAATTAGACCCTAAGTCCTCCAAGCACACCTTAAGATATCAAATCAGACACTAAGACCTGCAAAGCAGACCCTAAGATCACAACTTAGACCCTAAGTCCTCCAAGGAGACACTAAGACCACAACTTATACCCTAAGTCCTCCAAGCAGATCCTAAGAACACAAATGAGACACCAAGCTCACAAAGTAGAACTTAAGCTCAAAAATTAGACACTAAGCACACAAATTAGAAACTAAGTCATCCAAGTAGACACGAAGATCACAAATTAGTCACTAAGTCCTCCAAGCAGAGACTAAGAACACAAATTAGACACTAAGTCCTCCAGGCAGACATCAAGATCACAACTTAGAACCTACGATCACAACTTAAAACCTAAGATCACAACTTAGACACTACATGCTCCAAACAGACACTAAGATCACAAATTAGACATGAAGATCACAAAATAGACACTAAATTCACCATGAAGACACTAAGATCACCAACTGGACACTAAGTCCTCCAAGCAGACCCTAAGATCACAAGATAGACACCGAGATCACAAGTTACACACTATGTCCTCCAAGCAGACACTAAGATGACAAATTAGACCCTAAGATGACAAATTAGACCCTAACAACACAAAGTAGACACTAAGACCTCCAAGCTGGTCCTAAGATCACAAAAGAGAAACTAAGTCCTCCAAGGATATCCTAAGCTCACAAATTAGACAGTCCACCAAACAGACCCCGAGATCACAAATTAAATCCTAAGCTCACATATTGGACCCTAAGCTCACATATTGGACCCTTAGACTTCCAAACAAACCCTAACCTCACAAATCATACACTAAGTCCTCCAAGCAGACCCTGAGCTCACACATTAAACCCTAAGTCCTCCAAGCAGACCCTGAGATCATACCTTAAACCCCAGGTCACAAATTAGACCCTAAGGTCACAAATGAGACCCTAATTCCTCCAAGCAGACAATGAGATCACAAATTGGACACTAAGACCTCCAAGGAGTCCCTAAACTCACAAATGAGACTCTAATGTCACAAATTTCACCCTAAGTCCTCCAAGCAGACCCTGAGCTCTCACACTAGCCCAAAACTTAAAACCCAAGCCCACAACTTAAAACCCAAACCCAAAACTCAGACCCAAGCCCAAAACTCAGACCCCAAGCCCAAAACTCAGATCCCAAGCCCAAAACTCAGACCCCAAGCCCAAAACTCAGACCCCAAACCCAAAACTCAGACCCAAGGCCAAAACTCAGACCCCAAGCCCAAAACTCAGATCCCAAGCCCAAAACTCAGACCCCAAACCCAAAACTCAGACCCAAGGCCAAAACTCAGACCCCAAGCCCAGAACTTAAAACCCAAGCCCAAAACTTAAAACCCAAGCCCAAAACTTAAAACCCAAGCCCAAAACTTAAAACCCAAGCCCAAAACTTAAAACGCAAGCCCAAAACTCAGACCCCAAGCCCAAAACTTAAAACCCAAGTCCAAAATTCAGACCCCAAGCCCAGAACTTAAAATCCAAGCCCAAAACTCAGACCCCAAGCCCAAAACTTAGACCCCAAGCCCAAAACTAAAAACCCAAGCCCAAAACTTAGACCCCAAGCCCACATCTTTGACCCCAAGCCCATAAATTAGCATCGAATTCCACAACTCAGGCACCTAGTACACAACTTCAATACCATTTCCTCCAAGCAGACACTCAGGCCATCATTTAGCCTCTACTTCCACAACTTAGACACCAAGTCCTCCAAGCAGACCCTAAGGTCACAAATTGGACCCTAGGGACACATATTGGACAGAGATCCTCCAAGCTGAACCTAAGCTCACGCATTAGACCCTAAATCCTCCAAGCAGACTCTGAGCTCCCACTTTAGACACCCAGTCCTTCAAGTAGCCCCTGACTCCCCCACGCAGCCCCTAATTTCTAAAAACATGTAAGTTCTGGAAATATCTAAAACCTAAACACGTTTTACATCCACAAGCCACGTCCCACTCATACAGACAAGCCCTAAGCCTGCAACCGCCCACACGCTAACTTGGACATGTATTCTAAAACTAACACCTCCATTCTGAAGCTGAGAGCAGCATTCTAACACTGAGCCACGCCTTCTAAAACTAACATATTCTTTTTAAGACTAATACCAGCATTCTAAGGCTGACATGGATTTTAAGGCCAACACCAGCATTCCAAGCCTAACACCGACATTCTAAGACCACCAGCAGCATTCTAAGACCAATACCACTAACGTTTACCTCACATAAACTTTGGAAATTACTAACATCATACATTTCTTTTAAATGCATTTACAGAAATGACATTCTTCACCATTTACAATTCATTCTTACAAATCCAATAACACTTCACTACTTACACAAGACGCTCGACAGGTCGCACGCTCGGTCACGTCCCCGTCATCAGACGTCCTTTATGTACGGCAACGCCGCCTTCCACGTGACACGGACCGCTTTCACGCGCCTGACTGAAATCTTCTACGTCCCGGGTATTGCTGTCCAGAAGCAGACGGAGCTCCTCTCGACTCCACAGCTTCTGTGCATACTAACCTGCAGACAAAAAACCATTCCTATTGATACCCTTACAATATGACCTCTAAACATCCTCCCCTCCCTTCCATTTTTTTCCATGTCTGCAAAGCTAACGAATTGCACCCAAGAGACAACACTCACTAGACCTAAACATACTTACCAACTACCTACACCCATAGATGAGACAGCAACTTCAGGGCTGCCACACCAACTCTCCCATTTTCTTTCCTAACGCACAGCAACATCCCCCCAGGCAGGCTTCAGGAATCACGAGGAACTGAACTCCCTGAAGCTTCAAAATTACCCAGCCTGGAAACCTCTCCTCATGCAGAGTGCCATGGGTCTCAAAGCAGCCTCGCTGCCCACAACTCCCGCAGCAGACTCCAGCCATGTTGCAGCTGTTGCCAAGTTCCTCTTGATCATCTGCCAGAAACAAACAAAGAAGGGGGAGCACGCTCTGCTGGCCGCCATCACCATCACTCCAGCCCTCCAGCCCGGCCTCTTCCATACCAACCCTCGGCCTCCCCCAAAGCTCCTTAACACTGTGCTCACCTGCCCCAAAGAGATTCCGCAGTCCAACGCCGGGCCTCCCTTGCCCTCCGCGACCAAGGACTGCAACAGGGACAAATGACCCCAGTTCTTACAACACTGACCGACCCCACAACCATTCTCCTTACCTCCCTGACTCACCTCCAGCGCTCATCCGACTCCTAAGGGTAGAGGGCAGGCCCTGCAATCCCAAACACAAACACTGAATCTTTTTGCCACCTTCTCCTCAACGCCCAGCCGCCACACACACACACACACACACGCACAAACTTCTTAGCTCTTCACAGCTTCACATGCAGCCTGAAGCAATGCTCCAGAAAGCTACTGATGAGGTGACTGAAGACAAAAGCCTTACTCTGCTTTGTACTTTTATATCATGACAAGAAATGCCTGACCCTTCGTTAAGCAACCGACGTGAGCAGTCAGGATACGAAGAACAAGGTCCAAGGACCAGGCTGAGCATCTTCAGCTCAAGCAGCAATGTGGAAGCGCCAATGCAGAAAACAAGCGCAGGCGCTCAATAACACAGGCAAGCTCTACCGCCCTGCCCACTGTAAGATGATGCTATAAAAAGTCGCAATTATTTATCCTCATCCCCATGGTACATTGCAAACCTGTGCCTCCTATCCTGATGCTGTCCCCCACCCCCCTGCTGCCAAAAATTAGTCTTTCTGCTTTATCTCTATAGTGCCATAGGTCTCAAGCCAAACTTATTGCTCAGAACTTCCATACTAAACACCTGGGAGTTTGCTGCATCCACCCAATTCATCTTCATCACCTGCAATAACAGGACTAAGAAAGAAAAAAAACAACAAGAACCAAAACCGAGCCACACCCCAGTCTATAGACAGACAAACACAGAGAAGTCACTGTTCTGGCTGTCATTCTCACCATCAGCATACCAGTCAATGCTCATCTTTTTCTGTAAGACCTTACTGCCTCAGCTGTAACTCTGCAGACACATGCTCATCTGGTCCTACGTAATTCCTGCACGGTACACCGAGGTTCTCCTACCCTGCTACACTTAAAAACCTACACGCAATTGATCATTGTTCGGGTGACAAGAAATTAACCCCCAATCCTTGTCCTTAACTCCCCTGCTCACTGGAAATGGCCAGCTAACTCTACAAGCAACTGCACAATACACAGAAGGAACATATAAGCTAACCCCCCCCACCATGTTACACTTACCTTTTAGTCTGCAGCCTCACACTAAATACCCTTAACTTCTTACAGCCCTCCTCCCTGCGGAAGTTCAATTCTCACTCCCTGGATGTGACTCTTCACCAAAAAAATTAAAACACATGCACGCTAAGACTAGGCTACAAGCAACTAGTTTTGCTGCGAATTGCCTATCTGCTGCTTAATCACATTGCCTGCTCCTGAACCACGTCTCCAATATTTATGTCCACCACGTATTGGACATACAGCTTCTAAGTCACTTTATAAACAGCAACAGAAAATAACTTACTGTATTGAGAGCCAGCTGCCATTGACTAATCATTATAGACACATGGTCAGTGTTCACATAAACCAGGAACACAATTAGACAGCCACCCCTGGGAAAACAAAACCTTACAGAACAGAGCTACAAAAACTACAGCCCTGAAATACTAATTTCATGCAGACTGTAAGGAACAAACCCCTCTCCACTTTGAACTTTGAAAGTGGAAATATGTAAGCTAAGAAGTATTCTTTTACCTTTCCCTGCCCCAAAACATAAGATTTTTAAGAAACTCGACATCACAAAACAACTTCAAAATCATGTTTTGCTCTTCTTTAAACCCAAACACTCAACTTAGCTTTTAAAAAAGTAAAAAGCTAACAGCATCCTCAAGAAAAACTCCTAGCCCCATAAGTGGAGTGTTTCCTCAGCAGACACCAGCATCATTGTTATACACAAAATGGAACAGAAACAATACAAAAGTAATGAAGACATTGACCAAAATCAACAGTTGCCGTGGTTTCTGTACCTGAGAAGGACCACAAAAACATCCATCACTCAACACCAAAAATAAAAACAAAACCCTAGAGAAAACCACAGCACAAAAAAGCTGAGTAATTATCGCACACATAAAAACTAGAGTAGCTTAAAACACAGAGCTCTGAAAAAAACCTCCCCCCAAAAAAACCAAAACCTCCCCAAACACCTTACCTTGAAGAGAGCCAAACCCTATAGGAACTGCCTGCAGGAAAGCTGGGCCTTATATACCCCAGGCCCTACCCACCACCCCTCCCACAATGCCCTGGCTCAGGGCTGGGGCAAACCACCAGCTGGGACAGAAGCACCCTGACAAGGTACAGCTGGGTCTGATTTTATTTGGGTTTGGCCTTTTGGCTGCTTTTGGTCTTTAGGTTTTTGGTTTTATTTTTCTGGCTTAGATTCACATTCAAAACTCACAGACAACACAGTTCTACAGAATTAGGCTCAGAATTATATTTGGTTTCAGACCATGCAGGGATTCTCTGTCTGAGCTCCCGGGGCTCAGGCTCACACAGGGTTACTTCCTCACAGCCTGGCTCACACTCAAACATTTCAACTGCATGGACACTCTAGCTCAGGCTCTTGCTCACTGAGGCTCCATCTGCCTTGGTCTGGCTCCCACATCCGCACGAATCTCACATTGAGACTAACACAGACTCCCTGGCTCAGGCTCACTCTCACGTGTTAACTAAAGAAAGGTATTCAGATGACTCAGCCCAGGTGACCTATGCTTACAACACCCAAGTAGCAACTTATTTCAGGGTCCTGTCATTTTCATACAACTACAGTCATCTTTTCTTGTTAGTGTTTTCCAGGTGTGTCTGGGTTCGAATAAAAGGATGGAAAACCTCTGAAGGCCAGTGGATGAGCAGCAAAGCTCTGGGAGCAGGAGATGGGACTTTCTGAAGGAAGGGTGCAGCTTCCATCTGTCTCTCAGTGTGTGCATGTTTGCATTTCTGTTGGGTGCTGCAGGTAACTCTGGAGAGGTGAAGGTGCAAACTGAGGAGGGCTGTGAGGAGGTAAGGGGTTTGTGTGTGTGTGTGTGTGTGTGGTGGCTGGGTGCTGAGGAGAACGTGGCCAAGGGGCTCAGTATTTGTGGTTGAGATTGCAGGGCCGGCCCTCTACCTTTGGAGTCAGATGAGCGATGGAGGTGAGTCAGGATCACAACCGGATCAGGAGAAGGATCCTGGGGTTGGCCCCTTTTTGCAAACACCCTGGTTATTTGTCTTTATTGTCCTCGTAGGACCTGGAGGGAAGGAGAGGCCCAGTGTCAGAGCCTATTACCGGATTGGAACAGGCGAGCAGAATGTGGAGGAGCTTTGCAGCAGGAAGAGGGTTGTCACAGATTAGGCCAGCACTGGGGAGCGGGGTGCTGGTGATGATGGTGGCTCCCACTGTGTGTTCCTGTTTGTTCAAAACTTAGACACCTAACTCACAACTTAGACACCAAGTCTACAACTTAGACACCTACTCCTCCATGCAGACACTAATGTCACAACTTAAGACACCAAGTCCACAATTTACACACCAAGTCAACCAAGCAGACACTAAGGTCATAAATTAGCCTTTAAGTCCACAACCTGGACTCCAAGTCCACAATTAGACACCAAGTCCACAACTTAGACACCAAGTCCTCCAAGCAAACACTCGGGTAATAAATAAGCCTCTAAGACCACAACTTAGACACCAAGTCCTCCAAGCACACACTAAGATCATTAATTAGCCTATAAGTCCACAACTTCAACAACAACTCAACAACTTAGAAACCTAGTTCACAACTTACACATCAAGTCCACACCTTAGAAACCTAGTCCTCCAACCAGACACTAAGGTCATAAATTAGCCTCTAAGTCCACAACTTATACACCTAGTCCGCAACTTAGAAACTAAGCCCAAAACATAGACCCCAAGTCCATAACTTAGACACCACGGCCACAACTTAGACACCAAGTCCTCCAAGCAGACACTAAGCTCACACAGTAGACCCTCGCACTGCAATCACAAACACAAATACTGAGCCCCTTTACCATGTTCTCGTCAATGCCCACCCAACACACACTCACCCACACACACACACACAAACCCCTTACCTCCTCTCAGCTCTCCACAGTTTACGCCATCACCTCTGAAGGCTTGCCTGCGCCACCTGAAAAAGAAACAGATACACGCTCAGAGAGGGCTCAAAGCTGAACCCTCACCAAGCACGCCAAGCGGACCCGAAGATCCCAAATTAGACCCTGAGAACACAAATTAGACACTAATTCCTCCAAGCAGACATCAAGATCACAACTTAGAAACTACGATCACAACTTAAACCCTAAGATCACAACTTAGATCCTAAGACCACAACTTAGACACTACACCCTCCAAACAGACACTAAGGTCACAACTTAGACCCTAAGATCACAACTTAGACACTACATGCTCCAAACAGACACTAAGATCACAAATTAGACATGAAGATCACAAAATAGACACTAAATCCACCATGAAGACACCAAGATCACCCACTGGACACTAAGTCCTCCAAGCAGACCCTAAGATCACAAGTTAGACACCGAGATCACAAGTTAGACTCTATGTCCTCCAAGCAGACACTAAGATGACAAATTAGAACCTAAGATGACAAATTAGACCCTACGATAACAAATTAGACCCTACGATAACAAATTAGACCCTAACAACACAAAGTAGACACTAAGACCTCCAAGCTGGTCCTAAGATGACAAATTAGAAACTAAGCCCTCCAAGGATATCTTAAGCTCACAAATTAGACACTCAGTCAACCAAGCAGACCCCGAGATCACAAATTAAACCCTAAGCTCACATATTGGACCCTTACACCTCCAAACAGACCCTAACCTCACAAATCATACACTAAGTCCTCCAAGCAGACCCTGAGATCATACCTTAAACCCCAGGTCACAAATTAGATCCTAAGGTCACAAATGAGACCCTAATTCCTCCAAGCAGACAATGAGATCACAAGTTGGACACTATGACCTCCAAGCAGACCCTAAACTCACAAATGAGACCCTAATGTCACAAATTTCAACCTAAGTCCTCCAAGCAGACCCTGAGCTTATACATTAGACACCAAGCCCTCCAAGCAGACCCTAAGCTCACACACTACACCCTCGCCCTGCAATCCCAAACACAAACACTGAGACCCTTTGCCACGTTCTCCTCAACGCCCACACAACACACACACACATACACACACACACACAAACCCCTTACCTCCTCTCAGCTCTCCGCAGTTTGCGCCATCACCTCTCCAGGCTTGCCTGCGCCACCTGAAAAAGAAACAGATACACGCTCAGAGAGGGCTCAAAGCTGCACCCTCACCAAGCACGCCAAGCGGACCCGAAGATCCCAAATTAGACCCTGAGAACACAAATTAGACCCTAAGTCCTCCAAGCACACCTTAAGATCTCAAATGAGACACTAAGACCTGCAAGCAGACCCTAAGATCACAACTTAGACCCTGAGTCCTCCAAGGAGACCCTAAGATCACAACTTAGACCCTAACTCCTCCAAGCAGACCCTAAGAACACAAATGAGACACCAAGCTCACAAAGTAGAACTTAAGCTCAAAAATTAGACACTTAGCACACAAATTAGAAACTAAGTCATCCAAGTAGACACTAAGATCACCAACTGAACAATAAGTCCTCCAAGCAGACCCTAAGATCACAAGTTAGACACTAAGTCCTCCAAGCAGACATCAAGATCACAACTTAGAACCTACGATCACAACTTAAACCCTAAGATCACAACTTAGATCCTAAGATTACAACTTAGACACTACACCCTCCAAACAGACACTAAGGTCACAACTTAGACCCTAAGATCGCAACTTAGACACTACATGCTCCAAACAGACACTAAGATCACAAATTAGACGTGAAGATCACAAAATAGACACTAAATCCACCATGAAGACACTAAGATCACCAACTGGACACTAAGTCCTCCAGGCGGACCCTAAGATCACAAATTAGACGCTAAGTCCTCCAAGCAGACATCAAGATCACAACTTAGAACCTACGATCACAACTTAAACCCTAAGATCACAACTTAGACACTACACCCTCCAAACAGTCACTAAGGTCACAACTTAGACCCTAAGATCACAACTTAGACACTACATGCTCCAAACAGACACTAAGATCACAAATTAGACGTGAAGATCACAAAATAGACACTAAATCCACCATGAAGACACTAAGATCACCAACTGGACACTAAGTCCTCCAAGCAGACCCTAAGATCACAAGTTAGACACCGAGACCACAAGTTAGACACTATGTCCTCCAAGCAGACACTAAGAGGACAAATTAGACCCTAAGATGACAAATTAGACCCTACGATAACAAATTAGACCCTAACAACACAAAGTAGACACTAAGACCTCCAAGCTGGTCCTAAGATCACAAATTAGAAACTAAGCCCTCCAAGGATATCCTAAGCTCACAAATTAGACACTCAGTCCACCAAGCACACCCCAAGATCACAAATTAAATCCTAAGCTCACATATTGGACCCTAAGCTCACATACTGGACGCTTAGACCTCCAAACAGACCCTAACCTCAGAAATCATACACTAAGTCCTCCAAGCAGACCCTGAGCTCACACATTAGACCCTAAGTCCTCCAAGCAGACCCTGAGATCATACCTTACACCCCAGGTCACAAATTAGACCCTAGGGTCACAAATGAGACCCTAATTCCTCCAAGCAGACCCTGAGATCACAAATTGGACACTAAGACCTCCAAGCAGACCCTAAACTCACAAATGAGACCCTAATGTCACAAATTTCACCCTAAGTCCTCCAAGCAGACCCTAAGCTCACACACTAGACCCTCTACCTGCAATCCCAAACACAAATACTGAGCCCCTTTACCACGTTCTCCTCAACGCCCACCCAACACACACCCCTTACCTCCTCACAGCTCTCCGCAGTTTGCGCCATCACCTCTCCAGGCTCGGCTGCGCTACCTGAAACAGAAGCAGATACACGCTCAGAGAGGGCTCAAAGCTGCACCCTTCCCTCACCACGTGCCATCTCCCTCTCTCGTCACCTTACTGCTCGTCCGCTGGCCTTTGCACATCTTCGGTTCTCTGCTTTCAGACCGTGTATCGCCTACAGAACACAACGCAAGGGATGTTTCAAATTCCACAAAAACTACAAGACACTCCATCACTTGCTGCTTCACTCTGCGCAGCATAGCTCACCTGGCCCAAGTCAGCTCGGGGGCAGAGATCTCCCTTTGCTCCTCGCTCCCCACCTCCAAATTAAAAACATACAGCAAGTCATAAGCCAGCCAGCAGAATAAGGCATACCTTCCTTCTGACACAACAAGTTCACCCACCTGGTACCATCGCTCCTCTCAAGCCTCCTACAGCAGCCTCTGACGCGTTGCTAACCATCTCCTCATCTGCAACAACAACCTGCCATGATTCACAGCAACCCCAAACAAAAGCTGCTTCTGCCTCTAAGTCTCAGGCCAGACTCCCTCTGAGACTTCGGCTGACAACCAGACGCAGACAGACATTCAGACACTCTGAACACAGACGCTCCGACGCCCTGCCTCAGACACTAACTCGAAATACACTCCCAAGCAGACTCTCGGGCCCTGACTCATTCATTCCAAGCTTCTTCCCACAGCTCTTCTGGCCATTCACACACATCTTCAAGAGCAGAGAGCTACACTGCGATGATAAAACCCCACCACATATGTTCCAGAGTTCAAGAATTCCAGGGGAGAGAAAACCAGAGACAAACATACAACTCTCAACTACTTTACTCATATCGGAAACTACAGAGATAGTAAAGGCTACTTCTCATCATGTTTGCTTCTCTTCCCAACCCCAAGGACCCCGTGAAGACCATCAGCAAACCAGCTCCGAGAATCATCATCACGGCAGTGCGAGGCGGCAGGCTCAACCTCAGCGGGCGTCCCCGCGCAGGCAACCTTCGCCTGGGTGGGATGAGCTTCTGCCTCCCTCGCACAGCATGAGGCTCGGGCTTCCAGACTCACAAAAATGCACGCTCATTGCCACGCAGGGGGCCAGCCCACGTGGGAAGGAGCGGCCACCGAGAGCTACGGAGGTCTCCAAGGGTCGGGACTTTTCCAGGCACTTCTGAAGCACAACTTTCTGGGTAGGAACCAAAGCTCGACTTCTCGGGAAGCAGACAAAGCAGAACGCTCCGGGGAGGAGCCAAAGGGGACCAACACTCTCAACAAAGTAATTGTTGAGATTAAAAAAAACTCTCAAAAACAACCCAACAACTCACAACAAAGTACTCTCCCACCTTTGTGTGTTTCGCCACGGACCGTGACCAATCGTCCCTCACGCAACACCCCGGACTGAAGCCCCACAAACGTCACCTTTTCATCCTGGCATTTCACTCCGAGTCCCCACCTTCACTAGAGCTGACCCTGCCCTTCCCAGGCACCTCCGAGCGCATTCTCCAACCTTCTGAAATTCCGGCTCAGATGCTACGTCCCAACGCTACATTTCAAACCCCTTCCCGCCATTCTGACATTCTCCCCCACCCCCTGCCCCGTAAAGGAGTCCCTCTACTTAGCGTGCAGAGTGCCATGGCTCGCCAGGCAGCCTCACTGCTCACAACTCCTGCAGCAGACTCCAGCCATGTTGCGGCCGTTGCCAAGTTCCTCTTCATCATCTGCCACAAAACAAACAAACAAACAAACAAACTGGAACACGCCATGCTGGCCGCCATCACCATCACTCCACCTGAACTACACCGGCCTGTCCCGGGAAAACCGTCTGCCTCCTCCAAAGCTCCTTGACATTGTGCTCGTCTTGTTTGTCCCAAATCGGTGCCAGAGTGTGACGCCGGGCCTCCCCTGCCCTCCGCGCCCTAGGAGGACAGCAGAGAGAAATGACCAGGGTGTTTGCAAAAAGGGACCGACTCCACCGTCCTTCTCCTTACCTCCCTGACTCACCTCCAGCGCTCATCCGACTCCAAAGGTAGAGGGCAGGCCCTGCAATCCCAAACACAAATACTGACCCCTTTGCCACCTTCTCCTCAACGCCCACCCACCACACACACACACGCACACAAACCCCTTACCTCCTCTCAGCTCTCCGCAGTTTGCGCCATCACCTCTCCAGGCTTGCCTGCGCCACCTGAAAAAGAAACAGATACACGCTCAGAGAGGGCTCAAAGCTGCACCCTCACCAAGCACGCCAAGCGGACACCAAGCGCGCCAAGCGGACCCCAAGATCCCAAATTAGACCCTGAGAACACAAATTAGACCCTAAGTCCTCCAAGCACACCTTAAGATATCAAATCAGACACTAAGACCTGCAAAGCAGACCCTAAGATCACAACTTAGACCCTAAGTCCTCCAAGGAGACACTAAGACCACAACTTATACCCTAAGTCCTCCAAGCAGATCCTAAGAACACAAATGAGACACCAAGCTCACAAAGTAGAACTTAAGCTCAAAAATTAGACACTAAGCACACAAATTAGAAACTAAGTCATCCAAGTAGACACGAAGATCACAAATTAGTCACTAAGTCCTCCAAGCAGAGACTAAGAACACAAATTAGACACTAAGTCCTCCAGGCAGACATCAAGATCACAACTTAGAACCTACGATCACAACTTAAAACCTAAGATCACAACTTAGACACTACATGCTCCAAACAGACACTAAGATCACAAATTAGACATGAAGATCACAAAATAGACACTAAATTCACCATGAAGACACTAAGATCACCAACTGGACACTAAGTCCTCCAAGCAGACCCTAAGATCACAAGATAGACACCGAGATCACAAGTTACACACTATGTCCTCCAAGCAGACACTAAGATGACAAATTAGACCCTAAGATGACAAATTAGACCCTAACAACACAAAGTAGACACTAAGACCTCCAAGCTGGTCCTAAGATCACAAAAGAGAAACTAAGTCCTCCAAGGATATCCTAAGCTCACAAATTAGACAGTCCACCAAACAGACCCCGAGATCACAAATTAAATCCTAAGCTCACATATTGGACCCTAAGCTCACATATTGGACCCTTAGACTTCCAAACAAACCCTAACCTCACAAATCATACACTAAGTCCTCCAAGCAGACCCTGAGCTCACACATTAAACCCTAAGTCCTCCAAGCAGACCCTGAGATCATACCTTAAACCCCAGGTCACAAATTAGACCCTAAGGTCACAAATGAGACCCTAATTCCTCCAAGCAGACAATGAGATCACAAATTGGACACTAAGACCTCCAAGGAGTCCCTAAACTCACAAATGAGACTCTAATGTCACAAATTTCACCCTAAGTCCTCCAAGCAGACCCTGAGCTCTCACACTAGCCCAAAACTTAAAACCCAAGCCCAAAACTTAAAACCCAAACCCAAAACTCAGACCCAAGCCCAAAACTCAGACCCCAAGCCCAAAACTCAGATCCCAAGCCCAAAACTCAGACCCCAAGCCCAAAACTCAGACCCCAAGGCCAAAACTCAGACCCAAGGCCAAAACTCAGACCCCAAGGCCAAAACTCAGACCCCAAGGCCAAAACTCAGATCCCAAGCCCAAAACTCAGACCCCAAGCCCAAAACTCAGACCCCAAGCCCAGAACTTAAAACCCAAGCCCAAAACTTAAAACCCAAGCCCAAAACTTAAAACCCAAGCCCAAAACTTAAAACCCAAGCCCAAAACTTAAAACGCAAGCCCAAAACTCAGACCCCAAGCCCAAAACTTAAAACCCAAGTCCAAAATTCAGACCCCAAGCCCAGAACTTAAAATCCAAGCCCAAAACTCAGACCCCAAGCCCAAAACTTAGACCCCAAGCCCAAAACTAAAAACCCAAGCCCAAAACTTAGACCCCAAGCCCACATCTTTGACCCCAAGCCCATAAATTAGCATCGAATTCCACAACTCAGGCACCTAGTACACAACTTCAATACCATTTCCTCCAAGCAGACACTCAGGCCATCATTTAGCCTCTACTTCCACAACTTAGACACCAAGTCCTCCAAGCAGACCCTAAGGTCACAAATTGGACCCTAGGGACACATATTGGACAGAGATCCTCCAAGCTGAACCTAAGCTCACGCATTAGACCCTAAATCCTCCAAGCAGACTCTGAGCTCCCACTTTAGACACCCAGTCCTTCAAGTAGCCCCTGACTCCCCCACGCAGCCCCTAATTTCTAAAAACATGTAAGTTCTGGAAATATCTAAAACCTAAACACGTTTTACATCCACAAGCCACGTCCCACTCATACAGACAAGACCTAAGCCTGCAACCGCCCACACGCTAACTTGGACATGTATTCTAAAACTAACACCTCCATTCTGAAGCTGAGAGCAGCATTCTAACACTGAGCCACGCCTTCTAAAACTAACATATTCTTTTTAAGACTAATACCAGCATTCTAAGGCTGACATGGATTTTAAGGCCAACACCAGCATTCCAAGCCTAACACCGACATTCTAAGACCACCAGCAGCATTCTAAGACCAATACCACTAACGTTTACCTCACATAAACTTTGGAAATTACTAACATCATACATTTCTTTTAAATGCATTTACAGAAATGACATTCTTCACCATTTACAATTCATTCTTACAAATCCAATAACACTTCACTACTTACACAAGACGCTCGACAGGTCGCACGCTCGGTCACGTCCCCGTCATCAGACGTCCTTTACGTACGGCAACGCCGCCTTCCACGTGACACGGACCGCTTTCACGCGCCTGACTGAAATCTTCTACGTCCCGGGTATTGCTGTCCAGAAGCAGACGGAGCTCCTCTCGACTCCACAGCTTCTGTGCATACTAACCTGCAGACAAAAAACCATTCCTATTGATACCCTTACAATATGACCTCTAAACATCCTCCCCTCCCTTCCATTTTTTTCCATGTCTGCAAAGCTAACGAATTGCACCCAAGAGACAACACTCACTAGACCTAAACATACTTACCAACTACCTACACCCATAGATGAGACAGCAACTTCAGGGCTGCCACACCAACTCTCCCATTTTCTTTCCTAACGCACAGCAACATCTCCCCAGGCAGGCTTCAGGAATCACGAGGAACTGAACTCCCTGAAGCTTCAAAATTACCCAGCCTGGAAACCTCTCCTCATGCAGAGTGCCATGGGTCTCAAAGCAGCCTCGCTGCCCACAACTCCCGCAGCAGACCCCAGCCATGTTGCAGCTGTTGCCAAGTTCCTCTTGATCATCTGCCAGAAACAAACAAAGAAGGGGGAGCACGCTCTGCTGGCCGCCATCACCATCACTCCAGCCCTCCAGCCCGGCCTCTTCCATACCAACCCTCGGCCTCCCCCAAAGCTCCTTAACACTGTGCTCACCTGCCCCAAAGAGATTCCGCAGTCCAACGCCGGGCCTCCCTTGCCCTCCGCGACCAAGGACTGCAACAGGGACAAATGACCCCAGTTCTTACAACACTGACCGACCCCACAACCATTCTCCTTACCTCCCTGACTCACCTCCAGCGCTCATCCGACTCCTAAGGGTAGAGGGCAGGCCCTGCAATCCCAAACACAAACACTGAATCTTTTTGCCACCTTCTCCTCAACGCCCAGCCGCCACACACACACACACACACACACACGCACAAACTTCTTAGCTCTTCACAGCTTCACATGCAGCCTGAAGCAATGCTCCAGAAAGCTACTGATGAGGTGACTGAAGACAAAAGCCTTACTCTGCTTTGTACTTTTATATCATGACAAGAAATGCCTGACCCTTCGTTAAGCAACCGACGTGAGCAGTCAGGATACGAAGAACAAGGTCCAAGGACCAGGCTGAGCATCTTCAGCTCAAGCAGCAATGTGGAAGCGCCAATGCAGAAAACAAGCGCAGGCGCTCAATAACACAGGCAAGCTCTACCGCCCTGCCCACTGTAAGATGATGCTATAAAAAGTCGCAATTATTTATCCTCATCCCCATGGTACATTGCAAACCTGTGCCTCCTATCCTGATGCTGTCCCCCACCCCCCTGCTGCCAAAAATTAGTCTTTCTGCTTTATCTCTATAGTGCCATAGGTCTCAAGCCAAACTTATTGCTCAGAACTTCCATACTAAACACCTGGGAGTTTGCTGCATCCACCCAATTCATCTTCATCACCTGCAATAACAGGACTAAGAAAGAAAAAAAACAACAAGAACCAAAACCGAGCCACACCCCAGTCTATAGACAGACAAACACAGAGAAGTCACTGTTCTGGCTGTCATTCTCACCATCAGCATACCAGTCAATGCTCATCTTTTTCTGTAAGACCTTACTGCCTCAGCTGTAACTCTGCAGACACATGCTCATCTGGTCCTACGTAATTCCTGCACGGTACACCGAGGTTCTCCTACCCTGCTACACTTAAAAACCTACACGCAATTGATCATTGTTCGGGTGACAAGAAATTAACCCCCAATCCTTGTCCTTAACTCCCCTGCTCACTGGAAATGGCCAGCTAACTCTACAAGCAACTGCACAATACACAGAAGGAACATATAAGCTAACCCCCCCCACCATGTTACACTTACCTTTTAGTCTGCAGCCTCACACTAAATACCCTTAACTTCTTACAGCCCTCCTCCCTGCGGAAGTTCAATTCTCACTCCCTGGATGTGACTCTTCACCAAAAAAATTAAAACACATGCACGCTAAGACTAGGCTACAAGCAACTAGTTTTGCTGCGAATTGCCTATCTGCTGCTTAATCACATTGCCTGCTCCTGAACCACGTCTCCAATATTTATGTCCACCACGTATTGGACATACAGCTTCTAAGTCACTTTATAAACAGCAACAGAAAATAACTTACTGTATTGAGAGCCAGCTGCCATTGACTAATCATTATAGACACATGGTCAGTGTTCACATAAACCAGGAACACAATTAGACAGCCACCCCTGGGAAAACAAAACCTTACAGAACAGAGCTACAAAAACTACAGCCCTGAAATACTAATTTCATGCAGACTGTAAGGAACAAACCCCTCTCCACTTTGAACTTTGAAAGTGGAAATATGTAAGCTAAGAAGTATTCTTTTACCTTTCCCTGCCCCAAAACATAAGATTTTTAAGAAACTCGACATCACAAAACAACTTCAAAATCATGTTTTGCTCTTCTTTAAACCCAAACACTCAACTTAGCTTTTAAAAAAGTAAAAAGCTAACAGCATCCTCAAGAAAAACTCCTAGCCCCATAAGTGGAGTGTTTCCTCAGCAGACACCAGCATCATTGTTATACACAAAATGGAACAGAAACAATACAAAAGTAATGAAGACATTGACCAAAATCAACAGTTGCCGTGGTTTCTGTACCTGAGAAGGACCACAAAAACATCCATCACTCAACACCAAAAATAAAAACAAAACCCTAGAGAAAACCACAGCACAAAAAAGCTGAGTAATTATCGCACACATAAAAACTAGAGTAGCTTAAAACACAGAGCTCTGAAAAAAACCTCCCCCCAAAAAAACCAAAACCTCCCCAAACACCTTACCTTGAAGAGAGCCAAACCCTATAGGAACTGCCTGCAGGAAAGCTGGGCCTTATATACCCCAGGCCCTACCCACCACCCCTCCCACAATGCCCTGGCTCAGGGCTGGGGCAAACCACCAGCTGGGACAGAAGCACCCTGACAAGGTACAGCTGGGTCTGATTTTATTTGGGTTTGGCCTTTTGGCTGCTTTTGGTCTTTAGGTTTTTGGTTTTATTTTTCTGGCTTAGATTCACATTCAAAACTCACAGACAACACAGTTCTACAGAATTAGGCTCAGAATTACATTTGGTTTCAGACCATGCAGGGATTCTCTGTCTGAGCTCCCGGGGCTCAGGCTCACACAGGGTTACTTCCTCACAGCCTGGCTCACACTCAAACATTTCAACTGCATGGACACTCTAGCTCAGGCTTAGGCTCTTGCTCACTGAGGCTCCATCTGCCTTGGTCTGGCTCCCACATCCACACGAATCTCACATTGAGACTAACACAGACTCCCTGGCTCAGACTCACTCTCACGTGTTAACTAAAGAAAGGTATTCAGATGACTCAGCCCAGGTGACCTATGCTTACAACACCCAAGTAGCAACTTATTTCAGGGTCCTGTCATTTTCATACAACTACAGTCATCTTTTCTTGTTAGTGTTTTCCAGGTGTGTCTGGGTTCGAATAAAAGGATGGAAAACCTCTGAAGGCCAGTGGATGAGCAGCAAAGCTCTGGGAGCAGGAGATGGGACTTTCTGAAGGAAGGGTGCAGCTTCCATCTGTCTCTCAGTGTGTGCATGTTTGCATTTCTGTTGGGTGCTGCAGGTAACTCTGGAGAGGTGAAGGTGCAAACTGAGGAGGGCTGTGAGGAGGTAAGGGGTTTGTGTGTGTGTGTGGTGGCTGGGTGCTGAGGAGAACGTGGCCAAGGGGCTCAGTATTTGTGGTTGAGATTGCAGGGCCGGCCCTCTACCTTTGGAGTCAGATGAGCGATGGAGGTGAGTCAGGATCACAACCGGATCAGGAGAAGGATCCTGGGGTTGGCCCCTTTTTGCAAACACCCTGGTTATTTGTCTTTATTGTCCTCGTAGGACCTGGAGGGAAGGAGAGGCCCAGTGTCAGAGCCTATTACCGGATTGGAACAGGCGAGCAGAATGTGGAGGAGCTTTGCAGCAGGAAGAGGGTTGTCACAGATTAGGCCAGCACTGGGGAGCGGGGTGCTGGTGATGATGGTGGCTCCCACTGTGTGTTCCTGTTTGTTCAAAACTTAGACACCTAACTCACAACTTAGACACCAAGTCTACAACTTAGACACCTACTCCTCCAAGCAGACACTAATGTCACAACTTAAGACACCAAGTCCACAATTTACACACCAAGTCATCCAAGCAGACACTAAGGTCATAAATTAGCCTTTAAGTCCACAACCTGGACACCAAGTCCACAATTAGACACCAAGTCCACAACTTAGACACCAAGTCCTCCAAGCAAACACTCGGGTAATAAATAAGCCTCTAAGACCACAACTTAGACACCAAGTCCTCCAAGCACACACTAAGATCATTAATTAGCCTATAAGTCCACAACTTCAACAACAACTCAACAACTTAGAAACCTAGTTCACAACTTACACATCAAGTCCACACCTTAGAAACCTAGTCCTCCAACCAGACACTAAGGTCATAAATTAGCCTCTAAGTCCACAACTTATACACCTAGTCCGCAACTTAGAAACTAAGCCCAAAACATAGACCCCAAGTCCATAACTTAGACACCACGGCCACAACTTAGACACCAAGTCCTCCAAGCAGACACTAAGCTCACACAGTAGACCCTCGCACTGCAATCACAAACACAAATACTGAGCCCCTTTACCATGTTCTCGTCAATGCCCACCCAACACACACTCACCCACACACACACACACAAACCCCTTACCTCCTCTCAGCTCTCCACAGTTTACGCCATCACCTCTCCAGGCTTGCCTGCGCCACCTGAAAAAGAAACAGATACACGCTCAGAGAGGGCTCAAAGCTGAACCCTCACCAAGCACGCCAAGCGGACCCGAAGATCCCAAATTAGACCCTGAGAACACAAATTAGACACTAAGTCCTCCAAGCAGACATCAAGATCACAACTTAGAACCTACGATCACAACTTAAACCCTAAGATCACAACTTAGATCCTAAGACCACAACTTAGACACTACACCCTCCAAACAGACACTAAGGTCACAACTTAGACCCTAAGATCACAACTTAGACACTACATGCTCCAAACAGACACTAAGATCACAAATTAGACATGAAGATCACAAAATAGACACTAAATCCACCATGAAGACACCAAGATCACCCACTGGACACTAAGTCCTCCAAGCAGACCCTAAGATCACAAGTTAGACACCGAGATCACAAGTTAGACTCTATGTCCTCCAAGCAGACACTAAGATGACAAATTAGAACCTAAGATGACAAATTAGACCCTACGATAACAAATTAGACCCTACGATAACAAATTAGACCCTAACAACACAAAGTAGACACTAAGACCTCCAAGCTGGTCCTAAGATGACAAATTAGAAACTAAGCCCTCCAAGGATATCTTAAGCTCACAAATTAGACACTCAGTCCACCAAGCAGACCCCGAGATCACAAATTAAACCCTAAGCTCACATATTGGACCCTTACACCTCCAAACAGACCCTAACCTCACAAATCATACACTAAGTCCTCCAAGCAGACCCTGAGATCATACCTTAAACCCCAGGTCACAAATTAGATCCTAAGGTCACAAATGAGACCCTAATTCCTCCAAGCAGACAATGAGATCACAAGTTGGACACTATGACCTCCAAGCAGACCCTAAACTCACAAATGAGACCCTAATGTCACAAATTTCAACCTAAGTCCTCCAAGCAGACCCTGAGCTTATACATTAGACACCAAGCCCTCCAAGCAGACCCTAAGCTCACACACTACACCCTCGCCCTGCAATCCCAAACACAAACACTGAGACCCTTTGCCACGTTCTCCTCAACGCCCACACAACACACACACACATACACACACACACACAAACCCCTTACCTCCTCTCAGCTCTCCGCAGTTTGCGCCATCACCTCTCCAGGCTTGCCTGCGCCACCTGAAAAAGAAACAGATACACGCTCAGAGAGGGCTCAAAGCTGCACCCTCACCAAGCACGCCAAGCGGACCCGAAGATCCCAAATTAGACCCTGAGAACACAAATTAGACCCTAAGTCCTCCAAGCACACCTTAAGATCTCAAATGAGACACTAAGACCTGCAAGCAGACCCTAAGATCACAACTTAGACCCTGAGTCCTCCAAGGAGACCCTAAGATCACAACTTAGACCCTAACTCCTCCAAGCAGACCCTAAGAACACAAATGAGACACCAAGCTCACAAAGTAGAACTTAAGCTCAAAAATTAGACACTTAGCACACAAATTAGAAACTAAGTCATCCAAGTAGACACTAAGATCACCAACTGAACAATAAGTCCTCCAAGCAGACCCTAAGATCACAAGTTAGACACTAAGTCCTCCAAGCAGACATCAAGATCACAACTTAGAACCTACAATCACAACTTAAACCCTAAGATCACAACTTAGATCCTAAGATTACAACTTAGACACTACACCCTCCAAACAGACACTAAGGTCACAACTTAGACCCTAAGATCGCAACTTAGACACTACATGCTCCAAACAGACACTAAGATCACAAATTAGACGTGAAGATCACAAAATAGACACTAAATCCACCATGAAGACACTAAGATCACCAACTGGACACTAAGTCCTCCAGGCGGACCCTAAGATCACAAATTAGACGCTAAGTCCTCCAAGCAGACATCAAGATCACAACTTAGAACCTACGATCACAACTTAAACCCTAAGATCACAACTTAGACACTACACCCTCCAAACAGGCACTAAGGTCACAACTTAGACCCTAAGATCACAACTTAGACACTACATGCTCCAAACAGACACTAAGATCACAAATTAGACGTGAAGATCACAAAATAGACACTAAATGCACCATGAAGACACTAAGATCACCAACTGGACACTAAGTCCTCCAAGCAGACCCTAAGATCACAAGTTAGACACCGAGACCACAAGTTAGACACTATGTCCTCCAAGCAGACACTAAGATGACAAATTAGACCCTAAGATGACAAATTAGACCCTACGATAACAAATTAGACCCTAACAACACAAAGTAGACACTAAGACCTCCAAGCTGGTCCTAAGATCACAAATTAGAAACTAAGCCCTCCAAGGATATCCTAAGCTCACAAATTAGACACTCAGTCCACCAAGCACACCCCAAGATCACAAATTAAATCCTAAGCTCACATATTGGACCCTAAGCTCACATACTGGACGCTTAGACCTCCAAACAGACCCTAACCTCAGAAATCATACACTAAGTCCTCCAAGCAGACCCTGAGCTCACACATTAGACCCTAAGTCCTCCAAGCAGACCCTGAGATCATACCTTACACCCCAGGTCACAAATTAGACCCTAGGGTCACAAATGAGACCCTAATTCCTCCAAGCAGACCCTGAGATCACAAATTGGACACTAAGACCTCCAAGCAGACCCTAAACTCACAAATGAGACCCTAATGTCACAAATTTCACCCTAAGTCCTCCAAGCAGACCCTAAGCTCACACACTAGACCCTCTACCTGCAATCCCAAACACAAATACTGAGCCCCTTTACCACGTTCTCCTCAACGCCCACCCAACACACACCCCTTACCTCCTCACAGCTCTCCGCAGTTTGCGCCATCACCTCTCCAGGCTCAGCTGCGCTACCTGAAACAGAAGCAGATACACGCTCAGAGAGGGCTCAAAGCTGCACCCTTCCCTCACCACGTGCCATCTCCCTCTCTCGTCACCTTACTGCTCGTCCGCTGGCCTTTGCACATCTTCGGTTCTCTGCTTTCAGACCGTGTATCGCCTACAGAACACAACGCAAGGGATGTTTCAAATTCCACAAAAACTACAAGACACTCCATCACTTGCTGCTTCACTCTGCGCAGCATAGCTCACCTGGCCCAAGTCAGCTCGGGGGCAGAGATCTCCCTTTGCTCCTCCCTCCCCACCTCCAAATTAAAAACATACAGCAAGTCATAAGCCAGCCAGCAGAATAAGGCATACCTTCCTTCTGACACAACAAGTTCACCCACCTGGTACCATCGCTCCTCTCAAGCCTCCTACAGCAGCCTCTGACGCGTTGCTAACCATCTCCTCATCTGCAACAACAACCTGCCATGATTCACAGCAACCCCAAACAAAAGCTGCTTCTGCCTCTAAGTCTCAGGCCAGACTCCCTCTGAGACTTCGGCTGACAACCAGACGCAGACAGACATTCAGACACTCTGAACACAGACGCTCCGACGCCCTGCCTCAGACACTAACTCGAAATACACTCCCAAGCAGACTCTCGGGCCATGACTCTTTCATTCCAAGCTTCTTCCCACAGCTCTTCTGGCCATTCACACACATCTTCAAGAGCAGAGAGCTACACTGCGATGATAAAACCCCACCACATATGTTCCAGAGTTCAAGAATTCCAGGGGAGAGAAAACCAGAGACAAACATACAACTCTCAACTACTTTACTCATATCGGAAACTACAGAGATAGTAAAGGCTACTTCTCATCATGTTTGCTTCTCTTCCCAACCCCAAGGACCCCGTGAAGACCATCAGCAAACCAGCTCCGAGAATCATCATCACGGCAGTGCGAGGCGGCAGGCTCAACCTCAGCGGGCGTCCCCGCGCAGGCAACCTTCGCCTGGGTGGGATGAGCTTCTGCCTCCCTCGCACAGCATGAGGCTCGGGCTTCCAGACTCACAAAAATGCACGCTCATTGCCACGCAGGGGGCCAGCCCACGTGGGAAGGAGCGGCCACCGAGAGCTACGGAGGTCTCCAAGGGTCGGGACTTTTCCAGGCACTTCTGAAGCACAACTTTCTGGGTAGGAACCAAAGCTCGACTTCTCGGGAAGCAGACAAAGCAGAACGCTCCGGGGAGGAGCCAAAGGGGACCAACAGTACTCTCCCACCTTTGTGTGTTTCGCCACGGACCGTGACCAATCGTCCCTCACGCAACACCCCGGACTGAAGCCCCACAAACGTCACCTTTTCATCCTGGCATTTCACTCCGAGTCCCTACCTTCACTAGAGCTGACCCTGCCCTTCCCAGGCACCTCCGAGCGCATTCTCCAACCTTCTGACATTCCGGCTCAGATGCTACGTCCCAACGCTACATTTCAAACCCCTTCCCGCCATTCTGACATTCTCCCCCACCCCCTGCCCCGTAAAGGAGTCCCTCTACTTAGCGTGCAGAGTGCCATGGCTCGCCAGGCAGCCTCACTGCTCACAACTCCTGCAGCAGACTCCAGCCATGTTGCGGCCGTTGCCAAGTTCCTCTTCATCATCTGCCACAAAACAAACAAACAAACAAACAAACTGGAACACGCCATGCTGGCCGCCATCACCATCACTCCACCTGAACTACACCGGCCTGTCCCGGGAAAACCGTCTGCCTCCTCCAAAGCTCCTCGACATTGTGCTCGTCTTGTTTGTCCCAAATCGGTGCCAGAGTGTGACGCCGGGCCTCCCCTGCCCTCCGCGCCCTAGGAGGACAGCAGAGAGAAATGACCAGGGTGTTTGCAAAAAGGGACCGACTCCACCGTCCTTCTCCTTACCTCCCTGACTCACCTCCAGCGCTCATCCGACTCCAAAGGTAGAGGGCAGGCCCTGCAATCCCAAACACAAATACTGACCCCTTTGCCACCTTCTCCTCAACGCCCACCCACCACACACACACACGCACACAAACCCCTTACCTCCTCTCAGCTCTCCGCAGTTTGCGCCATCACCTCTCCAGGCTTGCCTGCGCCACCTGAAAAAGAAACAGATACACGCTCAGAGAGGGCTCAAAGCTGCACCCTCACCAAGCACGCCAAGCGGACACCAAGCGCGCCAAGCGGACCCCAAGATCCCAAATTAGACCCTGAGAACACAAATTAGACCCTAAGTCCTCCAAGCACACCTTAAGATATCAAATCAGACACTAAGACCTGCAAAGCAGACCCTAAGATCACAACTTAGACCCTAAGTCCTCCAAGGAGACACTAAGACCACAACTTATACCCTAAGTCCTCCAAGCAGATCCTAAGAACACAAATGAGACACCAAGCTCACAAAGTAGAACTTAAGCTCAAAAATTAGACACTAAGCACACAAATTAGAAACTAAGTCATCCAAGTAGACACGAAGATCACAAATTAGTCACTAAGTCCTCCAAGCAGAGACTAAGAACACAAATTAGACACTAAGTCCTCCAGGCAGACATCAAGATCACAACTTAGAACCTACGATCACAACTTAAAACCTAAGATCACAACTTAGACACTACATGCTCCAAACAGACACTAAGATCACAAATTAGACATGAAGATCACAAAATAGACACTAAATTCACCATGAAGACACTAAGATCACCAACTGGACACTAAGTCCTCCAAGCAGACCCTAAGATCACAAGATAGACACCGAGATCACAAGTTACACACTATGTCCTCCAAGCAGACACTAAGATGACAAATTAGACCCTAAGATGACAAATTAGACCCTAACAACACAAAGTAGACACTAAGACCTCCAAGCTGGTCCTAAGATCACAAAAGAGAAACTAAGTCCTCCAAGGATATCCTAAGCTCACAAATTAGACAGTCCACCAAACAGACCCCGAGATCACAAATTAAATCCTAAGCTCACATATTGGACCCTAAGCTCACATATTGGACCCTTAGACTTCCAAACAAACCCTAACCTCACAAATCATACACTAAGACCTCCAAGCAGACCCTGAGCTCACACATTAAACCCTAAGTCCTCCAAGCAGACCCTGAGATCATACCTTAAACCCCAGGTCACAAATTAGACCCTAAGGTCACAAATGAGACCCTAATTCCTCCAAGCAGACAATGAGATCACAAATTGGACACTAAGACCTCCAAGGAGTCCCTAAACTCACAAATGAGACTCTAATGTCACAAATTTCACCCTAAGTCCTCCAAGCAGACCCTGAGCTCTCACACTAGCCCAAAACTTAAAACCCAAGCCCACAACTTAAAACCCAAACCCAAAACTCAGACCCAAGCCCAAAACTCAGACCCCAAGCCCAAAACTCAGATCCCAAGCCCAAAACTCAGACCCCAAACCCAAAACTCAGACCCAAGGCCAAAACTCAGACCCCAAGGCCAAAACTCAGACCCCAAGCCCAAAACTCAGACCCCAAGCCCAAAACTCAGACCCCAAGCCCAGAACTTAAAACCCAAGCCCAAAACTTAAAACCCAAGCCCAAAACTTAAAACCCAAGCCCAAAACTTAAAACGCAAGCCCAAAACTCAGACCCCAAGCCCAAAACTTAAAACCCAAGTCCAAAATTCAGACCCCAAGCCCAGAACTTAAAATCCAAGCCCAAAACTCAGACCCCAAGCCCAAAACTTAGACCCCAAGCCCAAAACTAAAAACCCAAGCCCAAAACTTAGACCCCAAGCCCACATCTTTGACCCCAAGCCCATAAATTAGCATCGAATTCCACAACTCAGGCACCTAGTACACAACTTCAATACCATTTCCTCCAAGCAGACACTCAGGCCATCATTTAGCCTCTACTTCCACAACTTAGACACCAAGTCCTCCAAGCAGACCCTAAGGTCACAAATTGGACCCTAGGGACACATATTGGACAGAGATCCTCCAAGCTGAACCTAAGCTCACGCATTAGACCCTAAATCCTCCAAGCAGACTCTGAGCTCCCACTTTAGACACCCAGTCCTTCAAGTAGCCCCTGACTCCCCCACGCAGCCCCTAATTTCTAAAAACATGTAAGTTCTGGAAATATCTAAAACCTAAACACGTTTTACATCCAGAAGCCACGTCCCACTCATACAGACAAGCCCTAAGCCTGCAACCGCCCACACGCTAACTTGGACATGTATTCTAAAACTAACACCTCCATTCTGAAGCTGAGAGCAGCATTCTAACACTGAGCCACGCCTTCTAAAACTAACATATTCTTTTTAAGACTAATACCAGCATTCTAAGGCTGACATGGATTTTAAGGCCAACACCAGCATTCCAAGCCTAACACCGACATTCTAAGACCACCAGCAGCATTCTAAGACCAATACCACTAACGTTTACCTCACATAAACTTTGGAAATTACTAACATCATACATTTCTTTTAAATGCATTTACAGAAATGACATTCTTCACCATTTACAATTCATTCTTACAAATCCAATAACACTTCACTACTTACACAAGACGCTCGACAGGTCGCACGCTCGGTCACGTCCCCGTCATCAGACGTCCTTTACGTACGGCAACGCCGCCTTCCACGTGACACGGACCGCTTTCACGCGCCTGACTGAAATCTTCTACGTCCCGGGTATTGCTGTCCAGAAGCAGACGGAGCTCCTCTCGACTCCACAGCTTCTGTGCATACTAACCTGCAGACAAAAAACCATTCCTATTGATACCCTTACAATATGACCTCTAAACATCCTCCCCTCCCTTCCATTTTTTTCCATGTCTGCAAATCTAACAAATTGCACCCAAGAGACAACACTCACTAGACCTAAACATACTTACCAACTACCTACACCCATAGATGAGACAGCAACTTCAGGGCTGCCACACCAACTCTCCCATTTTCTTTCCTAACGCACAGCAACATCCCCCCAGGCAGGCTTCAGGAATCACGAGGAACTGAACTCCCTGAAGCTTCAAAATTACCCAGCCTGGAAACCTCTGCTCATGCAGAGTGCCATAGGTCTCAAAGCAGCCTCGCTGCCCACAACTCCCGCAGCAGACTCCAGCCATGTTGCAGCCGTTGCCAAGTTCCTCTTGATCATCTGCCAGAAACAAACAAAGAAGGGGGAGCACGCTCTGCTGGCCGCCATCACCATCACTCCAGCCCTCCAGCCCGGCCTCTTCCATACCAACCCTCGGCCTCCCCCAAAGCTCCTTAACACTGTGCTCACCTGCCCCAAAGAGATTCCGCAGTCCAACGCCGGGCCTCCCTTGCCCTCCGCGACCAAGGACTGCAACAGGGACAAATGACCCCAGTTCTTACAACACTGACCGACCCCACAACCATTCTCCTTACCTCCCTGACTCACCTCCAGCGCTCATCCGACTCCTAAGGGTAGAGGGCAGGCCCTGCAATCCCAAACACAAACACTGAATCTTTTTGCCACCTTCTCCTCAACGCCCAGCCGCCACACACACACACACACACACGCACAAACTTCTTAGCTCTTCACAGCTTCACATGCAGCCTGAAGCAATGCTCCAGAAAGCTACTGATGAGGTGACTGAAGACAAAAGCCTTACTCTGCTTTGTACTTTTATATCATGACAAGAAATGCCTGACCCTTCGTTAAGCAACCGACGTGAGCAGTCAGGATACGAAGAACAAGGTCCAAGGACCAGGCTGAGCATCTTCAGCTCAAGCAGCAATGTGGAAGCGCCAATGCAGAAAACAAGCGCAGGCGCTCAATAACACAGGCAAGCTCTACCGCCCTGCCCACTGTAAGATGATGCTATAAAAAGTCGCAATTATTTATCCTCATCCCCATGGTACATTGCAAACCTGTGCCTCCTATCCTGATGCTGTCCCCCACCCCCCTGCTGCCAAAAATTAGTCTTTCTGCTTTATCTCTATAGTGCCATAGGTCTCAAGCCAAACTTATTGCTCAGAACTTCCATACTAAACACCTGGGAGTTTGCTGCATCCACCCAATTCATCTTCATCACCTGCAATAACAGGACTAAGAAAGAAAAAAAACAACAAGAACCAAAACCGAGCCACACCCCAGTCTATAGACAGACAAACACAGAGAAGTCACTGTTCTGGCTGTCATTCTCACCATCAGCATACCAGTCAATGCTCATCTTTTTCTGTAAGACCTTACTGCCTCAGCTGTAACTCTGCAGACACATGCTCATCTGGTCCTACGTAATTCCTGCACGGTACACCGAGGTTCTCCTACCCTGCTACACTTAAAAACCTACACGCAATTGATCATTGTTCGGGTGACAAGAAATTAACCCCCAATCCTTGTCCTTAACTCCCCTGCTCACTGGAAATGGCCAGCTAACTCTACAAGCAACTGCACAATACACAGAAGGAACATATAAGCTAACCCCCCCCACCATGTTACACTTACCTTTTAGTCTGCAGCCTCACACTAAATACCCTTAACTTCTTACAGCCCTCCTCCCTGCGGAAGTTCAATTCTCACTCCCTGGATGTGACTCTTCACCAAAAAAATTAAAACACATGCACGCTAAGACTAGGCTACAAGCAACTAGTTTTGCTGCGAATTGCCTATCTGCTGCTTAATCACATTGCCTGCTCCTGAACCACGTCTCCAATATTTATGTCCACCACGTATTGGACATACAGCTTCTAAGTCACTTTATAAACAGCAACAGAAAATAACTTACTGTATTGAGAGCCAGCTGCCATTGACTAATCATTATAGACACATGGTCAGTGTTCACATAAACCAGGAACACAATTAGACAGCCACCCCTGGGAAAACAAAACCTTACAGAACAGAGCTACAAAAACTACAGCCCTGAAATACTAATTTCATGCAGACTGTAAGGAACAAACCCCTCTCCACTTTGAACTTTGAAAGTGGAAATATGTAAGCTAAGAAGTATTCTTTTACCTTTCCCTGCCCCAAAACATAAGATTTTTAAGAAACTCGACATCACAAAACAACTTCAAAATCATGTTTTGCTCTTCTTTAAACCCAAACACTCAACTTAGCTTTTAAAAAAGTAAAAAGCTAACAGCATCCTCAAGAAAAACTCCTAGCCCCATAAGTGGAGTGTTTCCTCAGCAGACACCAGCATCATTGTTATACACAAAATGGAACAGAAACAATACAAAAGTAATGAAGACATTGACCAAAATCAACAGTTGCCGTGGTTTCTGTACCTGAGAAGGACCACAAAAACATCCATCACTCAACACCAAAAATAAAAACAAAACCCTAGAGAAAACCACAGCACAAAAAAGCTGAGTAATTATCGCACACATAAAAACTAGAGTAGCTTAAAACACAGAGCTCTGAAAAAAACCTCCCCCCAAAAAAACCAAAACCTCCCCAAACACCTTACCTTGAAGAGAGCCAAACCCTATAGGAACTGCCTGCAGGAAAGCTGGGCCTTATATACCCCAGGCCCTACCCACCACCCCTCCCACAATGCCCTGGCTCAGGGCTGGGGCAAACCACCAGCTGGGACAGAAGCACCCTGACAAGGTACAGCTGGGTCTGATTTTATTTGGGTTTGGCCTTTTGGCTGCTTTTGGTCTTTAGGTTTTTGGTTTTATTTTTCTGGCTTAGATTCACATTCAAAACTCACAGACAACACAGTTCTACAGAATTAGGCTCAGAATTACATTTGGTTTCAGACCATGCAGGGATTCTCTGTCTGAGCTCCCGGGGCTCAGGCTCACACAGGGTTACTTCCTCACAGCCTGGCTCACACTCAAACATTTCAACTGCATGGACACTCTAGCTCAGGCTCTTGCTCACTGAGGCTCCATCTGCCTTGGTCTGGCTCCCACATCCGCACGAATCTCACATTGAGACTAACACAGACTCCCTGGCTCAGGCTCACTCTCACGTGTTAACTAAAGAAAGGTATTCAGATGACTCAGCCCAGGTGACCTATGCTTACAACACCCAAGTAGCAACTTATTTCAGGGTCCTGTCATTTTCATACAACTACAGTCATCTTTTCTTGTTAGTGTTTTCCAGGTGTGTCTGGGTTCGAATAAAAGGATGGAAAACCTCTGAAGGCCAGTGGATGAGCAGCAAAGCTCTGGGAGCAGGAGATGGGACTTTCTGAAGGAAGGGTGCAGCTTCCATCTGTCTCTCAGTGTGTGCATGTTTGCATTTCTGTTGGGTGCTGCAGGTAACTCTGGAGAGGTGAAGGTGCAAACTGAGGAGGGCTGTGAGGAGGTAAGGGGTTTGTGTGTGTGTGTGTGTGTGTGGTGGCTGGGTGCTGAGGAGAACGTGGCCAAGGGGCTCAGTATTTGTGGTTGAGATTGCAGGGCCGGCCCTCTACCTTTGGAGTCGGATGAGCGATGGAGGTGAGTCAGGATCACAACCGGATCAGGAGAAGGATCCTGGGGTTGGCCCCTTTTTGCAAACACCCTGGTTATTTGTCTTTATTGTCCTCGTAGGACCTGGAGGGAAGGAGAGGCCCAGTGTCAGAGCCTATTACCGGATTGGAACAGGCGAGCAGAATGTGGAGGAGCTTTGCAGCAGGAAGAGGGTTGTCACAGATTAGGCCAGCACTGGGGAGCGGGGTGCTGGTGATGATGGTGGCTCCCACTGTGTGTTCCTGTTTGTTCAAAACTTAGACACCTAACTCACAACTTAGACACCAAGTCTACAACTTAGACACCTACTCCTCCATGCAGACACTAATGTCACAACTTAAGACACCAAGTCCACAATTTACACACCAAGTCAACCAAGCAGACACTAAGGTCATAAATTAGCCTTTAAGTCCACAACCTGGACTCCAAGTCCACAATTAGACACCAAGTCCACAACTTAGACACCAAGTCCTCCAAGCAAACACTCGGGTAATAAATAAGCCTCTAAGACCACAACTTAGACACCAAGTCCTCCAAGCACACACTAAGATCATTAATTAGCCTATAAGTCCACAACTTCAACAACAACTCAACAACTTAGAAACCTAGTTCACAACTTACACATCAAGTCCACACCTTAGAAACCTAGTCCTCCAACCAGACACTAAGGTCATAAATTAGCCTCTAAGTCCACAACTTATACACCTAGTCCGCAACTTAGAAACTAAGCCCAAAACATAGACCCCAAGTCCATAACTTAGACACCACGGCCACAACTTAGACACCAAGTCCTCCAAGCAGACACTAAGCTCACACAGTAGACCCTCGCACTGCAATCACAAACACAAATACTGAGCCCCTTAACCATGTTCTCGTCAATGCCCACCCAACACACACTCACCCACACACACACACACAAACCCCTTACCTCCTCTCAGCTCTCCACAGTTTACGCCATCACCTCTCCAGGCTTGCCTGCGCCACCTGAAAAAGAAACAGATACACGCTCAGAGAGGGCTCAAAGCTGAACCCTCACCAAGCACGCCAAGCGGACCCGAAGATCCCAAATTAGACCCTGAGAACACAAATTAGACACTAAGTCCTCCAAGCAGACATCAAGATCACAACTTAGAACCTACGATCACAACTTAAACCCTAAGATCACAACTTAGATCCTAAGACCACAACTTAGACACTACACCCTCCAAACAGACACTAAGGTCACAACTTAGACCCTAAGATCACAACTTAGACACTACATGCTCCAAACAGACACTAAGATCACAAATTAGACATGAAGATCACAAAATAGACACTAAATCCACCATGAAGACACCAAGATCACCCACTGGACACTAAGTCCTCCAAGCAGACCCTAAGATCACAAGTTAGACACCGAGATCACAAGTTAGACTCTATGTCCTCCAAGCAGACACTAAGATGACAAATTAGAACCTAAGATGACAAATTAGACCCTACGATAACAAATTAGACCCTACGATAACAAATTAGACCCTAACAACACAAAGTAGACACTAAGACCTCCAAGCTGGTCCTAAGATGACAAATTAGAAACTAAGCCCTCCAAGGATATCTTAAGCTCACAAATTAGACACTCAGTCCACCAAGCAGACCCCGAGATCACAAATTAAACCCTAAGCTCACATATTGGACCCTTACACCTCCAAACAGACCCTAACCTCACAAATCATACACTAAGTCCTCCAAGCAGACCCTGAGATCATACCTTAAACCCCAGGTCACAAATTAGATCCTAAGGTCACAAATGAGACCCTAATTCCTCCAAGCAGACAATGAGATCACAAGTTGGACACTATGACCTCCAAGCAGACCCTAAACTCACAAATGAGACCCTAATGTCACAAATTTCAACCTAAGTCCTCCAAGCAGACCCTGAGCTTATACATTAGACACCAAGCCCTCCAAGCAGACCCTAAGCTCACACACTACACCCTCGCCCTGCAATCCCAAACACAAACACTGAGACCCTTTGCCACGTTCTCCTCAACGCCCACACAACACACACACACATACACACACACACACAAACCCCTTACCTCCTCTCAGCTCTCCGCAGTTTGCGCCATCACCTCTCCAGGCTTGCCTGCGCCACCTGAAAAAGAAACAGATACACGCTCAGAGAGGGCTCAAAGCTGCACCCTCACCAAGCACGCCAAGCGGACCCGAAGATCCCAAATTAGACCCTGAGAACACAAATTAGACCCTAAGTCCTCCAAGCACACCTTAAGATCTCAAATGAGACACTAAGACCTGCAAGCAGACCCTAAGATCACAACTTAGACCCTGAGTCCTCCAAGGAGACCCTAAGATCACAACTTAGACCCTAACTCCTCCAAGCAGACCCTAAGAACACAAATGAGACACCAAGCTCACAAAGTAGAACTTAAGCTCAAAAATTAGACACTTAGCACACAAATTAGAAACTAAGTCATCCAAGTAGACACTAAGATCACCAACTGAACAATAAGTCCTCCAAGCAGACCCTAAGATCACAAGTTAGACACTAAGTCCTCCAAGCAGACATCAAGATCACAACTTAGAACCTACGATCACAACTTAAACCCTAAGATCACAACTTAGATCCTAAGATTACAACTTAGACACTACACCCTCCAAACAGACACTAAGGTCACAACTTAGACCCTAAGATCGCAACTTAGACACTACATGCTCCAAACAGACACTAAGATCACAAATTAGACGTGAAGATCACAAAATAGACACTAAATCCACCATGAAGACACTAAGATCACCAACTGGACACTAAGTCCTCCAGGCGGACCCTAAGATCACAAATTAGACGCTAAGTCCTCCAAGCAGACATCAAGATCACAACTTCGAACCTACGATCACAACTTAAACCCTAAGATCACAACTTAGACACTACACCCTCCAAACAGGCACTAAGGTCACAACTTAGACCCTAAGATCACAACTTAGACACTACATGCTCCAAACAGACACTAAGATCACAAATTAGACGTGAAGATCACAAAATAGACACTAAATGCACCATGAAGACACTAAGATCACCAACTGGACACTAAGTCCTCCAAGCAGACCCTAAGATCACAAGTTAGACACCGAGACCACAAGTTAGACACTATGTCCTCCAAGCAGACACTAAGAGGACAAATTAGACCCTAAGATGACAAATTAGACCCTACGATAACAAATTAGACCCTAACAACACAAAGTAGACACTAAGACCTCCAAGCTGGTCCTAAGATCACAAATTAGAAACTAAGCCCTCCAAGGATATCCTAAGCTCACAAATTAGACACTCAGTCCACCAAGCACACCCCAAGATCACAAATTAAATCCTAAGCTCACATATTGGACCCTAAGCTCACATACTGGACGCTTAGACCTCCAAACAGACCCTAACCTCAGAAATCATACACTAAGTCCTCCAAGCAGACCCTGAGCTCACACATTAGACCCTAAGTCCTCCAAGCAGACCCTGAGATCATACCTTACACCCCAGGTCACAAATTAGACCCTAGGGTCACAAATGAGACCCTAATTCCTCCAAGCAGACCCTGAGATCACAAATTGGACACTAAGACCTCCAAGCAGACCCTAAACTCACAAATGAGACCCTAATGTCACAAATTTCACCCTAAGTCCTCCAAGCAGACCCTAAGCTCACACACTAGACCCTCTACCTGCAATCCCAAACACAAATACTGAGCCCCTTTACCACGTTCTCCTCAACGCCCACCCAACACACACCCCTTACCTCCTCACAGCTCTCCGCAGTTTGCGCCATCACCTCTCCAGGCTCGGCTGCGCTACCTGAAACAGAAGCAGATACACGCTCAGAGAGGGCTCAAAGCTGCACCCTTCCCTCACCACGTGCCATCTCCCTCTCTCGTCACCTTACTGCTCGTCCGCTGGCCTTTGCACATCTTCGGTTCTCTGCTTTCAGACCGTGTATCGCCTACAGAACACAACGCAAGGGATGTTTCAAATTCCACAAAAACTACAAGACACTCCATCACTTGCTGCTTCACTCTGCGCAGCATAGCTCACCTGGCCCAAGTCAGCTCGGGGGCAGAGATCTCCCTTTGCTCCTCCCTCCCCACCTCCAAATTAAAAACATACAGCAAGTCATAAGCCAGCCAGCAGAATAAGGCATACCTTCCTTCTGACACAACAAGTTCACCCACCTGGTACCATCGCTCCTCTCAAGCCTCCTACAGCAGCCTCTGACGCGTTGCTAACCATCTCCTCATCTGCAACAACAACCTGCCATGATTCACAGCAACCCCAAACAAAAGCTGCTTCTGCCTCTAAGTCTCAGGCCAGACTCCCTCTGAGACTTCGGCTGACAACCAGACGCAGACAGACATTCAGACACTCTGAACACAGACGCTCCGACGCCCTGCCTCAGACACTAACTCGAAATACACTCCCAAGCAGACTCTCGGGCCCTGACTCATTCATTCCAAGCTTCTTCCCACAGCTCTTCTGGCCATTCACACACATCTTCAAGAGCAGAGAGCTACACTGCGATGATAAAACCCCACCACATATGTTCCAGAGTTCAAGAATTCCAGGGGAGAGAAAACCAGAGACAAACATACAACTCTCAACTACTTTACTCATATCGGAAACTACAGAGATAGTAAAGGCTACTTCTCATCATGTTTGCTTCTCTTCCCAACCCCAAGGACCCCGTGAAGACCATCAGCAAACCAGCTCCGAGAATCATCATCACGGCAGTGCGAGGCGGCAGGCTCAACCTCAGCGGGCGTCCCCGCGCAGGCAACCTTCGCCTGGGTGGGATGAGCTTCTGCCTCCCTCGCACAGCATGAGGCTCGGGCTTCCAGACTCACAAAAATGCACGCTCATTGCCACGCAGGGGGCCAGCCCACGTGGGAAGGAGCGGCCACCGAGAGCTACGGAGGTCTCCAAGGGTCGGGACTTTTCCAGGCACTTCTGAAGCACAACTTTCTGGGTAGGAACCAAAGCTCGACTTCTCGGGAAGCAGACAAAGCAGAACGCTCCGGGGAGGAGCCAAAGGGGACCAACACTCTCAACAAAGTAATTGTTGAGATTAAAAAAAACTCTCAAAAACAACCCAACAACTCACAACAAAGTACTCTCCCACCTTTGTGTGTTTCGCCACGGACCGTGACCAATCGTCCCTCACGCAACACCCCGGACTGAAGCCCCACAAACGTCACCTTTTCATCCTGGCATTTCACTCCGAGTCCCCACCTTCACTAGAGCTGACCCTGCCCTTCCCAGGCACCTCCGAGCGCATTCTCCAACCTTCTGAAATTCCGGCTCAGATGCTACGTCCCAACGCTACATTTCAAACCCCTTCCCGCCATTCTGACATTCTCCCCCACCCCCTGCCCCGTAAAGGAGTCCCTCTACTTAGCGTGCAGAGTGCCATGGCTCGCCAGGCAGCCTCACTGCTCACAACTCCTGCAGCAGACTCCAGCCATGTTGCGGCCGTTGCCAAGTTCCTCTTCATCATCTGCCACAAAACAAACAAACAAACAAACAAACTGGAACACGCCATGCTGGCCGCCATCACCATCACTCCACCTGAACTACACCGGCCTGTCCCGGGAAAACCGTCTGCCTCCTCCAAAGCTCCTTGACATTGTGCTCGTCTTGTTTGTCCCAAATCGGTGCCAGAGTGTGACGCCGGGCCTCCCCTGCCCTCCGCGCCCTAGGAGGACAGCAGAGAGAAATGACCAGGGTGTTTGCAAAAAGGGACCGACTCCACCGTCCTTCTCCTTACCTCCCTGACTCACCTCCAGCGCTCATCCGACTCCAAAGGTAGAGGGCAGGCCCTGCAATCCCAAACACAAATACTGACCCCTTTGCCACCTTCTCCTCAACGCCCACCCACCACACACACACACGCACACAAACCCCTTACCTCCTCTCAGCTCTCCGCAGTTTGCGCCATCACCTCTCCAGGCTTGCCTGCGCCACCTGAAAAAGAAACAGATACACGCTCAGAGAGGGCTCAAAGCTGCACCCTCACCAAGCACGCCAAGCGGACACCAAGCGCGCCAAGCGGACCCCAAGATCCCAAATTAGACCCTGAGAACACAAATTAGACCCTAAGTCCTCCAAGCACACCTTAAGATATCAAATCAGACACTAAGACCTGCAAAGCAGACCCTAAGATCACAACTTAGACCCTAAGTCCTCCAAGGAGACACTAAGACCACAACTTATACCCTAAGTCCTCCAAGCAGATCCTAAGAACACAAATGAGACACCAAGCTCACAAAGTAGAACTTAAGCTCAAAAATTAGACACTAAGCACACAAATTAGAAACTAAGTCATCCAAGTAGACACGAAGATCACAAATTAGTCACTAAGTCCTCCAAGCAGAGACTAAGAACACAAATTAGACACTAAGTCCTCCAGGCAGACATCAAGATCACAACTTAGAACCTACGATCACAACTTAAAACCTAAGATCACAACTTAGACACTACATGCTCCAAACAGACACTAAGATCACAAATTAGACATGAAGATCACAAAATAGACACTAAATTCACCATGAAGACACTAAGATCACCAACTGGACACTAAGTCCTCCAAGCAGACCCTAAGATCACAAGATAGACACCGAGATCACAAGTTACACACTATGTCCTCCAAGCAGACACTAAGATGACAAATTAGACCCTAAGATGACAAATTAGACCCTAACAACACAAAGTAGACACTAAGACCTCCAAGCTGGTCCTAAGATCACAAAAGAGAAACTAAGTCCTCCAAGGATATCCTAAGCTCACAAATTAGACAGTCCACCAAACAGACCCCGAGATCACAAATTAAATCCTAAGCTCACATATTGGACCCTAAGCTCACATATTGGACCCTTAGACTTCCAAACAAACCCTAACCTCACAAATCATACACTAAGACCTCCAAGCAGACCCTGAGCTCACACATTAAACCCTAAGTCCTCCAAGCAGACCCTGAGATCATACCTTAAACCCCAGGTCACAAATTAGACCCTAAGGTCACAAATGAGACCCTAATTCCTCCAAGCAGACAATGAGATCACAAATTGGACACTAAGACCTCCAAGGAGTCCCTAAACTCACAAATGAGACTCTAATGTCACAAATTTCACCCTAAGTCCTCCAAGCAGACCCTGAGCTCTCACACTAGCCCAAAACTTAAAACCCAAGCCCACAACTTAAAACCCAAACCCAAAACTCAGACCCAAGCCCAAAACTCAGACCCCAAGCCCAAAACTCAGATCCCAAGCCCAAAACTCAGACCCCAAACCCAAAACTCAGACCCAAGGCCAAAACTCAGACCCCAAGGCCAAAACTCAGACCCCAAGGCCAAAACTCAGACCCCAAGCCCAAAACTCAGACCCCAAGCCCAGAACTTAAAACCCAAGCCCAAAACTTAAAACCCAAGCCCAAAACTTAAAACCCAAGCCCAAAACTTAAAACCCAAGCCCAAAACTTAAAACGCAAGCCCAAAACTCAGACCCCAAGCCCAAAACTTAAAACCCAAGTCCAAAATTCAGACCCCAAGCCCAGAACTTAAAATCCAAGCCCAAAACTCAGACCCCAAGCCCAAAACTTAGACCCCAAGCCCAAAACTAAAAACCCAAGCCCAAAACTTAGACCCCAAGCCCACATCTTTGACCCCAAGCCCATAAATTAGCATCGAATTCCACAACTCAGGCACCTAGTACACAACTTCAATACCATTTCCTCCAAGCAGACACTCAGGCCATCATTTAGCCTCTACTTCCACAACTTAGACACCAAGTCCTCCAAGCAGACCCTAAGGTCACAAATTGGACCCTAGGGACACATATTGGACAGAGATCCTCCAAGCTGAACCTAAGCTCACGCATTAGACCCTAAATCCTCCAAGCAGACTCTGAGCTCCCACTTTAGACACCCAGTCCTTCAAGTAGCCCCTGACTCCCCCACGCAGCCCCTAATTTCTAAAAACATGTAAGTTCTGGAAATATCTAAAACCTAAACACGTTTTACATCCACAAGCCACGTCCCACTCATACAGACAAGCCCTAAGCCTGCAACCGCCCACACGCTAACTTGGACATGTATTCTAAAACTAACACCTCCATTCTGAAGCTGAGAGCAGCATTCTAACACTGAGCCACGCCTTCTAAAACTAACATATTCTTTTTAAGACTAATACCAGCATTCTAAGGCTGACATGGATTTTAAGGCCAACACCAGCATTCCAAGCCTAACACCGACATTCTAAGACCACCAGCAGCATTCTAAGACCAATACCACTAACGTTTACCTCACATAAACTTTGGAAATTACTAACATCATACATTTCTTTTAAATGCATTTACAGAAATGACATTCTTCACCATTTACAATTCATTCTTACAAATCCAATAACACTTCACTACTTACACAAGACGCTCGACAGGTCGCACGCTCGGTCACGTCCCCGTCATCAGACGTCCTTTACGTACGGCAACGCCGCCTTCCACGTGACACGGACCGCTTTCACGCGCCTGACTGAAATCTTCTACGTCCCGGGTATTGCTGTCCAGAAGCAGACGGAGCTCCTCTCGACTCCACAGCTTCTGTGCATACTAACCTGCAGACAAAAAACCATTCCTATTGATACCCTTACAATATGACCTCTAAACATCCTCCCCTCCCTTCCATTTTTTTCCATGTCTGCAAATCTAACAAATTGCACCCAAGAGACAACACTCACTAGACCTAAACATACTTACCAACTACCTACACCCATAGATGAGACAGCAACTTCAGGGCTGCCACACCAACTCTCCCATTTTCTTTCCTAACGCACAGCAACATCCCCCCAGGCAGGCTTCAGGAATCACGAGGAACTGAACTCCCTGAAGCTTCAAAATTACCCAGCCTGGAAACCTCTGCTCATGCAGAGTGCCATAGGTCTCAAAGCAGCCTCGCTGCCCACAACTCCCGCAGCAGACTCCAGCCATGTTGCAGCCGTTGCCAAGTTCCTCTTGATCATCTGCCAGAAACAAACAAAGAAGGGGGAGCACGCTCTGCTGGCCGCCATCACCATCACTCCAGCCCTCCAGCCCGGCCTCTTCCATACCAACCCTCGGCCTCCCCCAAAGCTCCTTAACACTGTGCTCACCTGCCCCAAAGAGATTCCGCAGTCCAACGCCGGGCCTCCCTTGCCCTCCGCGACCAAGGACTGCAACAGGGACAAATGACCCCAGTTCTTACAACACTGACCGACCCCACAACCATTCTCCTTACCTCCCTGACTCACCTCCAGCGCTCATCCGACTCCTAAGGGTAGAGGGCAGGCCCTGCAATCCCAAACACAAACACTGAATCTTTTTGCCACCTTCTCCTCAACGCCCAGCCGCCACACACACACACACACACACACACGCACAAACTTCTTAGCTCTTCACAGCTTCACATGCAGCCTGAAGCAATGCTCCAGAAAGCTACTGATGAGGTGACTGAAGACAAAAGCCTTACTCTGCTTTGTACTTTTATATCATGACAAGAAATGCCTGACCCTTCGTTAAGCAACCGACGTGAGCAGTCAGGATACGAAGAACAAGGTCCAAGGACCAGGCTGAGCATCTTCAGCTCAAGCAGCAATGTGGAAGCGCCAATGCAGAAAACAAGCGCAGGCGCTCAATAACACAGGCAAGCTCTACCGCCCTGCCCACTGTAAGATGATGCTATAAAAAGTCGCAATTATTTATCCTCATCCCCATGGTACATTGCAAACCTGTGCCTCCTATCCTGATGCTGTCCCCCACCCCCCTGCTGCCAAAAATTAGTCTTTCTGCTTTATCTCTATAGTGCCATAGGTCTCAAGCCAAACTTATTGCTCAGAACTTCCATACTAAACACCTGGGAGTTTGCTGCATCCACCCAATTCATCTTCATCACCTGCAATAACAGGACTAAGAAAGAAAAAAAACAACAAGAACCAAAACCGAGCCACACCCCAGTCTATAGACAGACAAACACAGAGAAGTCACTGTTCTGGCTGTCATTCTCACCATCAGCATACCAGTCAATGCTCATCTTTTTCTGTAAGACCTTACTGCCTCAGCTGTAACTCTGCAGACACATGCTCATCTGGTCCTACGTAATTCCTGCACGGTACACCGAGGTTCTCCTACCCTGCTACACTTAAAAACCTACACGCAATTGATCATTGTTCGGGTGACAAGAAATTAACCCCCAATCCTTGTCCTTAACTCCCCTGCTCACTGGAAATGGCCAGCTAACTCTACAAGCAACTGCACAATACACAGAAGGAACATATAAGCTAACCCCCCCCACCATGTTACACTTACCTTTTAGTCTGCAGCCTCACACTAAATACCCTTAACTTCTTACAGCCCTCCTCCCTGCGGAAGTTCAATTCTCACTCCCTGGATGTGACTCTTCACCAAAAAAATTAAAACACATGCACGCTAAGACTAGGCTACAAGCAACTAGTTTTGCTGCGAATTGCCTATCTGCTGCTTAATCACATTGCCTGCTCCTGAACCACGTCTCCAATATTTATGTCCACCACGTATTGGACATACAGCTTCTAAGTCACTTTATAAACAGCAACAGAAAATAACTTACTGTATTGAGAGCCAGCTGCCATTGACTAATCATTATAGACACATGGTCAGTGTTCACATAAACCAGGAACACAATTAGACAGCCACCCCTGGGAAAACAAAACCTTACAGAACAGAGCTACAAAAACTACAGCCCTGAAATACTAATTTCATGCAGACTGTAAGGAACAAACCCCTCTCCACTTTGAACTTTGAAAGTGGAAATATGTAAGCTAAGAAGTATTCTTTTACCTTTCCCTGCCCCAAAACATAAGATTTTTAAGAAACTCGACATCACAAAACAACTTCAAAATCATGTTTTGCTCTTCTTTAAACCCAAACACTCAACTTAGCTTTTAAAAAAGTAAAAAGCTAACAGCATCCTCAAGAAAAACTCCTAGCCCCATAAGTGGAGTGTTTCCTCAGCAGACACCAGCATCATTGTTATACACAAAATGGAACAGAAACAATACAAAAGTAATGAAGACATTGACCAAAATCAACAGTTGCCGTGGTTTCTGTACCTGAGAAGGACCACAAAAACATCCATCACTCAACACCAAAAATAAAAACAAAACCCTAGAGAAAACCACAGCACAAAAAAGCTGAGTAATTATCGCACACATAAAAACTAGAGTAGCTTAAAACACAGAGCTCTGAAAAAAACCTCCCCCCAAAAAAACCAAAACCTCCCCAAACACCTTACCTTGAAGAGAGCCAAACCCTATAGGAACTGCCTGCAGGAAAGCTGGGCCTTATATACCCCAGGCCCTACCCACCACCCCTCCCACAATGCCCTGGCTCAGGGCTGGGGCAAACCACCAGCTGGGACAGAAGCACCCTGACAAGGTACAGCTGGGTCTGATTTTATTTGGGTTTGGCCTTTTGGCTGCTTTTGGTCTTTAGGTTTTTGGTTTTATTTTTCTGGCTTAGATTCACATTCAAAACTCACAGACAACACAGTTCTACAGAATTAGGCTCAGAATTATATTTGGTTTCAGACCATGCAGGGATTCTCTGTCTGAGCTCCCGGGGCTCAGGCTCACACAGGGTTACTTCCTCACAGCCTGGCTCACACTCAAACATTTCAACTGCATGGACACTCTAGCTCAGGCTCTTGCTCACTGAGGCTCCATCTGCCTTGGTCTGGCTCCCACATCCGCACGAATCTCACATTGAGACTAACACAGACTCCCTGGCTCAGACTCACTCTCACATGTTAACTAAAGAAAGGTATTCAGATGACTCAGCCCAGGTGACCTATGCTTACAACACCCAAGTAGCAACTTATTTCAGGGTCCTGTCATTTTCATACAACTACAGTCATCTTTTCTTGTTAGTGTTTTCCAGGTGTGTCTGGGTTCGAATAAAAGGATGGAAAACCTCTGAAGGCCAGTGGATGAGCAGCAAAGCTCTGGGAGCAGGAGATGGGACTTTCTGAAGGAAGGGTGCAGCTTCCATCTGTCTCTCAGTGTGTGCATGTTTGCATTTCTGTTGGGTGCTGCAGGTAACTCTGGAGAGGTGAAGGTGCAAACTGAGGAGGGCTGTGAGGAGGTAAGGGGTTTGTGTGTGTGTGTGTGTGTGTGGTGGCTGGGTGCTGAGGAGAACGTGGCCAAGGGGCTCAGTATTTGTGGTTGAGATTGCAGGGCCGGCCCTCTACCTTTGGAGTCGGATGAGCGATGGAGGTGAGTCAGGATCACAACCGGATCAGGAGAAGGATCCTGGGGTTGGCCCCTTTTTGCAAACACCCTGGTTATTTGTCTTTATTGTCCTCGTAGGACCTGGAGGGAAGGAGAGGCCCAGTGTCAGAGCCTATTACCGGATTGGAACAGGCGAGCAGAATGTGGAGGAGCTTTGCAGCAGGAAGAGGGTTGTCACAGATTAGGCCAGCACTGGGGAGCGGGGTGCTGGTGATGATGGTGGCTCCCACTGTGTGTTCCTGTTTGTTCAAAACTTAGACACCTAACTCACAACTTAGACACCAAGTCTACAACTTAGACACCTACTCCTCCAAGCAGACACTAATGTCACAACTTAAGACACCAAGTCCACAATTTACACACCAAGTCAACCAAGCAGACACTAAGGTCATAAATTAGCCTTTAAGTCCACAACCTGGACTCCAAGTCCACAATTAGACACCAAGTCCACAACTTAGACACCAAGTCCTCCAAGCAAACACTCGGGTAATAAATAAGCCTCTAAGACCACAACTTAGACACCAAGTCCTCCAAGCACACACTAAGATCATTAATTAGCCTATAAGTCCACAACTTCAACAACAACTCAACAACTTAGAAACCTAGTTCACAACTTACACATCAAGTCCACACCTTAGAAACCTAGTCCTCCAACCAGACACTAAGGTCATAAATTAGCCTCTAAGTCCACAACTTATACACCTAGTCCGCAACTTAGAAACTAAGCCCAAAACATAGACCCCAAGTCCATAACTTAGACACCACGGCCACAACTTAGACACCAAGTCCTCCAAGCAGACACTAAGCTCACACAGTAGACCCTCGCACTGCAATCACAAACACAAATACTGAGCCCCTTTACCATGTTCTCGTCAATGCCCACCCAACACACACCCACCCACCCACACACACACAAACCCCTTACCTCCTCTCAGCTCTCCACAGTTTACGCCATCACCTCTCCAGGCTTGCCTGCGCCACCTGAAAAAGAAACAGATACACGCTCAGAGAGGGCTCAAAGCTGAACCCTCACCAAGCACGCCAAGCGGACCCGAAGATCCCAAATTAGACCCTGAGAACACAAATTAGACACTAAGTCCTCCAAGCAGACATCAAGATCACAACTTAGAACCTACGATCACAACTTAAACCCTAAGATCACAACTTAGATCCTAAGACCACAACTTAGACACTACACCCTCCAAACAGACACTAAGGTCACAACTTAGACCCTAAGATCACAACTTAGACACTACATGCTCCAAACAGACACTAAGATCACAAATTAGACATGAAGATCACAAAATAGACACTAAATCCACCATGAAGACACCAAGATCACCCACTGGACACTAAGTCCTCCAAGCAGACCCTAAGATCACAAGTTAGACACTGAGATCACAAGTTAGACTCTATGTCCTCCAAGCAGACACTAAGATGACAAATTAGAACCTAAGATGACAAATTAGACCCTACGATAACAAATTAGACCCTACGATAACAAATTAGACCCTAACAACACAAAGTAGACACTAAGACCTCCAAGCTGGTCCTAAGATGACAAATTAGAAACTAAGCCCTCCAAGGATATCTTAAGCTCACAAATTAGACACTCAGTCCACCAAGCAGACCCCGAGATCACAAATTAAACCCTAAGCTCACATATTGGACCCTTACACCTCCAAACAGACCCTAACCTCACAAATCATACACTAAGTCCTCCAAGCAGACCCTGAGATCATACCTTAAACCCCAGGTCACAAATTAGATCCTAAGGTCACAAATGAGACCCTAATTCCTCCAAGCAGACAATGAGATCACAAGTTGGACACTATGACCTCCAAGCAGACCCTAAACTCACAAATGAGACCCTAATGTCACAAATTTCAACCTAAGTCCTCCAAGCAGACCCTGAGCTTATACATTAGACACCAAGCCCTCCAAGCAGACCCTAAGCTCACACACTACACCCTCGCCCTGCAATCCCAAACACAAACACTGAGACCCTTTGCCACGTTCTCCTCAACGCCCACACAACACACACACACATACACACACACACACAAACCCCTTACCTCCTCTCAGCTCTCCGCAGTTTGCGCCATCACCTCTCCAGGCTTGCCTGCGCCACCTGAAAAAGAAACAGATACACGCTCAGAGAGGGCTCAAAGCTGCACCCTCACCAAGCACGCCAAGCGGACCCGAAGATCCCAAATTAGACCCTGAGAACACAAATTAGACCCTAAGTCCTCCAAGCACACCTTAAGATCTCAAATGAGACACTAAGACCTGCAAGCAGACCCTAAGATCACAACTTAGACCCTGAGTCCTCCAAGGAGACCCTAAGATCACAACTTAGACCCTAACTCCTCCAAGCAGACCCTAAGAACACAAATGAGACACCAAGCTCACAAAGTAGAACTTAAGCTCAAAAATTAGACACTTAGCACACAAATTAGAAACTAAGTCATCCAAGTAGACACTAAGATCACCAACTGAACAATAAGTCCTCCAAGCAGACCCTAAGATCACAAGTTAGACACTAAGTCCTCCAAGCAGACATCAAGATCACAACTTAGAACCTACGATCACAACTTAAACCCTAAGATCACAACTTAGATCCTAAGATTACAACTTAGACACTACACCCTCCAAACAGACACTAAGGTCACAACTTAGACCCTAAGATCGCAACTTAGACACTACATGCTCCAAACAGACACTAAGATCACAAATTAGACGTGAAGATCACAAAATAGACACTAAATCCACCATGAAGACACTAAGATCACCAACTGGACACTAAGTCCTCCAGGCGGACCCTAAGATCACAAATTAGACGCTAAGTCCTCCAAGCAGACATCAAGATCACAACTTAGAACCTACGATCACAACTTAAACCCTAAGATCACAACTTAGACACTACACCCTCCAAACAGGCACTAAGGTCACAACTTAGACCCTAAGATCACAACTTAGACACTACATGCTCCAAACAGACACTAAGATCACAAATTAGACGTGAAGATCACAAAATAGACACTAAATGCACCATGAAGACACTAAGATCACCAACTGGACACTAAGTCCTCCAAGCAGACCCTAAGATCACAAGTTAGACACCGAGACCACAAGTTAGACACTATGTCCTCCAAGCAGACACTAAGAGGACAAATTAGACCCTAAGATGACAAATTAGACCCTACGATAACAAATTAGACCCTAACAACACAAAGTAGACACTAAGACCTCCAAGCTGGTCCTAAGATCACAAATTAGAAACTAAGCCCTCCAAGGATATCCTAAGCTCACAAATTAGACACTCAGTCCACCAAGCACACCCCAAGATCACAAATTAAATCCTAAGCTCACATATTGGACCCTAAGCTCACATACTGGACGCTTAGACCTCCAAACAGACCCTAACCTCAGAAATCATACACTAAGTCCTCCAAGCAGACCCTGAGCTCACACATTAGACCCTAAGTCCTCCAAGCAGACCCTGAGATCATACCTTACACCCCAGGTCACAAATTAGACCCTAGGGTCACAAATGAGACCCTAATTCCTCCAAGCAGACCCTGAGATCACAAATTGGACACTAAGACCTCCAAGCAGACCCTAAACTCACAAATGAGACCCTAATGTCACAAATTTCACCCTAAGTCCTCCAAGCAGACCCTAAGCTCACACACTAGACCCTCTACCTGCAATCCCAAACACAAATACTGAGCCCCTTTACCACGTTCTCCTCAACGCCCACCCAACACACACCCCTTACCTCCTCACAGCTCTCCGCAGTTTGCGCCATCACCTCTCCAGGCTCGGCTGCGCTACCTGAAACAGAAGCAGATACACGCTCAGAGAGGGCTCAAAGCTGCACCCTTCCCTCACCACGTGCCATCTCCCTCTCTCGTCACCTTACTGCTCGTCCGCTGGCCTTTGCACATCTTCGGTTCTCTGCTTTCAGACCGTGTATCGCCTACAGAACACAACGCAAGGGATGTTTCAAATTCCACAAAAACTACAAGACACTCCATCACTTGCTGCTTCACTCTGCGCAGCATAGCTCACCTGGCCCAAGTCAGCTCGGGGGCAGAGATCTCCCTTTGCTCCTCGCTCCCCACCTCCAAATTAAAAACATACAGCAAGTCATAAGCCAGCCAGCAGAATAAGGCATACCTTCCTTCTGACACAACAAGTTCACCCACCTGGTACCATCGCTCCTCTCAAGCCTCCTACAGCAGCCTCTGACGCGTTGCTAACCATCTCCTCATCTGCAACAACAACCTGCCATGATTCACAGCAACCCCAAACAAAAGCTGCTTCTGCCTCTAAGTCTCAGGCCAGACTCCCTCTGAGACTTCGGCTGACAACCAGACGCAGACAGACATTCAGACACTCTGAACACAGACGCTCCGACGCCCTGCCTCAGACACTAACTCGAAATACACTCCCAAGCAGACTCTCGGGCCCTGACTCATTCATTCCAAGCTTCTTCCCACAGCTCTTCTGGCCATTCACACACATCTTCAAGAGCAGAGAGCTACACTGCGATGATAAAACCCCACCACATATGTTCCAGAGTTCAAGAATTCCAGGGGAGAGAAAACCAGAGACAAACATACAACTCTCAACTACTTTACTCATATCGGAAACTACAGAGATAGTAAAGGCTACTTCTCATCATGTTTGCTTCTCTTCCCAACCCCAAGGACCCCGTGAAGACCATCAGCAAACCAGCTCCGAGAATCATCATCACGGCAGTGCGAGGCGGCAGGCTCAACCTCAGCGGGCGTCCCCGCGCAGGCAACCTTCGCCTGGGTGGGATGAGCTTCTGCCTCCCTCGCACAGCATGAGGCTCGGGCTTCCAGACTCACAAAAATGCACGCTCATTGCCACGCAGGGGGCCAGCCCACGTGGGAAGGAGCGGCCACCGAGAGCTACGGAGGTCTCCAAGGGTCGGGACTTTTCCAGGCACTTCTGAAGCACAACTTTCTGGGTAGGAACCAAAGCTCGACTTCTCGGGAAGCAGACAAAGCAGAACGCTCCGGGGAGGAGCCAAAGGGGACCAACACTCTCAACAAAGTAATTGTTGAGATTAAAAAAAACTCTCAAAAACAACCCAACAACTCACAACAAAGTACTCTCCCACCTTTGTGTGTTTCGCCACGGACCGTGACCAATCGTCCCTCACGCAACACCCCGGACTGAAGCCCCACAAACGTCACCTTTTCATCCTGGCATTTCACTCCGAGTCCCCACCTTCACTAGAGCTGACCCTGCCCTTCCCAGGCACCTCCGAGCGCATTCTCCAACCTTCTGAAATTCCGGCTCAGATGCTACGTCCCAACGCTACATTTCAAACCCCTTCCCGCCATTCTGACATTCTCCCCCACCCCCTGCCCCGTAAAGGAGTCCCTCTACTTAGCGTGCAGAGTGCCATGGCTCGCCAGGCAGCCTCACTGCTCACAACTCCTGCAGCAGACTCCAGCCATGTTGCGGCCGTTGCCAAGTTCCTCTTCATCATCTGCCACAAAACAAACAAACAAACAAACAAACTGGAACACGCCATGCTGGCCGCCATCACCATCACTCCACCTGAACTACACCGGCCTGTCCCGGGAAAACCGTCTGCCTCCTCCAAAGCTCCTTGACATTGTGCTCGTCTTGTTTGTCCCAAATCGGTGCCAGAGTGTGACGCCGGGCCTCCCCTGCCCTCCGCGCCCTAGGAGGACAGCAGAGAGAAATGACCAGGGTGTTTGCAAAAAGGGACCGACTCCACCGTCCTTCTCCTTACCTCCCTGACTCACCTCCAGCGCTCATCCGACTCCAAAGGTAGAGGGCAGGCCCTGCAATCCCAAACACAAATACTGACCCCTTTGCCACCTTCTCCTCAACGCCCACCCACCACACACACACACGCACACAAACCCCTTACCTCCTCTCAGCTCTCCGCAGTTTGCGCCATCACCTCTCCAGGCTTGCCTGCGCCACCTGAAAAAGAAACAGATACACGCTCAGAGAGGGCTCAAAGCTGCACCCTCACCAAGCACGCCAAGCGGACACCAAGCGCGCCAAGCGGACCCCAAGATCCCAAATTAGACCCTGAGAACACAAATTAGACCCTAAGTCCTCCAAGCACACCTTAAGATATCAAATCAGACACTAAGACCTGCAAAGCAGACCCTAAGATCACAACTTAGACCCTAAGTCCTCCAAGGAGACACTAAGACCACAACTTATACCCTAAGTCCTCCAAGCAGATCCTAAGAACACAAATGAGACACCAAGCTCACAAAGTAGAACTTAAGCTCAAAAATTAGACACTAAGCACACAAATTAGACACTAAGTCTTCCAAGGAGACACTAAGGTCATAAATCAGCCTGAAACACCACATCTTAGACGACAAGTCCACAACTTAGATGACAAGTCCACAACTCAGACGACAAGTCCACAAATTAGAAGACAAGTCCACAACTTAGACACCTAGTCCACAACTTAGACGGAAACTCCTCAAGGAGACACTAAGGTCACAATTTAGACACCAAGACCACAATTTAGACACCGAGGCCACAACATAGACACCAAGTCCTCCAAACAGACATTAATATTCTAACTTTGCCTCTAAGCCCACACCTTAAACTCCAAGCCCACTACTTAGACACCAAGTCCACAAGTTAGACACCAAGGTCAGAACTTAGACACCAAGTGTTCCAAGCAGACACTAAGGTCATATATTAACCTCTAAGCCCACAACTTAGACACCAAGCCCACAACTTAGACACCAAAACCTCGAAGCAGACACTAAGGTCATAAATAAGCCTCTAATTCCACAATGTAGACACCAGGTCCACAACTTAGACACCAAGCCCACAACTTAGACACCAAGCCCACAACTCAGACACCAAGTCCTCCAAGAAGATACTAAGGTCACAACTTAAACATCAAGTCCTCCAACAAGACACTAAGGTCATAAATTATCCTCTAAGTCCACAACTTAGACACCAACTCCACAACTTGGACACCAAGCCCACAACTTAGACACCAAGGCCACAACTTAGACACCAAGTCCTCCAAGCACACACTAAGCTCACACACTAGACCCTCGCACTGCAATCACAAAGACAAATACTCAGCCCCTTCACCATATTCTCGTCAATGCCCACCCACCACACACACACACGCACACAAACCCCTTACCTCCTCTCAGCTCTCCCCAGTTTGCACCATCACCTCTCCAGGCTTGCCTGCGCCACCTGAAAAAGAAACAGATACACGCTCAGAGAGGGCTCAAACCTGCACCCTCACCAAGCACGCCAAGCGGACACCAAGCGCGCCAAGCGGACCCGAAGATCCCAAATTAGACCCTGAGAACACAAATTAGACCCTAAGTCTTCCAAGCACACCTTAAGATCTCAAATGAGACCTGCAAGCAGAACCTAAGATCACAACTTAGACCCTAAGTCCTCCAAGGGGACCCTAAGATCACAACTTAGACCCTAAGTCTTCCAAGGAGACCCTAAGAACACAAATGAGATCCCAAGCTCACAAATTAGAGCCAAGTCCACAACTTAGATGCCAAGTATGCAACTTAGACGCCAAGTCCGCAACTTAGACACCAGGTCCACAACTTAGACACCAGGTCCGCAACTTAGACAGTAGATCCACAACTTAGATAACAATCCCTCCAAGAAGATACTAAGGTCACAACTTATACATCAAGACCTGCAACAAGACCCTAAGGTTATAAATTAACCTCTTAGTCCACAACTTAGACACTAAGCCCACAACCTAGACACCAAGTCCACAACTTAGACACCAAGTCCTCCAAACACACACTAAGGTCTTAAATTAGCCTCTCAGCCCAAAACATAGACACCAAGACCTCGAAGCAGACACCAAGCGCACAACTTAGACACAAATTCCACAACTTAGACACCAAGTTCTCCAAGCAGACAAGGTGATAAATTAGCCCTGAAGTCCACAACTTAGACACCAAATCTTCCAAGCAGACACTAAGGTCATAAATGAGCATCTCAGTCCACAACTTAGACATCAAGTCCACAAATTAAGACACGAAGTCCACAAATTAGACATGAAGTCTACAACTTATTCATCAAGTCCTCCAAGCAGAAACTAAGCTCACAACTGAGACACCTAGTCCACAACTGAGACACCTAGTCCACAACTGAGACACCTAGTCCACAATTTAGACACCAAGTGCTCCAAGCAGACTCTAAGGCCACAACATAGACACCCAGCCCACAACTTAGACACCAAGGCCACAACTTAGACACCAAGCCCACAACTTAGACACCAAGCCCACAACTTAGACACCAAGACCACCAAGAAGATATTAAGGTCACAACTTAAACATCTAGTCCTCCAACAAGACAATAAGGTCATAAATTAACATCTAAGTCCACAACTTGGACACCAACTCCACAACTTATACACCAAGCCCACAACCTAGACACCAAGTGCACAACATAGACACGAAATGCACAACCTAGACACCAAGTCCACAACCTAGACACCAAGTCCACAAAACAGACACCAAGACCACAACTTAGACACCCAGTCATTCAAGAAAATACTAAGGTCACAACTTAAACATCAAGTCCTCCAACAAGACACTAAGGTCATAAATTAGACACCAAGTCCACAACCTACACACCAAGTCCACAACCTAGACACCAAGTCCACAACTTAGACACCAAGCCCACAACCTAGACACCAAGCCCACAACCTACATACTAAGCTCACAACCTAGACACCTAGCCCACAACCTAGACACCAAGCCCACAACATAGACACCAAGCCCACAACCTAGACACCAAGCAAACAACCTAGACACCAAGCCAACAACCTAGACACCAAGCCAACAACCTAGACACCAAGCCCAAAACCTAGACACCCAGCCCACAACCTAGACACCAAGACCACAACCTACACAACAAGCCCACAACTTAGACACCGAGCCCACATCTAAGACACCCAGCCCACAACTTAGACACCAAGCCCACAACTTAGACACCCAGCCCACAACTTAGACACCAAGCCCACAACTTAGACACCAAGCCAACAACTTAGACACCAAGCCCACAACTTAAGACACCAAGCCCACAATTTAGACATCAAGGTAATAAATTAGCCCCTAATTCCACAACTTAGACACCAGGTCCACACATTAGACACCAAGTCCTCCAAGCAGACACTAAGGTTATAAATGAGCATCTCAGTCCACAACATAGACACCAAGTCCACAAATAAGACACGAAGTCTACAACTTAGACATCAAGTCCTCCAAGGTGACACCAAGGTCACAACTGAGACACCTAGTCCACAACTGAGACACCAAGTCCACATCTGAGACATCTAGACCACAACTGAGACACCTAGTCCACAATTGAGACATCTAGACCACAACTGAGACATCGCGACCACAACTGAGACACCAACTCCTCCAAGCAGACACTAAGGTCATAAATAAGCCTCAAATTCCACAACTCTAGACACCAGGTCCACAACATAGACACCAAGTCCACAACTTAGACACCAAGTCCTCCAAGAAGATACTAAGGTCACAACTTAAACACCAAATCCTCCAACAAGACACTAAGGTCATATATTAAACTCGAAGTCCACAACTTAGACACCAAGTCCACAACTTAGACACCAAGTCCACAACTGAGACACCAAGTCCACAACTTAGACACCAAGCCCACAACTTAGACACCAAGCCCACAACTTAGACACCAAGCCCACAACTGCCACCAAGACCACAACTTAGACACCCAGACCACAACTTAGACACCCAGCCCACAACTTAGACACCCAGCCAACAACCTAGACACCAAGCACACAACTGCCACCTAGACCACAACTTAGACACCAAGCCCACAGCTTAGACACCCAGCCCACAACTTAGACACCCAGCCCACAACTTAGACACCAAGCCCACAACCTAGACACCAAGCCCACAAGTTTGACACCAAGGTCATAAATTAGCCCCTAATTCCACAACTTAGACACCAAGTCCACACATTAGACACCAAGTCCTCCAAGCAGACACTAAGGTTACAAATGAGCATCTCAGTCCACAACATAGACACCAAGTCAACAAATTAGACACGAAGTCTACAACTTAGTCATCAAGTCCTCCAAGGTGACACCAAGGTCACAACTGAGACACCAAGGTCACAACTGAGACACCTAGTCCACAACTGAGACACCTAGACCACAACTGAGACACCAACTCCTCCAAGCAGACACTAAGGTCATAAATAAGCCTCAAATTCCACAACTCTAGACACCAGGTCCACAACATAGACACCAAGTCCACAACTTAGACACCACGTCCTCCAAGCAGATACTAAGGTCACAACTTAAACACCAAGTCCTCCAACAAGACACTAAGGTCATGTATTAACCTCCAAGTCCACAACTTAGACACCAAGTCCACAACTTAGACACCAAGTCCACAACTTAGACACCAAGTCCACAACTTAGACACCAAGCCCACAACTTAGACACCAAGCCCACAACTTAGAAACCCAGCCCACAACTTGGAAACCCAGCCCACAACTTAGACACCCAGCCCACAACTTTGACACCCAGCCCACAACTTACACACCAAGCCCACAACTTAGACACCAAGCCCACAATTTAGACACCAAGCCCACAACTTAGACACCAAGCCCACAACTTAGACACCAAGCCCACAAATTAGATATCAAGCCGTCCAAGGTGACACCAAGGTCACAATTGAGACACCAAGGTCACAACTGAGACACCAAGGTCACAACTGAGACACCTAGTCCACAACTGAGACACCTAGACCACAACTGAGACACCAATTCCTCAAAGCAGACACTAAGGTCATAAATAAGCCTCAAATTCCACAACTCTAGACACCAAGTCCACAACATAGACACCAAGTCCACATCTTACACACCAAGTCCACATCTTAGACACAAGCCCACAACTTAGACACCAAGTCCACAACTTAGACACCAAGCCCACAACTGCCACCAAGCCCACAACTTAGACACGAAGCCCACAACTTAGACACCAAGCCCACAACTTAGACACCAAGCCCACAACTTAGACATCAAGCCCACAACTTAGACACCAAGCCCACAACTTAAGACACCAAGTCCACATCTTAGACACCAAGGTCATAAATTAGCCCCTAATTCCACAACTTAGACACCAAGTCCACATATTAGACACCAAGTCCTCCAAGCAGACACTAACGTTATAAATGAGCATCTCAGTCCACAACGTAGACACCAAGTCCACAAATTAGACACGAAGTCTACAACTTAGTCATCAACACTTCCAAGGTGACACCAAGGTCACAACTGACACACAAAGGTCACAACTGAGAAACCTAGTCCACAACTGAGACACCTAGTCCACAACTGAGACACCTAGTCCACAACTGAGACATCGCGACAACAACTGAGACACCAACTCCTCCAAGCAGATACTAAGGACATAAATAAGCCTCAAATTCCACAACTCTAGACACCAGGTCCACAACATAGACACCAAGTCCACAACTTAGACACCAAGTCCAAAATTTAGACACCAAGCCCACAACTTAGACACCAAGCCCAAAACTTAGACACCAAGCCCACAACCTAGACACCCAGCCCACAACTTAGACACGAAGCCCACAACTTAGACACCCAGTCCACAACTTAGACACCAAGCCCAAAACATAGACACCAAGCCCACAACCCAGACACCAAGCCCACAACTTAGACACCCAGCCCACAACCTAGACACCAAGGTCATAAATTAGCCCCTAATTCCACAACTTAGACACCAAGTCCACACATTAGACACCAAGTCCTCCAAGCAGACACTAAGTTTACAAATGAGCATCTCAGTCCACAACATAGACACCAAGTCCACAAATTAGACACGAAGTCTACAACTTAGTCATCAAGTCCTCCAAGGTGACACCAAGGTCACAACTGAGACACCTAGTCCACAACTGAGACACCTAGTCCACAATTGAGACATCTAGACGACAACTGAGACATCGCGACCACAAGTGAGACACCAACTCCTCCAAGCAGACACTAAGGTCATAAATAAGCCTCAAATTCCACAACTCTAGACACCAGGTCCACAACATAGACACCAAGTCCACAACTTAGACACCAAGTCCTCCAAGAAGATACTAAGGTCACAACTTAAACACCAACTCCTCCAACAAGAAACTAAGGTCATATATTAACCTCCAAGTCCACAACTTAGACACCAATTCCACAACTTAGACACCAAGCCCACAACTTAGACACCAAGCCCACAACTTAGACACCAAGCCCACAACTTAGACACCAAGCCCACAACTTAGACACCAAGCCCACAACTGCCACCAAGACCACAACTTAGACACCCAGCCCACAACTTAGACACCAAGTCCACAACTTAGACACCAAGTCCACAACTTAGACACCAAGTCCACAACTTAGGCACCAAGCCCACAACTTAGAAACCCAGCCCACAACTTAGAAACCCAGCCCACAACTTAGACACCCAGCCCACAACTTAGACACCCAGCCCACAACTTACACACCAAGCCCACAACTTAGACACCAAGCCCACAACTTAGACACCAAGCCCACAACTTAGACATCAAGTCCTCCAAGGTGACACCAAGGTCACAATTGAGACACCAAGGTCACAACTGAGACACCAAGGTCCCAACTGAGACACCTAGTCCACAACTGAGACACCTAGACCACAACTGAGACACCAATTCCTCAAAGCAGACACTAAGGTCTTAAATAAGCCTCAAATTCCACAACTCTAGACACCAGGTCCACAACTTAGACACCAAGTCCACAACTTAGACACCAAGTCCACAACTTAGACACCAAGTCCACAACTTAGACACGAAGTCTACAACTTAAACTTCAAGTCCTCCAGGGAAACACCAAAGTCACAACTGAGACACCTAGTCCACAACTGAGACACCTAGTCCACAACAGAGACACCAAGTCCACAACTGAGACACCTAGTCCACATCTTAGACAACAGCTCTTCCAAGCAGACACTAAGGTCTTAAATTAGCCTTTATGTCCACAACTTAGACACCCGGACCACAACTGAGACACCAAGTCGTCCAAGAAGATAATAAGCTTGCAACTTATACATCAACTCCACCAACAAGACACTAAGGTCATATATTAACCTCTAAGTCCACAACTTAGACACCAATTCCACAACTTAGACACCAAGCCCACAACTTAGACACCAAGCCCACAACTTAAGACACCAAGTCCACAACTTAGACACCAAGGTCATAAATTAGCCCCTAATTCCACAACTTAGACACCAAGTCCACATATTAGACACCAAGTCCTCCAAGCAGACACTAAGGTTATAAATGAGCATCTCAGTCCACAACGTAGACACCAAGTCCACAAATTAGACACGAAGTCTACAACTTAGACATCAAGACCCCCAAGGTGACACTAAGGTCACAATTGAGACACCAAGGTCACAACTGAGACACCTAGACCACAACTGAGACACCAACTCGTCCAAGCAGACACTAAGGTCATAAATAAGCCTCAAATTCCACAACTCTAGACAACAGGTCCACAACATAGACACCAAGTCCTCCAAGAAGATACTAAGGTCACAACTTAAACACCAACTCCTCCAACAAGACACTAAGGTCATATATTAACCTCCAAGTCCACAATGTAGACACCAAGTCCACAACTTAGACACCCAACCCACAACTTAGACACCAAGCCCACAACTTAGACACCAAGCCCACAACTTAGACACGAAGCCCACAACTTAGACACCCAGCCCACAACTTAGACACCAAGCCCACAACTTAGACACCAAGCCCACAACCTAGACACCAAGCCCACAACTTAGACACCAAGCCCACAACTTAGACACCCAGCCCACAACTTAGACACCAAGGTCATAAATTAGCCCCTAATTCCACAACTTAGACACCAAGTCCACACATTAGACACCAAGTCCTCCAAGCAGACACTAAGTTTACAAATGAGCATCTCAGTCCACAACATAGACACCAAGTCCACAAATTAGGCACGAAGTCTACAACTTAGTCATCAAGTCCTCCAAGGTGACACCAAGGTCACAACTGAGACACCAAGGTCACAACTGAGACACCTAGTCCACAACTGAGACACCTAGTCCACAATTGAGACATCTAGACCACAACTGAGACATCGCGACAACAACTGAGACACCAACTCCTCCAAGCAGATACTAAGGACATAAATAAGCCTCAAATTCCACAACTCTAGACACCAGGTCCACAACATAGACACCAAGTCCACAACTTAGACACCACGTCCTCCAAGCAGATACTAAGGTCACAACTTAAACACCAACTCCTCCAACAAGACACTAAGGTCATATATTAACCTCCAAGTCCACAACTTAGACACCAAGTCCACAACTTAGACACCAAGCCCACAACTTAGACACCAAGCCCAAAACTTAGACACCAAGCCCACAACCTAGACACCCAGCCCACAACTTAGACACGAAGCCCACAACTTAGACACCCAGCCCACAACTTAGACACCAAGCCCAAAACATAGACACCAAGCCCACAACCCAGACACCAAGCCCACAACTTAGACACCCAGCCCACAACCTAGACACCAAGGTCATAAATTAGCCCCTAATTCCACAACTTAGACACCAAGTCCACACATTAGACACCAAGTCCTCCAAGCAGACACTAAGGTTATAAATGAGCATCTCAGTCCACAACATAGACACCAAGTCCACAAATTAGACACGAAGTCTACAACTTAGTCATCAAGCCCTCCAAGGTGACACCAAGGTCACAACTGAGACACCTAGTCCACAACTGAGACACCTAGTCCACAATTGAGACATCTAGACCACAACTGAGACATCGCGACCACAACTGAGACACCAACTCCTCCAAGCAGACACTAAGGTCATAAATAAGCCTCAAATTCCACAACTCTAGACACCAGGTCCACAACATAGACACCAAGTCCACAACTTAGACACCAAGTCCTCCAAGAAGATACTAAGGTCACAACTTAAACACCAACTCCTCCAACAAGACACTAAGGTCATATATTAACCTCTAAGTCCACAACTTAGACACCAATTCCACAACTTAGACACCAAGTCCACAACTTAGACACCAAGCCCACAACTTAGACACCAAGCCCACAACTTAGACACCAAGCCCACAACTTAGACACCAAGCCCACAACTGCCACCAAGACCACAACTTAGACACCCAGCCCACAACTTAGACACCAAGCCCACAACTTAGACACCAAGCCCACAACTTAGACACCAAGCCCACAACTGCCACCAAGACCACAACTTAGACACCCAGCCCACAACTTAGACACCAAGCCCACAACTTAGACACCCAGCCCACAACTTAGACACCAAGTCCACAACTTAGACACCAAGTCCACAACTTAGGCACCAAGCCCACAACTTAGAAACCCAGCCCACAACTTAGACACCAAGCCCACAACTTAGACACCCAGCCCACAACTTAGACACCCAGCTCACAACTTAGACACCCAGCCCACAACTTAGACACCCAGCCCACAACTTACACACCAAGCCCACAACTTAGACACCAAGCCCACAACTTAGACATCAAGTCCTCCAAGGTGACACCAAGGTCACAATTGAGACACCAAGGTCACAACTGAGACACTAAGGTCACAACTGAGACACCTAGTCCACAACTGAGACACCTAGACCACAACTGAGACACCAATTCCTCAAAGCAGACACTAAGGTCATAAATAAGCCTCAAATTCCACAACTCTAGACACCAGGTCCACAACTTAGACACCAAGTCCACAACTTAGACACCAAGTCCACAACTTAGACACGAAGTCTACAACTTAAACTTCAAGTCCTCCAGGGAAACACCAAAGTCACAACTGAGACACCTAGTCCACAACTGAGACACCTAGTCCACAACTGAGACACCTAGTCCACAACTGAGACACCTAGTCCACATCTTAGACAACAGCTCTTCCAAGCAGACACTAAGGTCTTAAATTAGCCTTTATGTCCACAACTTAGACACCCGGACCACAACTGAGACACCAAGTCGTCCAAGAAGATAATAAGCTTGCAACTTATACATCAACTCCACCAACAAAACACTAAGGTCATAAATTAACCTCTAAGTCCACAACTTACACACCAAGCCCACAACTTAAGACACCAAGCCCACAACTTAGACACCAAGCCCACAACTTAGACACCAAGTCCACAACTTAAGACACCAAATCCACAACACAGACACCAAGGTCATAAATTAGCCCCTAATTCCACAACTTAGACACCAAATCCACAAGTTAGACACCAAGTCCTCCAAGCAGATACTAAGGTCATAAATGAGCATCTCACTCCACAACATAGACACCAAGTCCAGAAATTAGACACGAAGTATACAACTTAAACATCAAGTCCTCCAGGGAGACACCAAGGTCACAACTGAGACACCTAGTCTACAACTGAGACACCTAGTACACAATTGAGACATCTAGACCACAACTGAGACACCAACTCCTACAAGCAGACACTAAGGTCATAAATAAGCCTCAAATTCCACAACTCTAGACACCAGGTCCACAACTTAGACACCAAGTCCACAACTTAGACACCAAGTCCACAACTTAGACACGAAGTCTACAACTTAAACTTCAAGTCCTCCAGGGAAACACCAAAGTCACAACTGAGACACCTAGTCCACAACTGAGACACCTAGTCCACAACTGAGACACCTAGTCCACATCTTAGACAACAGCTCTTCCAAGCAGACACTAAGGTCTTAAATTAGCCTTTATGTCCACAACTTAGACACCCGGACCACAACTGAGACACCAAGTCGTCCAAGAAGATAATAAGCATGCAACTTATACATCAACTCCACCAACAAAACACTAAGGTCATAAATTAACCTCTAAGTCCACAACTTACACACCAAGCCCACAACTTAAGACACCAAGCCCACAACTTAGACACCCAGCCCACAACTTAGACACCAAGTCCACAACTTAAGACACCAAATCCACAACACAGACACCAAGGTCATAAATTAGCCCCTAATTCCACAACTTAGACACCAAATCCACAAGTTAGACACCAAGTCCTCCAAGCAGATACTAAGGTCATAAATGAGCATCTCACTCCACAACATAGACACCAAGTCCAGAAATTAGACACGAAGTATACAACTTAAACATCAAGTCCTCCAGGGAGACACCAAGGTCACAACTGAGACACCTAGTCTACAACTGAGACATCTAGTACACAACTGAGACATCTAGACCACAACTGAGACACCAACTCCTCCAAGCAGACACTAAGGTCATAAATAAGCCTCAAATTCCACAACTCTAGACACCAGGTCCACAGCATAGACACCAAGTCCACAACTGAGATAGCTAGTCCACAACTTAGACACTCAGGCAGAACTTAGACACCAAGTCCACAACTTAGTCACCAAGCCCACAACTGCCACCAAGTCCTCAACTTAGACACGAAGCCCACAACTTAGACACAAAGCCCACAACTTAGACATCCAGCCCACAACGTAGACACCCAGCCCACAATTTAGACAACAAGCACACAACTTCAGACACCAAGTCCACAACTTAGACACCAAGTCCACAACTTAAGACACCAAATCCACAACACAGACACCAAGGTCATAAATTAGCCCCTAATTCCACAACTTAGACACCAAGCCCACAACTTAGACCCCAAACACACAACTTAGACACCAAGCCCACAACTTAGACACCAAGCCCACAACTTAGACACCAAGCCCACAACTTAGATACAAAGTCTACAACTTAGACATCAAGTCCTCCAAGGTGACACTAAGGTCACAACTGAGACACCAAGGTCACAACTGAGACACCAAGGTCACAACTGAGACACCTAGTCCACAACTGAGACACCTAGTCCACAATTGAGACATCTAGACCACAACTGAGACACCAACTCCTCCAAGCAGACACTAAGGTCATAAATAAGCCTCAAATTCCACAACTCTAGACACCAGGTCCACAACATAGACACCAAGTCCACAACTTAGACACCAAGTCCTCCAAGAAGATACTAAGGTCACAACTTAAAGACCAAGTCCTCCAACAAGACACTAAGGTCATGTATTAACCTCCAAGTCCACAACGTTGACACCAAGTCCACAACTTAGACACCCAGCCCACAACTTAGACACCAAACCCACAACTTAGACAACCAGCCCACAACTTAGACACCAAGCCCACAACTTAAACACCAAGCCCACAACTTAAACACCAAGGCCACAACTTAAGACACCAAGTCCACAACTTAGACACCAAGGTCATAAATGTGCCCCTAATTCCACAACTTAGACACCAAGCCCACAACTTAGACATCAAGTCCTCCAAGCAGACACTAAGGTTATAAATGAGCATCTCAGTCCACAACATAGACACCAAGTCCACAAATTAGACACGAAGTATACAACATAGACATCAAGTCCTCCAAGGTGACACCAAGGTCACAACTGAGACACCAAGGTCACAACTGAGACACCTAGTCCACAACTTAAGACACCTAGTATACAATTGAGACATCTAGACCACAACTGAGACACCAACTCCTCCAAGCAGACACTAAGGTCATAAATAAGCCTCAAATTCCACAACTCTAGACACCAGGTCCACAACATAGACACCAAGTCCACAACTTAGACACCAAGCCCACAACTTAGACACCAAGCCCACAACTTAGACATCTAGACCACAACTGAGACACCAACACCTCCAAGCAGACACTAAGGTCATAAATAAGCCTCAAATTCCACAACTCTAGACACCAGGTCCACAACATAGACACCAAGTCCTCCAAGAAGATACTAAGGTCACAATTTAAACATCAAGTCCTCCAACAAGACACTAAGGTCATATATTAACCTCCAAGTCCACAACTTAGACACCCAGCCCACAACTTAGACACCAAACCCACAACTTAGACACCAAGTCCACAACTTAGACACCAAGTACACAACTTAGACACCCAGCCCACAACTTAGACACCAAGCCCACAACTTAAGACACCAAGTCCACAACTTAGACACCAAGGTCATAAATTTGCCCCTAATTCCACAACTTAGACATCAAGTCCACACATTAGACACCAAGTACTCCAAGCAGACACTAAGGTTATAAATGAGCATCTCAGTCCACAACATAGACACCAAGTCCAGAAATTAGACACGAAGTCTACAACATAGACATTAAGTCCTCCAAGGTGACACCAAGGTCACAACTGAGACACCAAGGTCACAACTGAGACACCTAGTCCACAACTGAGACACCTAGTCCACAACTGAGACATCTAGACCACAACTGAGACACCAACTCCTCCAAGCAGACACTAAGGTCATAAATAAGCCTCAAATTCCACTACTCTAGACACCAGGTCCACAACATAGACACCAAGTCCACAACTTACACACCAAGTCCACAACTTAGACACCAAGTCCACAACTTAGACACCAAGCCCACAACTTAGACACCAAGGCCACAACTTAGACACCAAGCCCACAACTTAAGACACCAAGTCCACAACTTAGACACCAAGCACACAATTGCCACCAAGTCCTCAACATAGACACGAAGCCCACAACTTAGACACAAAGCCCACAACTTATACACCCAGCCCACAACTTAGACACCAAGGTCATAAATTAGCAACTGATTCCACAACTTAGACACCAAGTCCACACATTAGACACCAAGTTCTCCAAGCAGACACTAAGGTTATAAATGAGCATCACAGTCCACAACTTAGACACCAAGTCCACAAATTAGACACGAAGTCTACAACATAGACATCAAGTCCTCCAAAGTGACACCAAGGTCACAACTTATACACCTAGTCCACAACTGACACACCTAGTCCACAACTGAGACATCTAGACCACAACTGAGACATCAACACCTCGAAGCAGACACTAAGGTCATAAATAAGCCTCAAATTCCACAACTCTAGACACCAGGTCCACAACATAGACACCAAGTCCTCCAAGAAGATACTAAGGTCACAACTTAAAAATCAAATCCTCCAACATGACACTAAGGTCATATATTAACCTCCAAGTCCACAACTTAGACACCAAGTCCACAACTTAGACACCAAGTCCACAACTTAGACACCAAGTCCACAACTTAGACACCCAGCCCACAACTTAGACACCCAGCCCACAACTTAGACACTCAGGTCATAAATTAGCCCCTAATTCCACAACTTAGACACCAGGTCCACACATTAGACACCAAGCCCTCCAAGCAGACACTAACGTTATAAATGAGCATCTCAGTCCACAACATAGACACCAAGTCCACAAATTAGACACGAAGTCTACAACTTAGACATCAAGTCCTCCTAGGTGACACCAAGGTCACTACTGAGACACCAAGGTCACAACTGAGACACCTAGTCCACAACTGAGACACCTAGTCCACAACTGAGTCACCTAGTCCACAACTGAGACACCTAGTCCACAACTGAGACAACAACTCCTCCAAGCAGATACTAAGGTTACAAATGAGCATTTCAGTCCACAACATTGACACCAAGTCCACAAATTAGACACGAAGTCTACAACTTAGTCATCAACACTTCCAATGTGACAGCAAGGTCACAACTGACACACCAAGGTCACAACTGAGAAACCTAGTCCACAACTGAGAGACCTAGTCCAAAACTGAGAGACCTAGTCCACAACTGAGACACCTAGTCCACAACTGAGACACCTAGTCCACAACTGAGACACCAACTCCTCCAAGCAGACACCAAGGTCATAAATAAGCCTCAAATTCCACAACTCTAGACACCAGGTCCACAACATAGACACCAAGTCCTCCAAGAAGATAATAAGATCACAACTTAAACACCAAGTCCTCCAACAAGATACTAAGGTCATATATTAACCTCCAAGTCCACAACTTAGACACCAACTCCACAACTTAGACACCCAATCCACAACTTAGACAGCAAGTGCACAACTTAGAAACCCAGCCCACAACTTAGACACCAAGCCCAAAACTTAGACACCAAGCCCACAACTTAGACACCAAGTCCATAACTTAGACACCAAGCCCACAACTTAGACACCAAGCCCACAACTTAGACACCAAGCCCAAAACATAGACACCAAGCCCAAAACTGCCACCAAGACCACAACTTAGACACCCAGGTCATAAATTAGCACCTAATTCCACAACTTAGACACCAGGTCCACACATTAGACAACAAGTCCTCCAAGCAGACACTAAGGTTATAAATGAGCATCTCAGTCCACAACATAGACACCAAGTCCACAAATTAGACACGAAGTCTACAACTTAGACATCAAGTCCTCCTAGGTGACACCAAGGTCACTACTGAGACACCAAGGTCACAACTGAGACACCTAGTCCACAACTGAGACACCTAGTCCACAATTGAGACATCTAGACCACAACTGAGACACCAACTCATCCAAGCAGACACTAAGGTCATAAATAAGACTCAAATTCCACAACTCTAGACACCAGGTCCACAACTTAGACACCAAGTCCACAACTTAGACACCAAGTCCACAACTTAGACACCAGGCCCACAACTGCCACCAAGTCCAAAACTTAGACATCATGACCACAACTTAGACACCAAGCCCACAACTTAGACACCAAGCCCACAACTTAAGACACCAAGCCCACAACTTAAGACACTAAGCCCACAACTTAGACACCAAGACCACAACTTACACACCAAGTCCACAACTTAGACACCAAGTCCACATATTAGACACCAAGTCCTCCAAGCAGACACTAAGGTTATAAATGAGCATCTCAGTGCACAACATAGACACCAAGCCCACAACTTAGATACCAAGCCCACAACGTTGACACCAAGCCCACATCTTAGACACCAAGCCCAAAACTCAGACACCAAGCCCACAACTTAGATACCAAGACCACAACTTAGACACCTAACCCACAACTTAGACACCCAGACCTCAACTTAGACACCCAGCCCACAACTTAGACACCAAGCTCAAAACTTAGATACCCATCCCACAAGTTACACACAAAGACCACAACTTAGACACCAAGCCCACAACTTAAGACACCAAGTCCACAACTTAGACACCAAGGTCATAAATTAGCCCCTAATTCCACAACTTAGACACCAAATTCACACATTAGACACCAAGTCCTCCAAGCAGACACTAAGGTTATAAATGAGCATCTCAGTCCACAACATAGACACCAAGTCCACAACTTAGACACCAAGTCCACAACTTTGACACCAAGCCCACAACTTAGACACCAAGCCCACAACTTAGACACCAAGCCCACAACTTAGACACCAAGCCCACAACTTAGACACCAAGCCCACAACTGCCACCAAGACCACAAAATAGACACCCAGCCCACAATTTAGACACCCAGCCGACAACTTAGACACTCAGCCCACAACTTAGACACCCAGCCCACAAGTTACACACCCAGCCCACAAGTTACACACCCAGCCCACAATTTAGACACCAAGCCCACAACTTACACACCAAGCCCACAACTGCCACCAAGACCACAACTTAGACACCCAGCTCACAATTTAGACACCAAGCCCACAACTTAGACACCAAGCCCACAACTTAGACACCCAGCCCACAAGTTAGACACCCAGCCCACAACTTAGACACCCAGCCCACAACTTAGACACTAAGTCTACAACTTAGACACCAAGGTCATAAATTAGCCCCTAATTCCACAACTTAGACACCAGGTCCACACATTAGACACCAAGTCCTCCAAGCAGACACTAAGGTTATAAATGAGCATCTCAGTCCACAACTTAGACACCAAGCCCACAACGGTGACACCAAGCCCACAACGGTGACACCAAGCCCACAACGGTGACACCAAGCCCACAACGGTGACACCAAGCCCACAACGGTGACACCAAGCCCACAACTTAGACACCAAGCCCACAACTTAGACACCAAGCCCACAACTTAGACACCAGCCCACAACTTAGACACCAAGCCCACAACTTAGACACCAAGCCCACAACTTAGACACCAAGGCCATAAATTAGCCCCTAATTCCACATCTTAGATAACAAGTCCACACATTAAACACCATGTCCTCCAAGCAGACACTAAGTTTATAAAGGAGCTTGTCAGTCCACAACTTAGACACCAAGTCCACAAATTAAACACGAAGTCTACAACTTAGACATCAAGTCCTCCAAGGTGACACGAAGGTCACAACTGAGACACCTAGTCCACAACTGAGACACCTAGTCCACAACTGAGACACCTAGTCCACAACTGAGACACCTAGTCCACAAATGAGACACCTAGTCCAAAATTGAGACATCTAGACCAGAACTGAGACACCAACTCCTCCAAGCAGACAATAAGGTAATAAATAAGGTTCAAATTCCACAACTCTAGACACCAGGTCCACAACATAAACACCAAGTCCACAACTTAGACACCAAGTACACAACTTAGACACCAAGTCCACAACCTAGACACCAAGTCCACAACTTAGACACCAAGCCCACAACTTAGACACCAAGCCCACAACTTAGACACCAAGCCAACAACTGCCACCAAGACCACAAAATAGACACCCAGCCCACAACTTAGACACCCAGCCGACAACTGAGACACTCAGCCCACAACTTAGACACCCAGCCCACAACTTAGACACCCAGCCCACAAGTTAGACACCCAGCCCAATACTTAGACACCCAGCCCACAACTCAGACACCCAGCCCACAACTTAGACACCCAGCCCACAAATTAGACACTCAGCCCACAACTTAGACACCCAGCCCACAACATAGACCCTAAGTCTACAACTTAGACACCAAGGTCATAAATTAGCCCCTAATTCCACAACTTAGACACCAAGTCCACACATCAGACACCAAGTCCTCCAAGCAGACACTAAGGTTATAAATGAGCATCTCAGTCCACAACATAGACACCATGTCCACAAATTAGACACGAAGTCTACAACTTAGACATCAAGTCCTCCAAGGTGACACCAAGGTCACAACTGAGACACCAAGGTCACAAGTGAAACACCTAGTCCACAACTGAGACACCTAGTCCACAATTGAGACATCTAGACCACAACTGAGACACCAACTCCTCCAAGCAGACACTAAGGTCATAAATAAGCCTCAAATTCCACAACTCTAGACACCAGGTCCACAACATAGACACCAAGTCCACAACTTAGACACCAAGTCCTCCAAGAAGATACTAAGGTCATAAATTAAACACCAAGTCCTCCAACAAGACACTAAGGTCATATATTAACCTCGAAGTCCACAACTTAGACACCAAGTCCACAATTTAGACACCAATCCCACAACTGCCACCAAATCCACAACTTAGACACCCAGCCCACAACTTAGACACCAAGCCCACAACTTAGACACGAAGCCCAGAACCTAGACACCAAGCCCACAACCTAGACACCAAGGTCATAAATTAGCCCCTAATTCTACAACTCTAGACACCAGGTCCACAACATAGACACCTAGTCCACAACTGAGACACCTAGTCCACAACTGAGACACCAAGCCCACAACTGAGACACCCAGCCGACAACTTAGACACGCAGCCCACAACTTAGACACCCAGCCGACAACTTAGACACCAAGCCCACAACTTAGACACCAAGCCCACAACTTAAGACACCAAGTCCACAAGTTAGACACCAAGGTCATAAATTAGCCCCTAATTCCACAACTCTAGACACCAGGTCCACAACACAGACACCAAGTCCACAACTTAGACACAAAGCCCACAACTGCCACCAAGACCACAACTTAGACACCCAGCCCACAACTTAGACACCAAGCCCAAAACTTAGACACCAAGCCCACAACCTAGACACCAAGCCCACAAGTTAGGCACCAAGGTAATAAATTAGCCCCTAATTCCACAACTTAGACACCAAGTCCACACATTAGACACCACGTCCTCCAAGCAGACACTAAGATTATAAATGAGCATCTCAGTCCTCAACATAGACACCAAGTCCACAAATTAGACACGAAGTCTACAACTTAGACATCAAGTCCTCCAAGGTGACACCAAGGTCACAACTGAGACACCAAGGTCACAACTGAGACACCTAGTCCACACCTGAGACACCTAGTCCACAACTGAGACACCAAGCCCACAACTTAGACACCAAGCCCACAACTTAGACACCAAGCCCACAACTGCCACCAAGTTAACAACTTAGACACCAAGCCCACAACTTAGACACCAAGCGCACAACTTAAACACCAAGCCCACAACTTAAGACACCAAGTCCACAACTTAGACACCAAGGTCACAACTGAGACACCTAGTCCACAACTGAGACACCTAGTATACAATTGAGACATCTAGACCACAACTGAGACACCAACTCCTCCAAGCATACACTAAGGTCATAAATAAGCCTCAAATTCCACAACTCTAGACACCAGGTCCACAACATAGACACCAAGTCCACAACTTAGACACCAAGCCCACAACTTAGACACCAAGCCCACAACTGAGACACCAAGCCCACAACTTAGACATCTAGACCACAACTGAGACACCAACTCATCCAAGCAGACACTAAGGTCATAAATAAGCCTCAAATTCCACAACTCTAGACACCAGGTCCACAACATAGACACCAAGTCCTCCAAGAAGATACTAAGGTCACAATTTAAACATCAAGTCCTCCAACAAGACACTAAGGTCATATATTAACCTCCAAGTCCACAACTTAGACACCAAGTCCACAACTTAGACACCAAGTCCACAACTTAGACACCAAGTACACAACTTAGACACCCAGCCCACAACTTAGACTCCAAGCCCACAACTTAAGACACCAAGTCTAAAACTTAGACACCAAGGTCATAAATTTGCCCCTAATTCCACAACTTAGACATCAAGTCCACACATTAGACACCAAGTCCTCCAAGCAGACACTAAGGTTATAAATGAGCATCTCAGTCCACAACATAGACACCAAGTCCAGAAATTAGACACGAAGTCTACAACATAGACATTAAGCCCTCCAAGGTGACACCAAGGTCACAACTGAGACACCAAGGTCACAACTGAGACACCTAGTCCACAACTGAGACACCTAGTCCACAACTGAGACACCTAGTCCACAACTGAGACACCAACTCCTCCAAGCAGACACTAAGGTCATAAATAATCCTCAAATGCCACTACTCTAGACACCAGGTCCACAACATAGACACCAAGTCCACAACTTAGACACCAAGTCCACAACTTAGACACCAAGCCCACAACTTAAACACCAAGCCCACAACTTAGACACCAAGCCCACAACTTAAGACACCAAGTCCACAACTTAGACACCAAGCACACAATTGCCACCAAGTCCTCAACATAGACACGAAGCCCACAACTTAGACACAAAGCCCACAACTTATACACCCAGCCCACAACTTAGACACCAAGGTCATAAATTAGCAACTGATTCCACAACTTAGACACCAAGTCCACACATTAGACACCAAGTTCTCCAAGCAGACACTAAGGTTATAAATGAGCATCTCAGTCCACAACTTAGACAACAAGTCCACAAATTAGACACGAAGTCTACAACATAGACATCAAGTTCTCCAAAGTGACACCAAGGTCACAACTTATACACCTAGTCCACAACTGACACACCTAGTCCACATCTGAGACATCTAGACCACAACTGAGACATCAACACCTCGAAGCAGACACTAAGGTCATAAATAAGCCTCAAATTCCACAACTCTAGACAGCAGGTCCACAACATAGACACCAAGTCCTCCAAGAAGATACTAAGGTCACAACTAAAAAATCAAGTCCTCCAACAAGACACTAAGGTCATATATTAACCTCCAAGTCCACAACTTAGACACCAAGTCCACAACTTAGAGACCAAGTCCACAACTTAGACACCAAGTCCACAACTTAGACACCAAGTACACAACTTAGACACCCAGCCCACAACTGAGACACCAAGCCCACAACTTAGACACCCAGCCCACAACTTAGACACTCAGGTCATAAATTATCCCCTAATTCCACAACTTAGACACCAGGTCCACACATTAGACACCAAGCCCTCCAAGGAGACACTAAAGTTATAAATGAGCATCTCAGTCCACAACATAGACACCAAGTCCACAAATTAGACACGAAGTCTACAACTTAGACATCAAGTCCTCCAAGGTTACACCAAGGTCACAACTGAGACACCTAGACCACAACTGAGACACCTAGTCCACAACTGAGACACCTAGTCCACAACTGAGACATCTAGACCACAACAGAGACACCAACTCCTCCAAGCAGACACTAAGGTTACAAATGAGCATTTCAGTCCACAACGTTGACACCAAGTCCACAAATTAGACACGAAGTCTACAACTTAGTCATCAACACTTCCAAGGTGACACCAAGGTCACAACTGACACACAAAGGTCACAACTGAGAAACCTAGTCCACAACTGAGACACCTAGTCCACAACTGAGACACCTAGTCCACAACTGAGACACCTAGTCCACAACTGAGACACCAACTCCTCCAAGCAGACACCAAGGTCATAAATAAGCCTCAAATTCCACAACTCTAGACACCAGGTCCACAACTTAGACACCAAGTCCTCCAAGAAGATAATAAGATCACAACTTAAACACCAAGTCCTCCAACAAGATACTAAGGTCATGTATTAACCTCCAAGTCCACAACTTAGACACCAACTCCACAACTTACACACCAAGCCCACAACTTAGACACCAAGTCCACAACTTAGACACCAAGCCCACAACTTAGACACCAAGCCCACAACTTAGACACCAAGCCCACAACTTAGACACCAAGCCCAAAACTGCCACCAAGACCACAACTTAGACACCCAGGTCATAAATTAGCCCCTAATTCCACAACTTAGACACCAAGTCCACACATTAGACACCACGTCCTCCAAGCAGACACTAAGATTATAAATGAGCATCTCAGTCCTCAACATAGACACCAAGTCCACAAATTAGACACGAAGTCTACAAGTTAGACATCAAGTCCTCCAAGGTGACACCAAGGTCACAACTGAGTCACCAAGGTCACAACTGAGACACCTAGTCCACAACTGAGACACCTAGTCCACAACTGAGACACCAAGCCCACAACCTAGACACCAAGCCCACAACTTAGACACCAAGCCCACAACTTAGACATCCAGGCGACAAATCAGACACCAAGCACACAACTTAGACACCAAGCCCATAATTTAAGACACCAAGTCCACAACTTAGACACCAAGGTCATAAATTAGCCCCTAATTCCACAACTTAGACACCAAGTCCACACATTAGACAACAAGTCCTCCAAGCAGACAATAAGGTTATAAATGAGCATCTCAGTCCACAACATAGACACCAAGTCCACAAATTAGACACGAAGTCTACAACTTAGACACCAAGTCCTCCAAAGTGACACCAAGGTCACAACTGATACACCAAGGTCACGACTGAGACACCTAGGCCACAACTGAGACACCAAGGTCACAACTGAGACACCAAGGTCACAACTGAGACACCAAGGTCACAACTGAGACACCAAGGTCACAACTGAGACACCAACTCCTCCAAGTAGACACTAAGGTCATAAATAAGCCTCAAATTCCACAACTCAAGACACCAGGTCCACAACATAAACACCAAGTCCACAACTTAGACACCAAGTCCACAACTTAGACACCAAGCAAACAACTGCCACCAAGTCCACAAGTTAGACACCAAGACCACAACTTAGACACCAAGACCACAACTTAGACACCCAGCCCACAACTTTGACAGCAAGCCCACAACTTAAGACACCAAGCCCACAACTTAAGACACCAAGCCCACAACTGCCACCAAGACGACAACTTAGACACCCAGACCACAACTTAGACACCAAGCCCACAACTTAAGACACCAAGTCCACAACTTAGACACCACGGTCATAAATTAGCCCCTAATTCCACAACTGAGACACCAAATTCACACATTAGACACCAAGTCCTCCAAGCAGACACTAAGGTTATAAATGAGCATCTCAGTCCACAACATAGACACCAAGTCCACAACTTAGACACCAAGTCCACAACTTTGACACCAAGCCCACAAGTTAGATACCAAGCCCACAACTTAGACACCAAGCCCACAACTTACACACCAAGCCCACAACTTAGACACCAAGCCCACAACTTAGACACCAAGCCCACAACTTAGACACCAAGCCCACAACTGCCAACAAGACCACAACTTAGACACCCAGCCCACAACTTAGACACCAAGTCCACACATTAGACACTCAGCCCACAACTCAGACACCCAGCCCACAACTTAGACACTAAGTCTACAACTTAGACACCAAGGTCATAAATTAGCCCCTAATTCCACAACTTAGACACCAGGTCCACACATTAGACATCAAGTCCTCCAAGCAGACACTAAGGTTATAAATGAGCATCTCAGTCCACAACATAGATACCAAGCCCACAACGTTGACACCAAGCCCACAACTTTGACACCAAGCCCACAACGTTGACACCAAGCCCACAACGTTGACACCAAGCCCACAACGTTGACACCAAGCCCACAACGTTGACACCAAGCCCACAACGTTGACACCAAGCCCACAACGGTGACACCAAGCCCACAACGGTGACACCAAGCCCACAACGGTGACACCAAGCCCACAACGGTGACACCAAGCCCACAACGGTGACACCAAGCCCACAACTTAGACACCAAGCCCACAACTTAGACACCAAGCCCACAACTTAGACACCAAGGCCATAAATTAGCCCCTAATTCCACATCTTAGACACCAAGTCCACACATTAGACACCAAGTCCTCCAAGCAGACACTAAGGTTATAAATGAACAACTCAGTAGACAACTTAGACACCAAGCACACAACTTAGACACCAAGGCCATAAATTAGCCCCTAATTCCACATCTTAGACACCAAGTCCACACATTAGACACCATGTCCTCCAAGCAGACAGTAAGGTTATAAAGGATCATGTCAGTCCAAAACACAGACACCAAGTCCACAAATTAAAAACGAAGTCTATAACTTAGACATCAAGTCCTCCAAGGTGACACGAAGGTCACAACTGAGAAACCTAGTCCACAACTGAGACACCTAGTCCACAACTGAGACACGTAGTCCACAACTGAGACACCTAGTCCACAAGTGAGACACCTAGTCCACAAATGAGACACCTAGTCCACAATTGAGACATCTAGACCACAACTGAGACACCAACTCCTCCAAGCAGACACTAAGGTAATAAATAAGGCTCAAATTCCACAACTCTAGACACCAGGTCCACAACATAAACACCAAGTCCACAACTTAGACACCAAGTACACAACTTAGACACCAAGTCCAAAACCTAGACACCAAGTCCACAACCTAGACACCAAGTCCACAACTTAGACACCAAGTCCACAACTTAGACACCAAGCCCACAACTGCCACCAAGTCCACAACTTAGACACCAAGCCCACAACTTAGACACAAAGCCCAAAATTTAGACACGCAGCCCAGAACTTAGACACCCAGCCCACAACTTAGACACCAAGGTCATAAATTAGCAACTGATTCCACAACTTAGACACCAAGTCCACACATTAGACACCAAGTTCTCCAAGCAGACACTAAGGTTATAAATGAGCATCTCAGTCCACAACTTAGACAACAAGTCCACAAATTAGACACGAAGTCTACAACATAGACATCAAGTCCTCCAAAGTGACACCAAGGTCACAACTTATACACCTAGTCCACAACTGACACACCTAGTCCACATCTGAGACATCTAGACCACAACTGAGACATCAACACCTCGAAGCAGACACTAAGGTCATAAATAAGCCTCAAATTCCACAACTCTAGACAGCAGGTCCACAACATAGACACCAAGTCCTCCAAGAAGATACTAAGGTCACAACTAAAAAATCAAGTCCTCCAACAAGACACTAAGGTCATATATTAACCTCCAAGTCCACAACTTAGACACCAAGTCCACAACTTAGACACCCAGCCCACAACTGAGACACCAAGCCCACAACTTAGACACCCAGCCCACAACTTAGACACTCAGGTCATAAATTATCCCCTAATTCCACAACTTAGACACCAGGTCCACACATTAGACACCAAGCCCTCCAAGGAGACACTAAAGTTATAAATGAGCATCTCAGTCCACAACATAGACACCAAGTCCACAAATTAGACACGAAGTCTACAACTTAGACATCAAGTCCTCCAAGGTTACACCAAGGTCACAACTGAGACACCTAGACCACAACTGAGACACCTAGTCCACAACTGAGACACCTAGTCCACAACTGAGACATCTAGACCACAACAGAGACACCAACTCCTCCAAGCAGACACTAAGGTTACAAATGAGCATTTCAGTCCACAACGTTGACACCAAGTCCACAAATTAGACACGAAGTCTACAACTTAGTCATCAACACTTCCAAGGTGACACCAAGGTCACAACTGACACACAAAGGTCACAACTGAGAAACCTAGTCCACAACTGAGACACCTAGTCCACAACTGAGACACCTAGTCCACAACTGAGACACCTAGTCCACAACTGAGACACGTAGTCCACAACTGAGACACCTAGTCCACAAGTGAGACACCTAGTCCACAAATGAGACACCTAGTCCACAATTGAGACATCTAGACCACAACTGAGACACCAACTCCTCCAAGCAGACACTAAGGTAATAAATAAGTCTCAAATTCCACAACTCTAGACACCAGGTCCACAACATAAACACCAAGTCCACAACTTAGACACCAAGTACACAACTTAGACACCAAGTCCAAAACCTAGACACCAAGTCCACAACCTAGACACCAAGTCCACAACTTAGACACCAAGTCCACAACTTAGACACCAAGCCCACAACTGCCACCAAGTCCACAACTTAGACACCAAGCCCACAACTTAGACACAAAGCCCAAAATTTAGACACGCAGCCCAGAACTTAGACACCCAGCCCACAACTTAGACACCAAGGTCATAAATTAGCAACTGATTCCACAACTTAGACACCAAGTCCACACATTAGACACCAAGTTCTCCAAGCAGACACTAAGGTTATAAATGAGCATCTCAGTCCACAACTTAGACAACAAGTCCACAAATTAGACACGAAGTCTACAACATAGACATCAAGTCCTCCAAAGTGACACCAAGGTCACAACTTATACACCTAGTCCACAACTGACACACCTAGTCCACATCTGAGACATCTAGACCACAACTGAGACATCAACACCTCGAAGCAGACACTAAGGTCATAAATAAGCCTCAAATTCCACAACTCTAGACAGCAGGTCCACAACATAGACACCAAGTCCTCCAAGAAGATACTAAGGTCACAACTAAAAAATCAAGTCCTCCAACAAGACACTAAGGTCATATATTAACCTCCAAGTCCACAACTTAGACACCAAGTCCACAACTTAGACACCCAGCCCACAACTGAGACACCAAGCCCACAACTTAGACACCCAGCCCACAACTTAGACACTCAGGTCATAAATTATCCCCTAATTCCACAACTTATACACCAGGTCCACACATTAGACACCAAGCCCTCCAAGGAGACACTAAAGTTATAAATGAGCATCTCAGTCCACAACATAGACACCAAGTCCACAAATTAGACACGAAGTCTACAACTTAGACATCAAGTCCTCCAAGGTTACACCAAGGTCACAACTGAGACACCTAGACCACAACTGAGACACCTAGTCCACAACTGAGACACCTAGTCCACAACTGAGACATCTAGACCACAACAGAGACACCAACTCCTCCAAGCAGACACTAAGGTTACAAATGAGCATTTCAGTCCACAACGTTGACACCAAGTCCACAAATTAGACACGAAGTCTACAACTTAGTCATCAACACTTCCAAGGTGACACCAAGGTCACAACTGACACACAAAGGTCACAACTGAGAAACCTAGTCCACAACTGAGACACCTAGTCCACAACTGAGACACCTAGTCCACAACTGAGACACCTAGTCCACAACTGAGACACCAACTCCTCCAAGCAGACACCAAGGTCATAAATAAGCCTCAAATTCCACAACTCTAGACACCAGGTCCACAACATAGACACCAAGTCCTCCAAGAAGATAATAAGATCACAACTTAAACACCAAGTCCTCCAACAAGATACTAAGGTCATGTATTAACCTCCAAGTCCACAACTTAGACACCAACTCCACAACTTACACACCAAGCCCACAACTTAGACACCAAGTCCACAACTTAGACACCAAGCCCACAACTTAGACACCAAGCCCACAACTTAGACACCAAGCCCACAACTTAGACACCAAGCCCAAAACTGCCACCAAGACCACAACTTAGACACCCAGGTCATAAATTAGCCCCTAATTCCACAACTTAGACACCAAGTCCACACATTAGACACCACGTCCTCCAAGCAGACACTAAGATTATAAATGAGCATCTCAGTCCTCAACATAGACACCAAGTCCACAAATTAGACACGAAGTCTACAAGTTAGACATCAAGTCCTCCAAGGTGACACCAAGGTCACAACTGAGTCACCAAGGTCACAACTGAGACACCTAGTCCACAACTGAGACACCTAGTCCACAACTGAGACACCAAGCCCACAACCTAGACACCAAGCCCACAACTTAGACACCAAGCCCACAACTTAGACATCCAGGCGACAAATCAGACACCAAGCACACAACTTAGACACCAAGCCCATAATTTAAGACACCAAGTCCACAACTTAGACACCAAGGTCATAAATTAGCCCCTAATTCCACAACTTAGACACCAAGTCCACACATTAGACAACAAGTCCTCCAAGCAGACAATAAGGTTATAAATGAGCATCTCAGTCCACAACATAGACACCAAGTCCACAAATTAGACACGAAGTCTACAACTTAGACACCAAGTCCTCCAAAGTGACACCAAGGTCACAACTGATACACCAAGGTCACGACTGAGACACCTAGGCCACAACTGAGACACCAAGGTCACAACTGAGACACCAAGGTCACAACTGAGACACCAAGGTCACAACTGAGACACCAAGGTCACAACTGAGACACCAACTCCTCCAAGTAGACACTAAGGTCATAAATAAGCCTCAAATTCCACAACTCAAGACACCAGGTCCACAACATAAACACCAAGTCCACAACTTAGACACCAAGTCCACAACTTAGACACCAAGCAAACAACTGCCACCAAGTCCACAAGTTAGACACCAAGACCACAACTTAGACACCAAGACAACAACTTAGACACCCAGCCCACAACTTTGACAGCAAGCCCACAACTTAAGACACCAAGCCCACAACTTAAGACACCAAGCCCACAACTGCCACCAAGACGACAACTTAGACACCCAGACCACAACTTAGACACCAAGCCCACAACTTAAGACACCAAGTCCACAACTTAGACACCACGGTCATAAATTAGCCCCTAATTCCACAACTGAGACACCAAATTCACACATTAGACACCAAGTCCTCCAAGCAGACACTAAGGTTATAAATGAGCATCTCAGTCCACAACATAGACACCAAGTCCACAACTTAGACACCAAGTCCACAACTTTGACACCAAGCCCACAAGTTAGATACCAAGCCCACAACTTAGACACCAAGCCCACAACTTACACACCAAGCCCACAACTTAGACACCAAGCCCACAACTTAGACACCAAGCCCACAACTTAGACACCAAGCCCACAACTGCCAACAAGACCACAACTTAGACACCCAGCCCACAACTTAGACACCAAGTCCACACATTAGACACTCAGCCCACAACTCAGACACCCAGCCCACAACTTAGACACTAAGTCTACAACTTAGACACCAAGGTCATAAATTAGCCCCTAATTCCACAACTTAGACACCAGGTCCACACATTAGACATCAAGTCCTCCAAGCAGACACTAAGGTTATAAATGAGCATCTCAGTCCACAACATAGATACCAAGCCCACAACGTTGACACCAAGCCCACAACGTTGACACCAAGCCCACAACGTTGACACCAAGCCCACAACGTTGACACCAAGCCCACAACGGTGACACCAAGCCCACAACGGTGACACCAAGCCCACAACGGTGACACCAAGCCCACAACGGTGACACCAAGCCCACAACTTAGACACCAAGCCCACAACTTAGACACCAAGCCCACAACTTAGACACCAAGGCCATAAATTAGCCCCTAATTCCACATCTTAGACACCAAGTCCACACATTAGACACCATGTCCTCCAAGCAGACAGTAAGGTTATAAAGGATCATGTCAGTCCAAAACACAGACACCAAGTCCACAAATTAAAAACGAAGTCTATAACTTAGACATCAAGTCCTCCAAGGTGACACGAAGGTCACAACTGAGAAACCTAGTCCACAACTGAGACACCTAGTCCACAACTGAGACACGTAGTCCACAACTGAGACACCTAGTCCACAAGTGAGACACCTAGTCCACAAATGAGACACCTAGTCCACAATTGAGACATCTAGACCACAACTGAGACACCAACTCCTCCAAGCAGACACTAAGGTAATAAATAAGGCTCAAATTCCACAACTCTAGACACCAGGTCCACAACATAAACACCAAGTCCACAACTTAGACACCAAGTACACAACTTAGACACCAAGTCCACAACCTAGACACCAAGTCCACAACCTAGACACCAAGTCCACAACTTAGACACCAAGTCCACAACTTAGACACCAAGCCCACAACTGCCACCAAGTCCACAACTTAGACACCAAGCCCACAACTTAGACACAAAGCCCAAAATTTAGACACGCAGCCCAGAACTTAGACACCCAGCCCACAACTTAGACACCAAGGTCACAACTTGGACACCAAGCCCACAATTTAAGACACCAAGTCCACAACTTAGACACCAAGGTCCTAAATTAGCCCCTAATTCCACAACTCTAGACACCAAGTCCACAACTTAGACACCAAGCCCACAACTGCCACCAAGACCACAACTTAGACACCCAGCCCACAACTTAGACACCCAGCCCACAACTTAGACACCAAGCCCACAACTGCCACCAAGACCACAACTTAGACACCCAGCAAACAACTTAGACACCAAACCCACAACTTAGACACCAAGCCCACAACTCAGACACCCATCCCACAAGTTAGACACCCAGCCCACAACTTAGACACCCAGCCCACAACTTAGACACTAAGTCTACAACTTAGACACCAAGGTCATAAATTAGCCCCTAATTCCACAACTTAGACACCAGGTCCACACATTAGACATCAAGTCCTCCAAGCAGACACTAAGGTTATAAATGAGCATCTCAGTCCACAACTTAGACACCAAGCCCACAACGTTGCCACCAAGCCCACAACGTTGCCACCAAACCCACAACGTTGACACCAAGCCCACAACGTTGACACCAAGCCCACAACGTTGACACCAAGCCCACAACGGTGACACCAAGCCCACAACGTTGACACCAAGCTCACAACTTAGACACCAAGCCCACAACTTAGACACCAAGGTCATAAATTAGCCCCTAATTCCACATCTTAGACACCAAGTCCACACATTAGACACCAACTCCTCCAAGCAGACACTAAGGTTATAAAGGAGCATGTCAGTCCACAACACAGACACCAAGTCCACAAATTAAACACGAAGTCTACAACTTAGACATCAAGTCCTCCATGGTGACACGAAGGTCACAACTGAGACACCAAGGTCACAACTGAGACACCTAGTCCACAACTGAGACACCTAGTCCACAAGTGAGACACCTAATCCACAAATGAGACACCTAGTCCACAATTGAGACATCTAGAGCACAACTGAGACACCAACTCCTCCAAGCAGACACTAAGGTCATAAATAAGCCTCAAATTCCACAACTCTAGACACCATGTCCACAACATAAACACCAAGTCCACAACTTAGACACCAAGTACACAACTTAGACACCAAGTCCACAACCTAGACACCAAGTCCACAACCTAGACACCAAGTCCACAACCGCCACCAAGTCCACAACTTAGACAGCAAGCCCACAACTTAGACACAAAGCCCAAAACTTAGACACGCAGCCCACAACTTAGACACCCCGCCCACAACTTAGACACCAAGCCCACAACTTAAGACACCAAGTCCACAACTTAGACACCAAGGTCATAAATTAGCCCCTAATTCCACAACTCTAGACACCAGGTCCACAACATAGAGACCAAGTCCACAACTTAGACACCAAGCCCACAACTGCCACCAAGACCACAACTTAGACACCCAGCCCACAACCTAGACACCAAGCCCACAAGTTAGGCACCAAGGTCATAAATTAGCCCCTAATTCTACAACTTAGACACGAAGTCAACACATTAGACACCACGTCCTCCAAGCAAACACTAAGATTATAAATGAGCATCTCAGTCCTCAACATAGACACCAAGTCCACAAATTAGACACGAAGTCTACAACTTAGACATCAAGTCCTCCAAGGTGACACCAAGGTCACAACTGAGACACCAAGGTCACAACTGAGACACCTAGTCCACACCTGAGACACCTAGTCCACAACATAGACACCAAGTCCACAACTGAGACACCAAGCCCACAACTGAGACACCCAGCCCACAACTTAGACACCAAGCCCACAACTTAGACACCAAGACCACAACTTAGACACCAAGTCCACAACTTAGACAAGCAGCCCACAACTTAGACATCCAGCCGACAACTTAGACACCAAGCACACAACTTAGACACCAAGCCCATAATTTAAGACACCAAGCCCACAACTTTGACACCAAGGTCATAAATTAGACCCTAATTCCACAACTTAGACACCAAGTCCACACATCAGACACCAAGTCCTCCAAGCAGACACTAAGGTTATAAATTAGCATCTTAGTCCACAACATAGACACCATGTCCACAAATTAGACACGAAGTCTACAACTTAGACATCAAGTCCTCCAAGGTGACACCAAGGTCACAACTGAGACACCAAGGTCACAGCTGAAACACCTAGTCCACAACTGAGACACCTAGTCCACAATTGAGACATCTAGACCACAACTGAGACACCAACTCCTCCAAGCAGACACTAAGGTCATAAATAAGCCTCAAATTCCACAACTCTAGACACCTGGTCCACAACATAGACACCAAGTCCACAACTTAGACACCAAGTCCTCCAAGAAGATACTAAGGTCATAAATTAAACACCAAGTCCTCCAACAAGACACTAAGGTCACATATTAACCTCGAAGTCCACAACTTAGACACCAAGTCCAAAATTTAGACACCAAGCCCACAACTGCCACCAAATCCACAACTTAGACACTCAGCCCACAACTTAGACACCAAGCCCACAACTTAGACACCAAGCCCAGAACCTAGACACCAAGCCCACAAGTTAGGCACCAAGGTCATAAATTAGCCCCTAATTCTACAACTCTAGATACCAGGTCCACAACATAGACACCTAGTCCACAACTGAGACACCAAGCCCACAACTGAGACACCCAGGTCACAACTTAGACACGCAGCCCACAACTTAGACACCCAGCCTACAACTTAGACACCAAGCCCACAACTTAGACACTAAGCCCACAACTTAAGACACCAAGTCCACAACTTAGACACCAAGCACACAACTGCCACCAAGCCCACAACTTAGACAGCCAGCCCACAACTTAGACACCCAGCCCACAACTTAGACACCAAGCCCACAACCTAGACACCAAGCCCACAAGTTAGGCACCAAGGTCATAAATTAGCCCCTAATTCCATAACTCTAGACACCAGGTCCACAACATAGACACCAAGTCCACAACTGAGACACCAAGCACACAACTGCCACCAAGCCCACAACTTAGACAGCCAGCCCACAACTTAGACACCCAGCCCACAACTTAGACACCAAGCCCACAACCTAGACACCAAGCCCACAAGTTAGGCACCAAGGTCATAAATTAGCCCCTAATTCCACAACTTAGACACCAAGTCCACACATTAGACACCACGTCCTCCAAGCAGACACTAAGGTTATAAATGAGCATCTCAGTCCAAATCATAGACACCAAGTCCATAACTTACACACCACGGCCACAACTTAGACACCAAGTCCTCCAAGCAGACACTAAGGTCACAATTTAGACACCAATGACAAAACTTACACACCAAAACCACAACTTAGACACCAAGGCCACAACTTAGATACCAAGTCCTCCAAGCAGACACTAAGCTCACACACTAGACCCTCGCACTGCAGTAACAAACACAAATACTGAGCCCCTTTACCATGTTCTCGTCAATGCTCACCCAACACACACATACACACACACACACACAAAAACCCCTTACCTCCTCTCAGCTCTCCGCAGTTTGCGCCATCACCTCTCCAGGCTTGCCTGCGCCACCTGAAAAAGAAACAGATACACGCTCAGAGAGGGCTCAAAGCTGCACCCTCACCAAGCACGCCAAGCGGACACCAAGCGCGCCAACCGGACCCGAAGATCCCAAATTATATACTGAGAACACAAATTAGACCCTAAGTCCTCCAAGCACACCTTAAGATCTCAAATGAGACACTAAGACCTGCAAGCAGACCCTAAGATCACAACTTAGACCTTAAGTCCTCCAAGGAGAAACTAAGACCACAACTTATACCCTAAGTCCTCCAAGCAGACCCTAAGAACACAAATGAGACACCAAGCTCACAAAGTAGAACTTAAGCTCAAAAATTATACACTAAGCACACAAATTAGAAACTAAGTCATCCAAGTAGACACGAAGATCACAAATTAGTCACTAAGTCCTCCAAGCAGAGACTAAGAACACAAATTAGACACTAAGTCCTCCAAGCAGACATCAAGATCACAACTTAGAACCTACGATCACAACTTAAACCCTAAGATCACAACTTAGATCCTAAGATCACAACTTAGACACTGCATGCTCCAAACAGACACTAAGATCACAAATTAGACATGAAGATCACAAAATAGACACTAAATCTACCATGAACACACTAAGATCACCAACTGGACACTAAGTCCTCCAAGCAGACCCTAAGATCACAAGATAGACACCGAGATCACAAGTTACACACAATGTCCTCCAAGCAGACACTAAGATGACAAATTAGACCCTAAGATGACAAATTAGACCCTAACAACACAAAGTAGACACTAAGACCTCCAAGCTGGTCCTAAGATCACAAATTAGAAACTAAGTCCTCCAAGGATATCCTAAGCTCACAAATTAGACACTCAGTCCACCAAACAGACCCCGAGATCACAAATTAAATCCTAAGCTCACATATTGGACCCTAAGCTCACATATTGGACCCTTAGACTTCCAAACAAACCCTAACCTCAGAAATCATACACTAAGTCCTCCAAGCAGACCCTGAGATCATACCTTAAACCCCAGGTCACAAATGAGACCTTAAGGTCACAAATGAGACCCTAAATCCTCCAAGCAGAGAATGAGATCACAGATTGGACACTAAGACCTCCAAGGAGTCCCTAAACTCACAAATGAGACTCTAATGTCACAAATTTCACCCTAACTCCTCCAAGCAGACCCTGAGCTCTCACACTAGCCCAAAACTTAAAACCCAAGCCCAAAACTTAAAACCCAAGGCCAAAACTTAAAACCCAAGCCCAAAACTCAAAATGCAAGCCCAAAACATAAGACCCAAGCCCAAAACTTAAAACCCAAGCCCAAAACTCAGACCCCAAGCCCAAAACTCAGACCCCAAGCCCAAAACTCAGACCCCAAGCCCAAAACTCAGACCCCAAGCCCAAAACTCAGACCCAAAACGCAAAACTCAGACCCCAAGCCCAGAACTCTAAAACCCAAGCCCAAAACTTAAAACCTAAGCCCAAAACTCAGACCCCAAGCCCAGAACTTAAAACCCAAGCCCAAAACTTAAAACCCAAGCCCAAAACTCAGACCCCAAGCCCAAAACTCAGACCCCAAGCCCAAAACTCAGACCCCAAGCCCAAAACTCAGACCCCAAGCCCAAAATTCAGACCCCAAGCCCAAAACTCAGACCCCAAGCCCAAAACTAAAAACCCAAGCGCAAAACTTAGAACCCAAACCCAAAACTTAAAACCCAAGCCCAAACCTTAAAACGCAAGCCCAATACTCAAAATGCAAGCCCAAAACTCAGACCCCAAGTCCAAAACTCAGACCCCAAACCCAAAACTCAGACCCCAAACCCAAAGCTCAGACCCCAAGCCAAAAACTCAGACCCCTAGGCCAAAACTCAGACCCCAAGTCCAAAACTTAAAACCCAAGCCCAAATCTCAGACCCCAAGCCCAAAACTCAGACCACAAGCCCAAAACTCAGACCCCAAGCCCAAAACTCAGACCCCAAGCCCAAAACTCAGACCCCAAACCCAAAGCTCAGACCCCAAGCCAAAAACTCAGACCCCTAGGCCAAAACTCAGACCCCAAGGCCAAAACTCAGACCCCAAGCCCAAAACTTAAAACCAAAGCCCAAAACTTAAAACCAAAGCCCAAAACTTAAATCCCAAGCCCAAAACTTAAAACCCAAGCCCAAAACTCAAAATGCAAGCCCAAAACTGAAAACCCAGGCCCAAAACTTAAAACCCAAGGCCAAAACTTAAAACCCAAGCCCAAAACTCAAAATGCAAGCCCAAAACATAAGACCCAAGCCCAAAACTTAAAACCCAAGCCCAAAACTCAGACCCCAAGCCCAAAACTCAGACCCCAAGCCCAAAACTCAGACCCCAAGCCCAAAACTCAGACCCCAAGCCCAAAACTCAGACCCCAAGCCCAAAACTCAGACCCAAAACGCAAAACTCAGACCCCAAGCCCAGAACTCTAAAACCCAAGCCCAAAACTTAAAACCTAAGCCCAAAACTCAGACCCCAAGCCCAGAACTTAAAACCCAAGCCCAAAACTTAAAACCCAAGCCCAAAACTCAGACCCCAAGCCCAAAACTCAGACCCCAAGCCCAAAACTCAGACCCCAAGCCCAAAACTCAGACCCCAAGCCCAAAATTCAGACCCCAAGCCCAAAACTCAGACCCCAAGCCCAAAACTAAAAACCCAAGCGCAAAACTTAGAACCCAAGCCCAAAACTTAAAACCCAAGCCCAAACCTTAAAACGCAAGCCCAATACTCAAAATGCAAGCCCAAAACTCAGACCCCAAGTCCAAAACTCAGACCCCAAACCCAAAACTCAGACCCCAAACCCAAAGCTCAGACCCCAAGCCAAAAACTCAGACCCCTAGGCCAAAACTCAGACCCCAAGTCCAAAACTTAAAACCCAAGCCCAAATCTCAGACCCCAAGCCCAAAACTCAGACCACAAGCCCAAAACTCAGACCACAAGCCCAAAACTCAGACCCCAAGCCCAAAACTCAGACCCCAAGCCCAAAACTCAGACCCCAAACCCAAAGCTCAGACCCCAAGCCAAAAACTCAGACCCCTAGGCCAAAACTCAGACCCCAAGCCCAAAACTCAGACCCCAAGCCCAAAACTTAAAACCAAAGCCCAAAACTTAAATCCCAAGCCCAAAACTTAAAACCCAAGCCCAAAACTTAAAACCCAAGCCCAAAACTTAAAACCCAAGCCCAAAACTCAAAATGCAAGCCCAAAACTGAAAACCCAAGCCCAAAACTTAAAACCCAAGCCCTAAACTCAGACCCCAAGCCCAAAACTCAGACCCCAAGCCCAAAACTTAAAATCCAAGCCCAAAACTCAGACCCCAAGTCCAAAACTCAGACCCCAAGCCCAAAACTCAGACCCCAAGCCCAAAACTCAGACCCCGAGCCCAAAACTCAGACCCCGAGCCCAAAACTCAGACCCCAAGCCCAAAACTCAGACCCCAAGCCCAAAACTTAAAACCCAAGCCCAAAACTCAGACCCCAAGCCCAGAACTTAAAACCCAAGCCCAAAACTTAAAACCCAAGCCCAAAACTCAAAACCCAAGCCCAAAACTTAAAACCCAAGCCCAAAACTTAAAACCCAAGCCCAAAACTTAAAACCCAAGCCCAAAACTTAAAACGCAAGCCCAATACTCAAAATGCAAGCCCAAAACTCAGACCCCAAGTCCAAAACTCAGACCCCAAACCCAAAACTCAGACCCCAAACCCAAAGCTCAGACCCCAAGCCAAAAACTCAGACCCCTAGGCCAAAACTCAGACCCCAAGTCCAAAACTTAAAACCCAAGCCCAAATCTCAGACCCCAAGCCCAAAACTCAGACCACAAGCCCAAAACTCAGACCCCAAGCCCAAAACTCAGACCCCAAGCCCAAAACTCAGACCCCAAGCCCAAAGCTCAGACCCCAAGCCAAAAACTCAGACCCCTAGGCCAAAACTCAGACCCCAAGCCCAAAACTCAGACCCCAAGCCCAAAACTTAAAACCAAAGCCCAAAACTTAAATCCCAAGCCCAAAACTTAAAACCCAAGCCCAAAATTTAAAACCCAAGCCCAAAACTCAAAATGCAAGCCCAAAACTGAAAACCCAAGCCCAAAACTTAAAACCCAAGCCCTAAACTCAGACCCCAAGCCCAAAACTCAGACCCCAAGCCCAAAACTTAAAATCCAAGCCCAAAACTCAGACCCCAAGTCCAAAACTCAGACCCCAAGCCCAAAACTCAGACCCCAAGCCCAAAACTCAGACCCCAAGCCCAAAACTCAGACCCCGAGCCCAAAACTCAGACCCCGAGCCCAAAACTCAGACCCCAAGCCCAAAACTCAGACCCCAAGCCCAAAACTTAAAACCCAAGCCCAAAACTCAGACCCCAAGCCCAGAACTTAAAACCCAAGCCCAAAACTTAAAACCCAAGCCCAAAACTCAAACCCCAAGCCCAAAACTTAAAACCCAAGCCCAAAACTTAAAACCCAAGCCCAAAACTTAAAACCCAAGCCCAAAACTCAGACCCCAAGCCCAGAACTTAAAACCCAAGCCCAAAACTCAAAACCCAAGCCCAAAACTCAAAACCCAAGCCCAAACACAAAACTCAGACCCCAAGCCCAAAACTTAGACCCCAAACCCAAAACACAGACCCCAAGCCCAAAACTCAGACCCCAAGTCCAAAACTCAGACCCCAAGCCCAAAACTCAGACCCCAAGCCCAAAACTTAGACCCCAAGCCCAAAACTCAAATCCCAAGCCCAAAACTCAGACCCCAAGCCCAAGATTTAGACTCCAAGCCCAAAACTAAAAATCCAAGCCCAAAACTTAGACCCCAAGCCCAAAACTCATACCCCAAGCCCAAAACTCAGACCCCAAGCCCAAAATTCAGACCCCAAGCCCAAATCTTAGACCCCAAGCTCAAATCTTAGAACCCAAGCCCAAAACTCAGACCCCAAGCCCAAATCTTAGACCCCAAGCCCAAATCTTAGACCCCAAGCCCATAAATTAGCATCTACTTCCACAACTCAGGCACCTAGTACACAACTTCAATACCATTTCCTCCAAGCAGACACTCAGGCCATCATTTAGCCTCTACTTCCACAACTTAGACACCAAGTCCTCCAAGCATACCCTAAGGTCACAAATTGGACAGGAATCCTCCAAGCTGAACCTAAGCTCACGCATTAGACCCTAAATCCTCCAAGCAGACTCTGAGCTCCCACTTTAGACACCCAGTCCTTCAAGTAGCCCCTGACTCCCCCACGCAGCCCTTCATTTCTAAAAACATGTAAGTTCTGGAAATATCTAAAACCTAAACACGTTTTAAATCCACAAGCCACGTCTCACTCATACAGACAAGACCTAAGCCTGCAACCGCCCACAAGCTAACTTGGACATGTATTCTAAAAGTAACACCTCCATTCTGTACAATAACAAATTAGACCCTAACAACACAAAGTAGACACTAAGACCTCCAAGCTGGTCCTAAGATCACAAATTAGAAACTAAGTCCTCCAAGGATATCCTAAGCTCACAAATTAGACACTCAGTCCACCAAGCAGACCCCGAGATCACAAATTAAACCCTAAGCTCACATATTGGACCCTTAGACCTCCAAACAGACCCTAACCTCACAAATCATACACTAAGTCCTCCAAGCAGACCCTGAGATCATACCTTAAACCCCAGGTCACAAATTAGACCCTAAGGTCACAAATGAGACCCTAATTCCTCCAAGCAGACAATGAGATCACAAGTTGGACACTATGACCTCCAAGCAGAGCCTAAACTCACAAATGAGACCCTAATGTCACAAATTTCACCCTAAGTCCTCCAAGCTGTGTAGGTAGCCAGGGTCTGACGGTCGGAAGATATCGCGCTGTACGGGAAGGTAGGGTCCCTCTCCTAGTAGCCAATTGCACTTGACTTATGATGTTAGCAAACGGATGTGACGTTGTAAACCAAAGCTATATAACACCGTGCCATCAAGCAATAAACGCCATTTGCCGTCCACCACATTGGTGTTAGTGAGCTTATGGCCCGAGCGGCCCAGGGCTGGTCGCCGTGACGTTCCTGAACCAGGTCGCTAAGCCTACGCGAAGGCAACAAGTGGTGCCGAAACCCGGGAACATCGCCTGGACGGGTGAACGTCGGCCGGAGCAGTGACAGTAGCCCGGCGGGGAGGACGCTCCCGGACCCACAAGGAGGATGGAGTACATTGTGAAGGTCGTATCCGAAATACATAAACAATGGGGTATTAGTTGTAAGCCCAAAGATTTTAGTCTCGCAGTAGCGAGGCTTCTACAGCTCGGGGTCGTCGAGCAGCCGGTGGATATTCTCCACCCGGAGGTGTGGGATAAATGCACCAAAGCCTTAGCTGAGGAAACTATATCCTCAGGCTCTGGCAAGAGCCTTAAATCATGGGGGAAAGTTATGCAGGCCCTGCGGAAAGCCATACACGAGCAGGAAACCTGGCAGGCTGCAAAATCCTGCCTCCGAGACACCCCAAAACTGGGGATCGGAGCAGCTACGCAGACTCCGCACCCCCCTGACATTCCCCTCCCTGACATTCCCGGCTCTCCTGAGCCTGCTGTATCTCAGGAGGGCGACACCCCCCCCAACTCTCGAACCCCGACACGTCTTCTAACCAACGGACAAATGCAGAATCTTTTTGGGGTGGGCTGGCCGAGGAAGCAAGAAATGCTGCACGGAATGCTGAGGCCACAGCAGGCTGGGCTGGGCCTCCACCCTATGCACCCCAAGATGGCGCCGAGCTCAAAGGCGGGGGGCAGGGCGAGGACATCTTGGGCGGGAACGGGGAGGAAAAGCCAGCCTTAACAAGCAAGCAGGAACGGGAGGGGGAGGAGAAAGCGAATGAGCACAAAGGCGGGGGGCGGGACGCGAGAGAAAAGCGGGCAGCCAATCAGAGCGGCCGCCGTAGGGCCAGTTCCCCCTCGATTGGTGGGCGGGACGAACCAATGGGGAAGAGGGGCAGGTGTAAGGGGCAGGACCGGCCGCCCACAAGGGGAAGGAGGGACCCGCCCACAAGGGGAAGGACTACCCCCCCCACAAGGGAAGCGGCCGCGGCCGCAGCCCGACAAAAAGATACCGGACACCAGATACAACCAGTCAATCGAGTTCTGATTCTGAATCAGACGCTAGCTGGGGATCAGACAATAGTCGGGAGGAGCAGCTCTCGACAGGTTCAAATTTAGAGTGGCCACAAACAGAAATAAACAGAACTAAGGGTTCAGTTATCCCTGCCCAAATTAAAAAGGAATCACAGGAGGAGGAGGTCCCTCTCACGGACTGGAGGAAAATAATGATTGATTGTGCCGACTGGACCCCATCGATCCCATTGGCATTTCCAGTCCGAATGACGGATGGGGGACAGAGGGTCCACTCACCAATAAATCCTAAGGATATACAAACAATTGTTAAAGCAATTGCAGATAAAGGTATTAATTCTGCCATGGTCTCTACCCTTATAGATGGTATCTTTGGGGCAGACGATATGCTCCCATTCGATATAAAGCAAACTTGTAGATTGATTTTTGATGGAGCGGGGATGATTGTTTTTAAACAGGAATGGGAAGAAAACTGTGCGAGGCAGTTAGCCCAAGCAGTCGGGGCCGATCATCCGCTGCACGGCTCCAGTCTGCAGCGGCTGATAGGTACAGACCCAACAATGATTACCCCGCAAGCGCAGGCCCAGGGCCTGTGGGCTCACGAGGTAATGACAACCACTCGTGCAGCCAGGGAAGCTATTCGCACAGCTTCTAGAGTTGTTGCTAAGCCATCGCCATGGTCCACAATAAAACAAAATGAAAGTGAAAGCTTTACACAGTTTGTGGATCGTCTCCAGGCCACGGTCGACTCTTCAAACCTGCCTGCAGAAGCGAAGGGCCCGGTTGTGGCAGAGTGTCTACGCCAGCAGTGTAATTCGACAACCAAAGAGATTCTGCGGTCACTCCCAGTGGGGTCAAGCATTGCAGACATGATCAAGCACGTCGCAAAGGAAGAGCATTTAACACCAATTCAAGCGGCTGTTCGCACCGCAGTCACCAATATGATGGTATGTCTTAAGTGCGGCCAGACAGGCCACGTTATAAATAGTTGCCCACTGCCCCCCCCGCGCCAGAACAGGCCCAGGGGACCATGTTGGGCCTGTGGAAAGAAAGGACATTTTGCTAAAGACTGTAGATCTAAACGGGGAAACGCGAAGGGGAGGGGGCACTTGGGCCGCACACAGCCCTCTCCCACTTTGAATGTGAGGCGGCCCCATTATGCCAACTTCAGTTTGGGCGAAGTACCTCCGAATCCGTTACCTTTCAAGGCGTAACCAACTTCACAACTCAACCGACAGCTCTAACGAACCCTCCTCTATCTCAGGAACAACAAGGACCACCCTCTGGGAGCGGGACCCCAGGGTGGCCCTGGCACTAAAATGCGATAATCCACCAGTGATATGGGGGATCTGCTCCCTTCTCAATGCCAAGGACAGTACCACTATTAGTGTCCCCTTTTTGATCGATACTGGAGCGGATGTTACAGTCATTCCTGAGACGAGCTGGCCCCCGCACTGGATGCTGGAAAACGCCCCCATGGTGGGTGGAGTTGAAGGACTATCTCGGGCTCGAAAGAGCGCTCAATTAATAGCAATCACTCTCCATACTGAGAATGGGCCAGAAAAAACTATCACCCTCTCTCCGTATGTTATGTTTGGAGTTCCACCCCTGCTGGGAAGAGACGCCCTAATCCTATTGAATGCCAGGGTGACAAATTTACCGTAGGGGCCACTGCCGTACACCCACTTCCACCAATTAAATTAACTTGGAAATCATCTGATCCAGTATGGGTCGAGCAGTGGCCCTTGTCAAAGCCTCGAATGGATGCTCTCCTCGAATTACTTGACCGTGAACTACAACGAGCACATATAGAGCCCTCTACCAGCCCATGGAACACACCAGTTTTTGTCATACCTAAACGAAAGGGTGAAGGATTTCGCCTTCTTCATGACCTACGTGAGGTAAATAAGACTATCCAGCCTATGGGTCCCGTTCAAACGCTGTTACCCATGAACTCTATGATACCAAAAGGACAACCTTGTGCCGTTCTTGATATTAAGGACTGTTTTTTCTCCATACCCTTACATGAAGAGGACAAAGAACGGTTTGCTTTTTCTGTCATATTCCCAAATAGCCAAAGTCCTAATTTACATTTCCAGTGGAAAGTGCTGCCTCAAGGAATGGTCAATTCACCCACCATCTGTCAGATTACAGTGGATCGAGCCTTGGCACCGATCCGACATAACGACCCAACTGCGACCATCATTCAATATATGGACGATATCTTAATCGCCGCACCATCAGGAAAGCAGGTGGACCAGTTAATATCACTGGTTTCTGAAACCTTAAAAACAAATGGGTTCGAAATTGCGAGTGCGAAAATTAAAAGGGGACCATGCGTGAGCTTCTTGGGAGTAGAAATCACGAGTTCCTATATAACTCCACCCCAAGTAAAAATTCACCGACATGTCAAAACACTCCACGATATGCAACAGCTAGTGGGGTCCCTACAATGGCTTTGCAACATTGTCCTGATCCCTCCGAATATCATGGCCCCGCTGTATGACCTTTTGAAAGGAAAACACCCATGGGAACAGAAGGTACTAACACCAGAAGCAATGGACAGTCTTGACTTCATTGAAAAACAGGCGTCGTCAAGCACACTCGCCAGATGGAACCCAGATGTGTCGCTTGACCTGTATGTGCATTTCACCAAAGGAGGGGGAGTGGGAGCACTGGCTCAGGGACCCCCTGACAAGGCACACCCAATACAGTGGGTAGTTCTCGGAAAACCGTCACGTGCATTTTCCCCCGGAGTCGAGTGCCTTGGTAACCTTATCATGAAAGGTAGAAAACTCGCTTTAAGACACCTAGGCATCGAACCTGCCAAGGTATTCCTACCCTTTCGTAAACAGCTCCCGACGCAATCGGTGGCGATGTCAGAGCATCTAGCTATAGCCCTCGTCGGATTCGGCGGAGAAGTCCGATATGCTGCAAAGCCCCCCTGGACTCAAATGCTGGCGGTCATCAACATTGACCTTCCACAGAAAATCCTGGATCGGCCTCAACAGGGACCTACAGTTTTTACAGACGCATCCTCAGCGACTTCAACCGCAGCAGCGGTATGGCAATCAAAGGAAGAATGGCACTGTGTAAAAATGACCGACCACACACTTTGGGTTCAACAGTTAGAAGCAGCAGCCGTAGTGCTAGCGTGTGGACTGTTCCCAACGGAGCATCTTAACATAGTCACTGATTCAATGTTTGTAGCCAAACTCTGCCTAGCTATGTCGGGGCCTGGTGTGTCAACATCTTCAATAGCTCTTATGCTGGAAGAAGCGCTTTCCACCCGACAAGGTACCATATCAGTTATTCACATCAATAGTCATGACCCAGTTAAGGGATTTTTTCAAATCGGCAATGACAAAGCAGATGCTGCCGCGAAAGGCCTGTGGACACTAAGAGAAGCCCGTCAGTTACATGAATCCCTCCATATCGGAGCCAAAGCGTTAGCAAAGAGATGCGGACTTTGAGTCACCGACGCAAAACACATAGTGGCAACGTGCCCTCATTGTCAGAAAGCACCACTGTGGCCCTGCGGAGTCAACCCCAGAGGCCTTAAAGCCTCCGAAATATGGCAGACAGATTTTACACTTTGCCAATTACTGAAGCCTCGAGCGTGGCTAGCAGTGACCGTGGACACATACAGCGGAGTAATCGCCGCCACCCAACATCTTAAAGCGAGCTCTAAAGCAACTATTCAACATTGGTTGTCGGTCATGGCATGGCTTGGCATTCCAAAACAAATCAAAACAGACAATGGCCCAAATTTTATCTCTAAATCAGTTCAAGCATTTGCTTTAAAATGGGGCATCACTCTAACACACGGCATTCCATATAACAGCACAGGGCAGGCCATAGTCGAGCGAGCAAACCAAACCTTGAAATCCAAGTTAGAGGTATTAGCAAAGACAGAAGGGTTTAACAATACCATCCCTACAGGAGACCAAGCCCGCCTACTAGCAACCACTCTCTTAGCATTGAATCAGTTTCCCAGGGGAGAGGAAGCAAACAGCCCTGCCCAAAAACATTGGTCCACTCGTGTATTAGATGATGGCCCATTGGTCATAGTCAGAAATGAACTGGGAGAATGGGAACACGGGTGGAGATTAGTCCTAACAGGACAGGGATATGCTGCAGTCAAAAAAGATAACAGAATTAAATGGTGCCCAATTAAATCAATCAAACCAGATTTGAAGGACAAAACTGATGAAAATTGTGAGTTTTTGTTTACAGGACCGATTCATTGGACACCCTCGTGATCGGTACTTCCCACTACCACAAGGGGACGATGAACCAGCCAATTCCTTACCTGCCCCAAAGAGCCCTCCGGCAACTGAACACCCCACGTCGTCAGAGCAACAGCATTGTCAAAAGGCCCCTCCCAAAAAGGCGCTACGGTACCTTTGTGTGATCATGTTTTTGGGGCTTTTCACTGTAGCGAGGGCAGAATCGAATTCTCATTATCCTCATCAACCTTTCAAATGGACACTATATCAATTTGATTCTGGTACAGTTATACAAACCATAACAACGTCAGGGGCTCCTACTTTTATGGCCACCCTTTGCCAACTAATACCTACAATACTCTGCTTTGAACGAGGAGCATACTATTTCTGCCCTAGTTCCAATCCGGGAAAGAGTTAATGCAACTACCCCGGGCACTATTATTGCGCTTACTGGGGCTGTGAGACGATTGCAAATGCCTGGATTCCAGAGCCAGGGAAAGACCCCTTTCTACGGGTATCCTGGGCTCCTTATGGGTGTAGACCCCCACCTATAAATAGAGGTGAAGAATTTCACTCTCCTTACGCCATATCGACATTTTATGGTACAAATTATTGTAAGCACCTCTATTTGAATGTAAGTAATCCTCAACATCCGAGTTGGCTCTTGGGAAAGATATGGGGAGTTCGATATTATCAAACAGGAAAAGATAGAGGTGGCCGCATTCGTATCCAAAAAACATTGATTCCGGCTGATCCATTGCCAGTACACCCTAAACTAACATTTGCTGGTAAAACACTCCTACCAACCCCTGGCCAAAATCCTATAGTCAGAAAACTAACTGAACCTGATGTACCTACAGCAAAATATAGCACCACACCCACAGTAATACGTAAAACAGTGAGACCACACACCAATACAATTCGCTATGAAGATCCTCTCTGGGGAATGATGCAGGCCAGCTATCGAGTATTAAACAAGACCCATCCGAACTTTACAGAGCATTGCTGGCTATGCTATGGAATAAAACCACCCTTTTATGAGGCTGTAGGAGTAAGTGACATACCTATTCTAGCAAATGGTACAAATCCGCCCAAATGTACATGGGAGATGGAAAAACAAAGCATAACACTAGCACAGGTAGTAGGAAGCGGTGTATGTCTGGGTGCTGTCCCAGACAACAAACAACAGTTGTGTGTTAGTAAGATACAAGATAATATCTCAGCAAAATGGTTAATACCAGTCACCAATGCTAAATGGATCTGTTCTATTATTGGAGTCACAACCTGTTTATCCTTAGACAACTTTAACAAATTGGCGGAATACTGTGTCCAAGTGTCTATAATTCCCAAGATAATTTACCATCCTGAAGAATTTGTTTATCGCTCACATCTTACCCCGGAGCACCATTTGTTAAAACGAGAACCCCTTACAGCTATAACAATAGCCACCCTACTATTAGTGGGAGGTGCAGGATTAGGTACAGGCATAACATCTTTAGTGCAACAGAGTTCAGAATTTCAAGCTTTGAGAATGGCCGTTGATGAGGACCTAGCCAGAATCGAGCAATCTATAACTGCATTAGAGCAATCAGTTAGATCACTATCTGAAGTAGTGCTACAGAACCGTAGAGGTCTAGATCTGATGTTTCTTCAACAAGGAGGAGTGTGTGCTGCATTGAAAGAAGAATGTTGCGTATATGCGGACCATACTGGAGTGGTAAGAGACACCATGGCAAAGTTACAAGAGGGTTTGGAAAAACGAAGACGAGAACGAGAAGCACTGCAAAGTTGGTATACATCCTGGTTTACCCAATCGCCATGGTTGACTTCCTTAATATCTACCTTGATGGGACCAATCATAATAATTCTCCTAGCTCTGATCTTCGGACCCTGTATATTGAATAAGCTTGTATCGTTTGTTAAGAGCCGGTTAGAAACGGTTAATATTATGCTCGTAGAACGTCGACAATTACTTTAGTACTATTTTTAGTTAATGATACCTCAAGTTATTATGTTTCACTTTAGCTATTTGGACAAATCCGAACCTCTGGGAGACCTTTTTAGTCACTGTCATTTCCTCTTACCACATAGACTGGCCCCTTACGTGGTAACAGGTGTGCACTTTTTAAAACAATTGAAACACCCGAACCTCGCGCTGAGTGAAGGGAACATAAGCTCATCACAGTCAGGTCAACATTACCTGCGCGGGGACGCCCGCTAGGGTTGAGTCTGTCACCTCACACAGCAGTGATGCCTTTCGGAGCTACTTTACTGACGGTCTTCCCAGAGCATATAGGTTCAAGTTCAACTTTATCACCTCACAGAGATCTTGTCTTTTTAGTTACCTTTAACTCTACCTCGTTCTTTCAGTATACCGCTTCATTATCTAGTACCTAATGTGCCTTCTGTCTTTACTCAGGAGTGTGCTTTATAGCGTAGACTTATTTTAAGGTCTGCAATCTAAATAAGATCCCTTTTGGGTATAGTGTTCTTAGTGTTTTTTAAGCTTATTGTTTAGGTTATATAATTATGCATAGGGAGGGGGGAAATGTGGGTAGCCAAGGTCTGACAGTCGGAAGATATCGCGCTGTACGGGAAGATAGGGTCCCTCTCCTAGTAGCCAATTGCACTTGATTTATGATGTTAGCAGACGGATGTGACGTTGTAAACCAAAGCTATATAACACCGTGCCATCAAGCAATAAACGCCATTTGCCGTCCACCACATTGGTGTTAGTGAGCTTATGGCCCGAGCGGCCCAGGGCTGGTCGCCGTGACGATCCTGAAACAGGTCGCTAAGACTACGCGAAGGCAACAAAGCAGACCTTGAGCTTATACATTAGACACCAAGCCCTCCAAGCAGACCCTAAGCTCACACACTACACCCTCGCCCTGCAATCCCAAACACAAACACTGAGCCCCTTTGCCACGTTCTCCTCAACGCCCACTCAACACACACACACACACACAAACCCCTTACCTCCTCACAGCTCTCCACAGTTTGTGCCATCACCTCTCCAGGCTTGCCTGCGCTACCTGAAACAGAAACAGATACACGCTCAGAGAGAGCTCAAAGCTGCACCCTTCCCTCACCACGTGCCATCTCCCTCTCTCGTCACCTTACTGCTCGTCCGCTGGCCTTTGCACATCTTCGGTTCTCTGCTTTCAGACCGTGTATCGCCTACAGAACACAACGCAAGGCATGTTTCAAATTCCACAAAAACTACAAGACACTCCATCACTTGCTGCTTCACTCTGCGCAGCATAGCTCACCTGGCCCAAGTCAGCTCGGGGGCAGAGATCTCCCTTTGCTCCTCGCTCCCCACCTCCAAATTAAAAACATACAGCCAGTCATAAGCCAGCCAGGAGAATAAGGCATACCTTCCTTCTGACACAACAAGTTCACCCACCTGGTACCATCGCTCCTCTCAAGCCTCCTACAGCAGCCTCTGACTCGTTGCTAACCATCTCCCCATCTGCAACAACAACCTGCCATGATTCACAGCAACCCCAAACAAAAGCTGCTTCTGCCTCTAAGTCTCAGGCCAGACTCCCTCGGAGACTTCGGCTGACAACCAGACGCAGACTGACATTCAGACACTCTGAACACAGACACTCCGACGCTCTGCCTCAGACACTAACTCGAAATACACTCCCAAGCAGACTCTCGGGCCCTGACTCATTCATTCCAAGCTTCTTCCCACAGCTCTTCTGGCCATTCACACACATCTTCAAGAGCAGAGAGCTACACGGCGATGATAAAACCCCACCACATATGTTCCAGAGTTCAAGAATTCCAGGGGAGAGAAAACCAGAGACAAACATACAACTCTCAACTACTTTACTCATATCGGAAACTACAGAGATAGTAAAGGCTACTTCTCATCATGTTTGCTTCTCTTCCCAACCCCAAGGACCCTGTGAAGACCATCAGCAAACCAGCTCCGAGAATCATCATCACGGCAGTGCGAGGCGGCAGGCTCAACCTCAGCGGGCGTCCCCGCGCAGGCAACCTTCGCCTGGGTGGGATGAGCTTCTGCCTCCCTCGCACAGCATGAGGCTCGGGCTTCCAGACTCACAAAAATGCACGCTCATTGCCACGCAGGGGGCCAGCCCACGTGGGAAGGAGCGGCCACCGAGAGCTACGGAGGTCTCCAAGGGTCGGGACTTTTCCAGGCACTTCTAAAGCACAACTTTCTGGGTAGGAACCAAAGCTCGACTTCTCGGGAAGCAGACAAAGCAGAACGCTCCGGGGAGGAGCCAAAGGGGACCAACAGTACTCTCCCACCTTTGTGTGTTTCGCCACGGACCGTCACCAATCGTCCCTCACGCAACACCCCAGACTTAAGCCCCACAAACGTCACCTTTTCATCCTGGCATTTCACTCCGAGTCCCTACCTTCACTAGAGCTGACCCTTCCCCACCCAGGCACCTCCGAGGGCGTTCTCCGACCTTCTGACATTCCGGCTCAGATGCTATATCCGAACGCTACATTTCAAACCCCTTCCGGCCATTCTGACATTCTCCCCCACCCACCGCCCCGTAAAGGAGTCCCTCTACTTAGCGTGCAGAGTGCCATGGCTCGCCAGGCAGCCTCACTGCTCACAACTCCTGCAGCAGACTCCAGCCATGTTGCGGCCCTTGCCAAGTTCCTCTTCATCATCTGCCACAAAGCAAACAAACAAACAAACAAACTGGAACACGCCATGCTGGCCTCCATCACCATCACTCCACCTGAACCACACCGGCCTGTCCCGGGAAAACCGTCTGCCTCCTCCAAAGCTCCTCGACATTGTGCTCGCCTTGTTTGTCCCAAATCGGTGCCAGAGTGTGACGCCGGGCCTCCCCTGCCCTCCGCGCCCTAGGAGGACAGCAGAGAGAAATGACCAGGGTGTTTGCAAAAAGGGACCGACTCCACCGTCCTTCTCCTTACCTCCCTGACTCATCTCCAGCGCTCATCCGACTCCAAAGGTAGAGGGCAGGCCCTGCAATCCCAAACACAAACACTGACCCCTTTGCCACCTTCTCCTCAACACCCACCCACCACACACACACACGCACACCAACCCCTTACCTCCTCTCAGCTCTCCGCAGTTTGCGCCATCACCTCTCTAGGCTTGCCTGCGCCACCTGAAAAAGAAACAGATACACGCTCAGAGAGGGCTCAAACCTGCACCCTCACCAAGCACGCCAAGCGGACACCAAGCGCGCCAAGCGGACTCGAAGATCCCAAATTAGACCCTGAGAACACAAATTAGACCCTAAGTCCTCCAAGCACACCTTAAGATCTCAAATCAGACACTAAGACCTGCAAGCAGACCCTAAGATCACAACTTAGACCCTGAGTCCTCCAAGGAGACCCTAAGATCACAACTTAGACCCTAAGTCCTCCAAGCAGACCCTAAGAACACAAATGAGACACCAAGCTCACAAAGTAGAACTTAAGCTCAAAAATTAGACACTTAGCACACAAATTAGAAACTAAGTCATCCAAATAGACACTAAGATCACCAACTGAACAATAAGTCAACTCCAACTGAACAATACAACTGAACAATAAGTCACAACTTAGAGGGCAGGCCCTGCAATCCCAAACACAAACACTGACCCCTTTGCCACCTTCTCCTCAACACCCACCCACCACACACACACACACACACAAACCCCTTACCTCCTCTCAGCTCTCCGCAGTTTGCGCCATCACCTCTCCAGGCTTGCCTGCGCCACCTGAAAAAGAAACAGATACACGCTCAGAGAGGGCTCAAAGCTGCACCCTCACCAAGCACGCCAAGCGGACACCAAGCACGCCAAGCGGACACCAAGCACGCCAAGCGGACACCAAGCACGCCAAGCGGACCCGAAGATCCCAAATTAGACCATGAGAACACAAATTAGACCCTAAGTCCTCCAAGCACACCTTAAGATCTCCAATGAGACCTGCAAGCAGACCCTAAGATCACAACTTAGACCCTAAGTCCTCCAAGGGGACCCTAAGATCACAACTTAGACCCTAAGTCCTCCAAGGAGACCCTAAGAACACAAATGAGACCCCAAGCTCACAAATTAGAGCCAGGTCCACAACTTAGACACCAGGTCCGCAACTTAGACAGCAGGTTCACAACTTAGACAACAAGTCCTCCAAGAAGATACTAAGGTCACAACTTATACATCAAGCCCTCCAGCAAGACCCTAAGGTTATAAATTAACATCTTAGTCCACAACTTAGACACTAAGCCCACAACCTAGACACCAAGTCCACACATTAGACACCAAGTCCTCCAAGCAGACACTAAGGTTACAAAGTAGCATCTCAGTCCACAACATAGACACCAAGTCCACAAATTAGACACGAACTCTACAACTTAGATATTAAGTCCTCCAAGGTGTCACCAAGGTCACAACTGAGACACCTAGTCCACAACTGAGACACCTAGTCCACAACTGAGACACCTAGTCCACAACTGAGACACCTAGTCCACAACTGAGACACCAACTTCTCCAACAAGACACTAAGGTCATGTATTAACCTCCAAGTCCACAACTTAGACACCAGGTCCACAACTTAGACACCAGGTCCACAACTTAGACACCAGGTCCACAACTTAGACACCAGGTCCACAACTTAAGACACCAGGTCCACAACTTAAGACACCAGGTCCACAACTTAGACACCCAGCCCACAACTTAGACACCCAGCCCACAACTTAGACACCCAGCCCACAACTTAGACACCCAGCCCACAACTTAGAAACCCAGCCCACAACTTAGACACCCAGCCCACAACCTAGACACCAAGCCCACAACTTAGACACCCAGCCCACAACTTAGACACCCAGCCCACAACTTAGACACCAAGCCTACAACTTAGGCACCAAGTCCTCCAAGGTGACACAAGGGCACAACTGAGACACCAAGGTCACAACTGAGACACCTAGTCCACAACTGAGACACCTAGTCCATAACTGAGACACCTAGTCCACAAATGAGACACCTGGTACACAATTGAGACATCTAGACCACAACTGAGACACCATCACCTCCAAGCAGACACTAAGGTCATAAATAAGCCTGAAATTCCACAACACTAGACACCAGGTCCACAACATAGACACCAAGTCCACAACTTAGACACCAAGTCCACAACTTACACACCCAGCCCACAACTTAGACACCCAGCCCACAACTTAAGACACCAAGTCCACAACTTAGACACCTAGTATACAATTGAGACACCTAGACCACAACTGAGACACCAACTTCTCCAACAAGACACTAAGGTCATGTATTAACCTCCAAGTCCACAACTTAGACACCAAGTCCACAACTTAGACACCAAGACCACAACTTAGACACCAAGACCACAACTTAGACACCAAGACCACAACTTAGACACCAAGACCACAACTTAGACACCCAGCCCACAACTGAGAGACCTAGTCCACAACTGAGACACCAACTCCTCCAAGCAGACACTAAGGTCATAAATAAGCCTCAAATTCCACAACTATAGACACCAGGTCCACAACATAGACACCAAGTCCACAACTTAGACACGAAGTCCACAACTTAGACACGAAGTCCACAACTTAGACACCAAGTCCACAACTTAGACACCAAGTCCACAACTTAGACACCAAGTCCACAACTTAGACACCAAGTCCACAACTTAGACACCAAGTCCACAACTTAGACACCAAGTCCACAACTTAGACACCAAGCCCACAACTGCCACCAAGTCCACAACTTAGACACCCAGCCCACAACTTAGACACCCAGCCCACAACTTAGACACCCAGCCCACAACTTAGACACCCAGCCCACAACTTAGACACCCAGCCCACAACCTAGACACCAAGCCCACAAGTTAGACACCAAGGTCATAAATTAGCCCCTAATTCCACAACTTAGACACCAAGTCCACACATTAGACACCAAGTCCTCCAAGCAGACACTAAGGTTACAAAGGAGCATCTCAGTCCACAACATAGACACCAAGTCCACAAATTAGACACGAAGTCTACAACTTAGTCATCAAGTCCTCCAAGGTGACACCAAGGTCACAACTGAGATACCTAGTCCACAACTGAGACACCTAGTCCACAACTGAGACACCTAGTCCACAACTGAGACACCTAGTCCACAACTGAGACACCAACTCCTCCAAGCAGACACTAAGGACATAAATAACCCTCAAATTCCACAACTATAGACAACAGGTCCACAACATAGACACCAAGTCCTCCAAGAAGATACTAAGGTCACAACTTAAACACCAAGTCCTCCAACAAGACACTAAGGTCATATATTAAACTCCAAGTCCACAACGTAGACACAAAGTCCACAACTTAGACACCAAGTCCACAACTTAGACACCAAGTCCACAACTTAGACACCAAGCCCACAACTTAGAAACCCAGCCCACAACTTAGAAACCCAGCCCACAACTTAGAAACCCAGCCCACTACTTAGACACCGAGCCCACAACTTAGACACCGAGCCCACAACTTAGACACCGAGCCCACCACTTAGACAGGTCCACAACTTAGACACCGAGCCCACAACTTAGACATCAAGTCCTACAAGCTGACACCAAGGTCACAACTGAGACACGAAGGTCACAACTGAGACACGAAGGTCACAACTGAGACACCAAGCCCACAACTGAGACACCTAGTCCACAACTGAGACACCTAGTCCACAATTGAGACACCTAGTCCACAATTGAGACACCTAGTCCTCAACTGAGACACCATCACCGCCAAGCAGACACTAAGATCATAAATAAGCCTCAAATTCCACAACTCTAGACACCAGGTCCACAACATAGACACCAAGTCTAAAACTTAGACACCAAGTCCACAACTTGGACACCAAGTCCACAACTTAGACACCAAGCCCACAACTTAGAGACCAAGCTCACAACTTAGACACCAAGCCCACAACTTACACACCCAGCCCACAACTTAGACACCAAGCCCACAACTTAGACACCAAGCCCACAACTTAGACACCAAGCCCACAACTTAAGACTCCAAGACCGCAACTTAGACACCAAGGTCATAAATTAGCCTCTAATTCCACAACTTACACACCAAGTCCACACATTAGACACCAAGTCCTCCAAGCAGACACTAAGGTTATAAATGAGCATCTCAGTCCACAACGTAGACACCAAGTCCAAAAATTAGACACCAAGTCTACAACTTAGACATCCAGCCCACAACTTAGACACCCAGCCCACAACTTAGACACCCAGCCCACAACTTAGACACCCAGCCCACAACGTAGACACCCAGCCCACAACGTAGACACCCAGCCCACAACTTAGACACCCAGCCCACAACTTAGACACCAAGGCCACAACGTAGACACCAAGTCCACAACGTAGACACCAAGTCCACAACGTAGACACCAAGTCCACAACTTAGACACCAAGTCCACAACTTAGACACCAAGTCCACAACTTAGACACCAAGCTCACAACTTAGACACCAAGCCCACAATTTACACACCAAGCCCACAACTTAGACACCAAGCCCACAACTTAGACACTAAGCCCACAACTTCAGACTCCAAGACCGCAACTTAGACACCAAGGTCATAAATTAGCCTCTAATTCCACACATTAGACACCAAGTCCTCCAAGCAGACACTAAGGTTATAAATAAGCATCTCAGTCCACAACGTAGACACCAAGCCCACAACTTAGACACCCAGCCCACAACTTAGACACTCAGCCCACAACTTAGACACCCAGCCCACAACTTAGACACCAAGGCAACAACTTAGACACCAAGTCCACAACTTAGACACCAAGGCCACAACTTAGACACCAAGCCCACAACTTAAACACCCAGCCCACAACTTAGACATCCAGCCCACAATTTAGACACCAAGGCCACAACTTAGACACCAAGGCCACAACTTAAGACAACAAGTCCACAACTTAGACACCAAGTCCACAACTTAGACACCCAGCCCACAACTTAGACACCCAGCCCACAACTTAGACACCCAGCCCACAACTTAGACACCAAGCCCAAACATAAGACACCAAGTCCACAACTTAGACACCAAGGTCATAAATTAGCCCCTAAATCCACAACTTAGACAGCAGGTCCACAACATAGACATCAAGTCCTCCAAGCAGACACTAAGGTTATAAATGAGCATCTCAGTCCAAAACATAGACACCAATTCCACAAATGAGACACGAAGTCTGCAACTTAGACATCAAGTCCTCCAAGGTGAAACCAAGGTCACAACTGAGACACCTAGTCCACAACTGACACACCTAGTCCACAACTGAGACATCTAGACCACAACTGAGACACCAACTCCTCCAAACAGACACTAAGGTCATAAATAAGCCTCAAATTCCACAACTCTAGACACCAGGCCCACAACATAGACACCAAGTCCACAACTTACACACTAAGTCCTCCAAGAAGATACTAAGGTCACAACTTAAACACCAAGTCCTCCAACTAGACACTAAGGTCATATATTAACTACCAAGTCCACAACGGAGACACCAAGTCCTCCAAGCACACACTAAGATCATTAATTAGCCTCTAAGACCACAACTTCAACAACAACTCAACAACTTAGAAACCTAGTTCACAACTTACACAACAAGTCCACACCTTAGAAACCTAGTCCTCCAACCAGACACTAAGGTCATAAATTAGCCTCTAAGTCCACAACTTATACACGTAGTCCACAATTTAGAAATTAAGTCCAAAACATAGACCCCAAGTCCATAATTTAGACACCACGGCCACAACTTAGACACCAAGTCCTCCAAGCAGACACTAAGGTCACAATTTAGACACCAAAGACAAAACTTAGACACCAAGCCCACAACTTAGACCCCAAGCCCACAACTTAGATACCAAGTCCTCCAAGCAGACCCTAAGCTCACACACTAGACCCTCGCCCTGCAATCCCAAACACAAATACTGAGCCCCTTTACCACGTTCTCCTCAACGCCCACCCAACACACACACACACACACACACAAACCCCTTACCTCCTCTCAGCTCTCCGCAGTTTGCGCCATCACCTCTCCAGGCTTGCCTGCGCCACCTGAAAAAGAAACAGATACACGCTCAGAGAGGGCTCAAAGCTGCACCCTCACCAAGCACGCCAAGCAGACACCAAGCGCGCCAAGCGGACCCGAAGATCCCAAATTAGACCCTGAGAACACAAATTAGACCCTAAGTCCTCCAAGCACACCTTAAGATCTCAAATCAGACACTAAGACCTGCAAGCAGACCCTAAGATCACAACTTAGACCCTGAGTCCTCCAAGGAGACCCTAAGATCACAACTTAGACCCTAAGTCCTCCAAGCAGACCCTAAGAACACAAATGAGACACCAAGCTCACAAAGTAGAACTTAAGCTCAAAAATTAGACACTTAGCACACAAATTAGAAACTAAGTCATCCAAGTAGACACTAAGATCACCAACTGAACAATAAGTCCTCCAAGCAGACCCTAAGATCACAAGTTAGACACTAAGTCCTCCAAGCAGACATCAAGATCACAACTTAGAACCTACGATCACAACTTAAACCCTAAGATCACAACTTAGATCCTAAGATTACAACTTAGACACTACACCCTCCAAACAGACACTAAGGTCACAACTTAGACCCTAAGATCGCAACTTAGACACTACATGCTCCAAACAGACACTAAGATCACAAATTAGACGTGAAGATCACAAAATAGACACTAAATCCACCATGAAGACACTAAGATCACCAACTGGACACTAAGTCCTCCAGGCGGACCCTAAGATCACAAATTAGACGCTAAGTCCTCCAAGCAGACATCAAGATCACAACTTAGAACCTACGATCACAACTTAAACCCTAAGATCACAACTTAGACACTACACCCTCCAAACAGGCACTAAGGTCACAACTTAGACCCTAAGATCACAACTTAGACACTACATGCTCCAAACAGACACTAAGATCACAAATTAGACGTGAAGATCACAAAATAGACACTAAATCCACCATGAAGACACTAAGATCACCAACTGGACACTAAGTCCTCCAAGCAGACCCTAAGATCACAAGTTAGACACCGAGACCACAAGTTAGACACTATGTCCTCCAAGCAGACACTAAGATGACAAATTAGACCCTAAGATGACAAATTAGACCCTACGATAACAAATTAGACCCTAACAACACAAAGTAGACACTAAGACCTCCAAGCTGGTCCTAAGCTCACAAATTAGACACTCAGTCCACCAAGCAGACCCCAAGATCACAAATTAAACCCTAAGGTCACATATTGGACCCTAAGCTCACATACTGGACCCTTAGACCTCCAAACAGACCCTAACCTCAGAAATCATACACTAAGTCCTCCAAGCAGACCCTGAGCTCACACATTAGACCCTAAGTCCTCCAAGCAGACCCTGAGATCATACCTTAAACCCCAGGTCACAAATGAGACCCTAAGGTCACAAATGAGACCCTAATTCTTCCAAGCAGACCCTGAGATCACAAATTGGACACTAAGACCTCCAAGCAGACCCTAAACTCACAAATGAGAACCTAATGTCACAAATTTCACCCTAAGTCCTCCAAGCAGACCCTGAGCTTATACATTAGACACCAAGCCCTCCAAGCAGACCCTAAGCTCACACACTAGACCCTCTACCTGCAATCCCAAACAAAAATACTGAGCCCCTTTACCACGTTCTCCTCAACCCCCACACAAGACACACCCCTTACCTCCTCACAGCTCTCCGCAGTTTGTGCCATCACCTCTCCAGGCTTGCCTGCGCTACCTGAAAAAGAAACAGATACACGCTCAGAGAGGGCTCAAAGCTGCACCCTTCCCTCACCACGTGCCATCTCCCTCTCTCATCACCTTACTGCTCGTCCGCTGGCCTTTGCACATCTTCGGTTCTCTGCTTTCAGACCGTGTATCGCCTACAGAAGACAACACAAGGGATGTTTCAAATTCCACAAAAACTACAAGACACTCCATCACTTGCTGCTTCACTCTGCGCAGCATAGCTCACCTGGCCCAAGTCAGCTCGGGGGCAGAGATCTCCCTTTGCTCCTCGCTCCCCACCTCCAAATTAAAAACATACAGCAAGTCATAAGCCAGCCAGGAGAATAAGGCATACCTTCCTTCTGACACAACAAGTTCACCCACCTGGTACCATCGCTCCTCTCAAGCCTCCTACAGCAGCCTCTGACACCTTGCTAACCATCTCCTCATCTGCAACAACAACCTGCCATGATTCACAGCAACCCCAAACAAAAGCTGCTTCTGCCTCTAAGTCTCAGGCCAGACTCCCTCTCGGACTTCGGCTGACAACCAGACGCAGACTGACATTCAGACACTCTGAACACAGACGCTCCGACGCTCTGCCTCAGACACTAACTCGAAATACACTCCCAAGCAGACTCTCGGGCCCTGACTCATTCATTCCAAGCTTCTTCCCACAGCTCTTCTGGCCATTCACACACATCTTCAAGAGCAGAGAGCTACACTGCGATGATAAAACCCCACCACATATGTTCCAGAGTTCAAGAATTCCAGGGGACAGAAAACCAGAGACAAACATACAACTCTCAACTACTTTACTCATATCGGAAACTACAGAGATAGTAAAGGCTACTTCTCATCATGTTTGCTTCTCTTCCCAACCCCAAGGACCCCGGGAAGACCATCAGCAAAGCAGCTCCGAGAATCATCATCACGGCAGTGCGAGGTGGCAGGCTCAACCTCAGCGGGCGTCCCCGCGCAGGCAACCTTCGCCTGGGTGGGATGAGCTTCTGCCTCCCTCGCACAGCATGAGGCTCGGGCTTCCAGACTCACAAAAATGCACGCTCATTGCCACGCAGGGGGCCAGCCCACGTGGGAAGGAGCGGCCACCGAGAGCTACGGAGGTCTCCAAGGGTCGGGACTTTTCCAGGCACTTCTAAAGCACAACTTTCTGGGTAGGAACCAAAGCTCGACTTCTTGGGAAGCAGACAAAGCAGAACGCTCCGGGGAGGAGCCAAAGGGGACCAACAGTACTCTCCCATCTTTGTGTGTTTCGCCACGTACCGTCACCAATCGTCCCTCACGCAACACCCCGGACTTAAGCCCCACAAACATCACCTTTTCATCCTGGCATTTCACTCCGAGTCCCTACCTTCACTAGAGCTGACCCTGCCCTTCCCAGGCACCTCCGAGCGCGTTCTCCGACCTTCTGACATTCCGGCTCAGATGCTACGTCCAAACGCTACATTTCAAACCCCTTCCCGCCATTCTGACATTCTCCCCCACCCCCTGCCCCGTAAAGGAGTCCCTCTACTTAGCCTGCAGAGTGCCATGGCTCGCCAGGCAGCCTCACTGCTCACAACTCCTGCAGCAGACTCCAGCCATGTTGCGGCCGTTGCCAAATTCCTCTTCATCATCTGCCACAAAACAAACAAACAAGCAAACAAACTGGAACACGTCATGCTGGCCGCCGTCACCATCACTCCACCTGAACCACACCGGCCTGTCCCGGGAAAACCATCTGCCTCCTCCAAAGCTCCTCGACATTGTGCTCGCCTTGATTGTCCCAAATCGGTGCCAGAGTGTGACGCCGGGCCTCCCCTGCCCTCCGCGCCCTAGGAGGACAGCAGAGAGAAATGACCAGGGTGTTTGCAAAAAGGGACCGACTCCACTGTCCTTCTCCTTACCTCCCTGACTCACCTCCAGCGCTCATCCGACTCCAAAGGTAGAGGGCAGGCCCTGCAATCCCAAACACAAACACTGACCCCTTTGCCACCTTCTCCTCAACGCCCACCCACCACACACACACACGCACACACACAAACACCTTACCTCCTCTCAGCTCTCCGCAGTTTGCGCCATCACCTCTCCAGGCTTGCCTGCGCCACCTGAAAAAGAAACAGATACACGCTCAGAGAGGGCTCAAAGCTGCACCCTCACCAAGCACGCCAAGCAGACACCAAGCGCGCCAAGCGGACCCGAAGATCCCAAATTAGACCCTAAGAACACAAATTAGACCCTAAGTCCTCCAAGCACACCTTAAGATCTCAAATGAGACACTAAGACCTGCAAGCAGACCCTAAGATAACAACTTAGACCCTGAGTCCTCCAAGGGGACCCTAAGATCACAACTTAGATCCTAAGTCCTCCAAGCAGACCCTAAGAACACAAATGAGACACCAAGCTCACAAAGTAGAACTTAAGCTCAAAAATTAGACACTAAGCACACAAATTAGAAACTAAGTCATCCAAGTAGACACTAAGATCACCAACTGAACAATAAGTCCTCCAAGCAGACCCTAAGATCACAAGTTAGACACTAAGTCCTCCAAGCAGACATCAAGATCACAACTTAGAACCTACGATCACAACTTAAACCCTAAGATCACAACTTAGATCCTAAGATTACAACTTAGACACTACACCCTCCAAACAGACACTAAGGTCACAACTTAGACCCTAAGATCGCAACTTAGACACTACATGCTCCAAACAGACACTAAGACCACAAATGAGACGTGAAGATCACAAAATAGACACTAAATCCACCATGAAGACACTAAGATCACCAACTGGACACTAAGTCCTCCAGGCAGACACCAAGATCACAAATTAGACACTAAGTCATCCAAGCAGACATCAAGATCACAACTTAGAACCTACGATCACAACTTAAACCCTAAGATCACAACTTACACACTACACCCTCCAAACAGGCACTAAGGTCACAACTTAGACCCTAACATCACAACTTAGACACTACATGCTCCAAACAGACACTAAGATCACAAATTAGACGTGAAGATCACAAAATAGACACTAAATCCACCATGAAGACACTAAGATCACCAACTGGACACTAAGTCCTCCAGGCAGACCCTAAGATCACAAGTTAGACACCGAGACCACAAGTTAGACACTATGTCCTCCAAGCAGACCCTAAGATGACAAATTAGACCCTAAGATGACAAATTAGACCCTACGATAACAAATTAGACCCTAACAACACAAAGTAGACACTAAGACCTCCAAGCTGGTCCTAAGATCACAAATTAGAAACTAAGCCCTCCAAGGATATCCTAAGCTCACAAATTAGACACTCAGTCCACCAAGCACACCCCAAGATCACAAATTAAACCCTAAGCTCACATATTGAAACCTAAGCTCACATACTGGACCCTTAGACCTCCAAACAGACCCTAACCTCAGAAATCATACACTAAGTCCTCCAAGCAGACCCTGAGCTCACACATTAGACCCTAAGTCCTCCAAGCAGACCCTGAGATCATACCTTAAACCCCAGGTCACAAATTAGACCCTAAGGTCACAAATGAGACCCTAATTCCTCCAAGCAGACAACGAGATCACAAATTGGACACTAAGACCTCCAAGCAGACCCTAAACTCACAAATGAGAACCTAATGTCACAAATTTCACCCTAAGTCCTCCAAGCAGACCCTGAGCTTATACATTAGACACCAAGGCCTCCAAGCAGACCCTAAGCTCACACACTACACCCTCGCCCTGCAATCCCAAACAAAAATACTGAGCCCCTTTACCACGTTCTCCTCAACGCCCACACAAGACACACACACACACACCCCTTACCTCCTCACAGCTCTCCGCAGTTTGTGCCATCACCTCTCCAGGCTTGCCTGCGCCACCTGAAACAGAAGCAGATACACGCTCAGAGAGGGCTCAAAGCTGCACCCTTCCCTCACCACGTGCCATCTCCCTCTCTCGTCACCTTACTGCTCGTCCGCTGGCCTTTCCACATCTTCGGTTCTCTGCTTTCAGACCGTGTATCGCCTACAGAACACAACGCAAGGCATGTTTCAAATTCCACAAAAACTACAAGACACTCCATCACTTGCTGCTTCACTCTGCACAGCATAGCTCACCTGGCCCAAGTCAGCTCGGGGGCAGAGATCTCCCTTTGCTCCTCACTCCCCACCTCCAAATTAAAAACATACAGCAAGTCATAAGCCAGCCAGGAGAATAAGGCATACCTTCCTTCTGACACAACAAGTTCACCCACCTGGTACCATCGCTCCTCTCAAGCCTCCTACAGCAGCCTCTGACACCTTGCTAACCATCTCCCCATCTGCAACAACAACCTGCCATGATTCACAGCAACCCCAAACAAAAGCTGCTTCTGCCTCTAAGTCTCAGGCCAGACTCCCTCTCAGACTTCGGCTGACAACCAGACGCAGACTGACATTCAGACACTCTGAACACAGACGCTCCGACGCTCTGCCTCAGACACTAACTCGAAATACACTCCCAAGCTGACTCTCGGGCCCTGACTCATTCATTCCAAGCTTCTTCCCACAGCTCTTCTGGCCATTCACACACATCTTCAAGAGCAGAGAGCTACACTGCGATGATAAAACCCCACCACATATGTTCCAGAGTTCAAGAATTCCAGGGGACAGAAAACCAGAGACAAACATACAACTCTCAACTACTTTACTCATATCGGAAACTACAGAGATAGTAAAGGCTACTTCTCATCATGTTTGCTTCTCTTCCCAACCCCAAGGACCCCGTGGAGACCATCAGCAAAGCAGCTCCGAGAATCATCATCACGGCAGTGCGAGGCGGCAGGCTCAACCTCAGCGGGCGTCCCCGCGCAGGCAACCTTCGCCTGGGTGGGATGAGCTTCTGCCTCCCTCGCACAGCATGAGGCTCGGGCTTCCAGACTCACAAAAATGCACGCTCATTGCCACGCAGGGGGCCAGCCCACGTGGGAAGGAGCGGCCACCGAGAGCTACGGAGGTCTCCAAGGGTCGGGACTTTTCCAGGCACTTCTGAAGCACAACTTTCTGGGTAGGAACCAAAGCTCGACTTCTCGGGAAGCAGACAAAGCAGAACGCTCCGGGGAGGAGCCAAAGGGGACCAACAGTACTCTCCCACCTTTGTGTGTTTCGCCACGGACCGTCACCAATCGTCCCTCACGCAACACCCCGGACTTAAGCCCCACAAACTGGAACACGCCATGCAGGCCGCCATCACCATCACTCCACCTGAACCACACCGGCCTGTCCCAGGAAAACCGTCTGCCTCCTCCAAAGCTCCTCGACATTGTGCTCGCCTTGTTTGTCCCAAATCGGTGCCAGAGTGTGACGCCGGGCCTCCCCTGCCCTCCGCGCCCTAGGAGGACAGCAGAGAGAAATGACCAGGGTGTTTGCAAAAAGGGACCGACTCCACCGTCCTTCTCCTTACCTCCCTGACTCACCTCCAGCGCTCATCCGACTCCAAAGGTAGAGGGCAGGCCCTGCAATCCCAAACACAAATACTGACCCCTTTGCCACCTTCTCCTCAACGCCCACCCACCACACACACACACGCACACAAACCCCTTACCTCCTCTCAGCTCTCCGCAGTTTGCGCCATCACCTCTCCAGGCTTGCCTGCGCCACCTGAAAAAGAAACAGATACACGCTCAGAGAGGTCTCAAAGCTGCACCCTCACCAAGCACGCCAAGCGGACACCAAGCGCGCCAAGCGGACTCGAAGATCCCAAATTAGACCCTGAGAACACAAATTAGACCCTAAGTCCTCCAAGCACACCTTAAGATCTCAAATGAGACCTGCAAGCAGACCCTAAGATCACAACTTAGACCCTAAGTCCTCCAAGGAGACACTAAGATCACAACTTAGACCCTATGTCCTCCAAGCAGACCCTAAGAACACAAATGAGACACCATCTCACAAATTAGAGCCAAGTCCACAACTTAGACGCCAAGTCTTCCAAGCAGACACCAGGGTCATTAATTGACCCTCATGTGCACAACTTGGACACAAAGGCCACAATTAAGACACCAAGACCACAAGTAAGACACCAAGAACACAAGTTAGACACCAAGTCTTCCAGGCACACACTAAGGTCATAAGATAGCCTCTAAGTCCACCACTTAGACACCAAGTCCACAACATAGACACCAAGACCTACAAGCACACACTAAGATCATAAATTAGACTGTAAGTCCACAACTTACACAGCAAGTCCAAAACTTAGACAACAAGTTCTCCAAGGAGACACCTAGTCCACAACTTAGACACCTAGTCCACACCTCTAGACAGAAAGTTCTCCAAGAAGACACCAAACTAACAACGTCGACATCAAGACCTCCAAGCATACACTAAGGTCATAAATTAGCCAGAAAGTCCACAACTTAGACACCTAGTCCACAACTTAGACACCTAGTCCACAACTTATAAACTTACTTCACAACTTAAACACCTAGCCCACAAATTAGACACTAAGTCTTCCAAGGAGACACTAAGGTCATAAATCAGCCTGAAAGACCACATCTTAGACGACAAGTCCACAACGTAGACGACAAGTCCACAACGTAGACGACAAGTCCACGACGTAGACGACAAGTCCACAACTCAGACGACAAGTCCACAACTCAGACGACAAGTCCACAACTCAGACGACAAGTCCACAACTCAGACGACAAGTCCACAACTCAGACGACAAGTCCACAACTCAGACACCAGGTACTCCAAGTAGACACCTAGTCCACAACTTAGACACCAAGTCCACAACTTAGACGGACATTCCTCCAAGGAGACACTAAGGCCACAACTTAGACACCAAGGCCACAATTTAGACACCGAGGCCACACCTTAGACACCAAGTCCACACCTTAGACACCAAGTCCACACCTTAGACACCAAGTCCACACCTTAGACACCAAGTCCACACCTTAGACACCAAGTCCACACCTTAGACACCAAGTCCACACCTTAGACACCAAGTCCTCCAAGCAGACACTAAGGTCGTAACTGAGCATCTCAGTCCACAACTTCGACACCAAGTCCACTACTTAGACACGAAGACTACAACTTATTCATCAAGTCCTCCAAGCAGAGACTAAGGTCACAACTGAGACACCAAGGTCACAACTGAGACACCAAGTCCACAACTGAGACACCAAGTCCACAACTGAGACACCAAGTCCACAACTGAGACACCAAGTCCACAACTGAGACACCAAGTACAAAACTTAGACAACAAGCTCACAACTTAGACACCAAGCTCACAACTTAGACACCATGCCCACAACTTAGACACCAAGCCCACAACTTAGACACCTAGTAGACAACTGAGAAACCAAGTCCACAACACAGACACCAACTCCACCAAGCAGACACTAAAGTTATAAATAAGCCTCAAATTCCAAAACGTAGACACCAAGTCCACAACTTAGACACCAAGACCTCGAATAAGATACTAAGGTAACAACTTATACATCAAGGCCTCCAACAAGACACTGAGGTCATAAATTAATGTCTAAGTCCACAACCAAGACACCAAGGCCACAACTTAGACACCAAGGCCACAACTTAGACACCAAAACCTCGAATAAGATACTAAGGTAACAACTTATACATCAAGGCCTCCAACAAGACACTGAGGTAATAAATTAATATCTAAGTCCACAACGCAGACCCCAAGCCCAAAACTTAGACTCCAAGCCCAAAACTTAGACTCCAAGCCCAAAACTAAAACTCCAAGCCCAAAACTTAAAACCCAAGACCAAAACTTAGACCCCAAGACCAAAATTTAGACCCCAAGACCAAAATTTAGACCCCAAGCACAAAACTAAATACCCAATCCAAAAATTTAAAACCCAAGTCCAAAACTTAAAACCTAAGCCCAAAATTAAAAACCCAAGCCCAAAACTCAGACCCCAAGCCCAGATCTTAGACCCCAAGCCCAGATCTTAGACCCCAAGCCCAGATCTTAGACCCCAAGCCCAGATCTTAGACCCCAAGCCCAGATCTTAGACCCCAAGCCCAAAAATAATAACTCAAGGCCAAAACTTAAAACCGAAGCCCAAAACAAAGACCCCAACCCCAAAAACTTAGACCCCAAGCCCAAAACATAGACCCCAAGCCCAAAACATAGACCCCAAGCCCAAAACATAGACCCCAAGCCCAAAACATAGACCCCAAGCCCAAAACATAGACCCCAAGCCCAAAACATAGACCCCAAGCCCAAAACATAGACCCCAAGCCCAAAACATAGACCCCAAGCCCAAAACATAGACCCCAAGCCCAAAACATAGACCCCAAGCCCAAAACATAGACCCCAAGCCCAAAACATAGACCCCAAGACCAAAACTAAAAATCCAAGCCCAAAACTAAAAATCCAAGCCCAAAACTTAAAACCCAAGGCCAAAACTTAGACACCAAGCCCAAAACTGAGACACCAAGCCCAAAACACAGACCACAAGCCCAAAACTAAAAACTCAAGCCCAAAACTTAGAACCCAAGCCCAAAACTTAGACCCCAACACCAAAACTTAGACCCCAAGACCAAAAATTAGACCCCAATCCCAAAACTCAGACCCCAAGCCCAAAACTCAGACCCCAAGCCCAAAACTCAGACCCCAAGCCCAAAACTCAGACCCCAAGCCCAAAACTAAAAATCCAAGCCCAAAACTTATAACCCAAGGCCAAAACTTAGACCCCAAGGCCAAATCTTAGACTCCAAGCCCAAATCTTAGACCCCAAGCCCAAATCTTAGACCCCAAGCCCAAATCTTAGACCCCAAGCCCAAATCTTAGACCCCAAGCCCAAATCTTAGACCCCAAGCCCAAATCTTAGACCCCAAGCCCAAACCTTAGACCCCAAGCCCAAACCTTAGACCCCAAGCCCAAACCTTAGAACTCAAGCCCAATACTCAGACCCCAAGCCCAAAAGTCAGACCCCAAGCCCAATACTTAGACCCCAAGCCCATAAATTAGCATCGAATTCCACAACTCAGGCACCTAGTACACAACTTCAATACCATTTCCTCCAATCAGACACTAAGGCCATAATTTAACCTCTACTTCCACAACTTAGACACCAAGTCCTCCAAGCAGACCCTAAGGTCACAAATTATACCCTAAGTCCTCCAAGCAGACCCTAAGAACACAAATGAGACACCAAGCTCACAAAGTAGAACTTAAGCTCAAAAATTAGACACTAAGCACACAAATTAGAAACTAAGTCATTCAAAGTAGACACGAAGATCACAAATTAGACACTAAGTCCTACAAGCAGACACCAAGAACACAAATTAGATACTAAGTCCTCCAAGCAGACATCAAGATCACAACTTAGAACCTACGATCACAACTTAGACCCTAAGATCACAACTTAGACACTACACCCTCCAAACAGACACTAAGGTCACAACTTAGATCCTAAGATCACAACTTAGACACTACATGCTCCAAACAGACACTAAGATCACAAATTAGACGTGAAGATCACAAAATAGACACTAAATCCACCATGAAGACACTAAGATCACCAACTGGACACTAAGTCCTCCACGGAGACCCTAAGATCACAAGATAGACACCGAGATCACAAGTTACACACTATGTCCTCCAAGCAGACACTAAGATGACAAATTAGACCCTAAGATGACAAATTAGACCCTAACAACACAAAGTAGACACTAAGACCTCCAAGCTGGTCCTAAGATCACAAATTAGAAACTAAGTCCTCCAAGGATATCCTAAGCTCACAAATTAGACACTCAGTCCACCAAACAGACCCCGAGATCACAAATTAAATCCTAAGCTCACATATTGGACCCTAAGCTCACATATTGGACCCTTAGACTTCCAAACAAACCCTAACCTCACAAATCATACACTAAGTCCTCCAAGCAGACCCTGAGCTCACACATTAGACCCTAAGTCCTCCAAGCAGACCCTGAGATCATACCTTAAACCCCAGCTCACAAATTAGACCCTAAGGTCACAAATGAGACCCTAATTCCTCCAAGCAGACAATGAGATTACAAATTGGACACTAAGACCTTCAAGGAGTCCCTAAACTCACAAATGAGACTCTAATGTCACAAATTTCACCCTAACTCCTCCAAGCAGACCCTGAGCTCTCACACTAGCCCAAAACTTAAAACCCAAGCACACAACTTAAAACCCAAGCCCAAAACTCAGACCCCAAGCCCAAAATTCAGACCGCAAGCCCAAAACTAAAAACCCAAACCCAAAACTCAGACCCCAAACCCAGAAATTAAAACCCAAGCCCAAAACTTAAAACCCAAGCCCAAAACATAAAACCCAAGCCCAAAACTTAAAACCCAAGCCCAAAACTTAAAACCCAAGCCCAAAACTCAGACCCCAAGCCCAGAACTTAAAACCCAAGCCCAAAACTTAAAACTCAAGCCCAAAACTTAAAACCCAAGCCCAAAAAATAAAACCCAAGCCCAAAAAATAAAACCCAAGCCCAAAAAATAAAACCCAAGCCCAAAACTCAGACCCCAAGCCCAAAACTCAGACCCCAAGCCCAAAACTCAGACCCCAAACGCAAAACTCAGACCCCAAGCCCAAAACATAAAACCCAAGCCCAAAACTCAGACCCCAAGCCCAAAACTTCAAACCCACGCCCAAAACATCAAACCCAAGCCCAAACCTCAGACCCCAAGCCCAAACCTCAGACCCCAAGCCCAAACCTCAGACCCCAAGCCAAAAACTCAGACCCCAAGGCCAAAACTCAGACCCCAAGGCCAAACCTCAGACCCCAAGGCCAAACCTCAGACCCCAAGGCCAAAACTCAGACCCCAAGCCCAAAACTCAGACCCCAAGGCCAAAACTCAGACCCCAAGGTCAAAATTCAAACCCCAAGGCCAAAACTCAGACCCCAAGGCCAAAACTCAGACCCCAAGGCCAAAACTCAGACCCCAAGGCCAAAACTCAGACCCCAAGGCCAAAACTCAGACCCCAAGGCCAAAACTAAAAACCCAAGCTCAAAACTAAAAACCCAAGCCCAAAACTTAAAACCCAAGCCCAAAAGTCAAAACGCAAGCCCAAAACTGAAAACCCAAGCCCAAAACTTAAAACCCAAGCCCAAAACTTAAAACCCAAGCCCAAAACTTAAAACCCAAGCCCAAAACTTAAAACCCAAGCCCAAAACTTAAAACCCAAGCCCAGAACTCAAAACCCAAGCCCAAAACTCAGACCTCAAGCCCAAAACTCAGACCCCAAGCCCAAAACTCAGACCCCAAGCCCAAAACTCAGACCCCAAGCCCAAAACTCAGACCCCAAGCCCAAAACCCAGACCCCAAGCCCAAAACCCAGACCCCAAGCCCAAAACCCAGACCCCAAGCCCAAAACCTAGACCCCAAGCCCAAAACTTAGACCCCAAGCCCAAAACTCAGACCCCAAGCCCAAAACTCAAATCCCAAGCCCAAAACTCAGACCCCAAGCCCAAAACTCAGACCCCAAGCCCAAAACTCAGACCCCAAGCCCAAAACTCAGACCCCAAGCCCAAAACTCAGACCCCAAGCCCAAAACTCAGACCCCAAGCCCAAAATTTAGACCCCAAGCCCAAATCTTAGACCCCAAGCCCAAATCTTAGACCCCAAGCCCAAAACTCAGACCCCAAGCCCAAAACTAAAAACCCAAGCCCAAAACTTTGACCCCAAGCCCACAACTTTGACCCCAAGCCCATAAATTAGCATCGAATTCCACAACTCAGGCACCTAGTACACAACTTCAATACCATTTCCTCCAAGCAGACACTCAGGCCATCATTTAGCCTCTACTTCCACAACTTAGACACCAAGTCCTCCAAGCAGACCCTAAGGTCACAAATTGGACCCTAGGGACACAAATTGGACAGAGATCCTCCAAGCTGAACCTAAGCTCACGCATTAGACCCTAAATCCTCCAAGCAGACTCTGAGCTCCCACTTTAGACACCCAGTCCTTCAAGTAGCCCCTGACTCCCCCACGCAGCCCCTAATTTCTAAAAACATGTAAGTTCTGGAAATATCTAAAACCTAAACACGTTTTACATCCACAAGCCACGTCCCACTCATACAGACAAGCCCTAAGCCTGCAACCGCCCACACGCTAACTTGGACATGTATTCTAAAACTAACACCTCCATTCTGAAGCTGAGAGCAGCATTCTAACACTGAGCCACGCCTTCTAAAACTAACATATTCTTTTTAAGACTAATACCAGCATTCTAAGGCTGACATGGATTTTAAGGCCAACACCAGCATTCCAAGCCTAACACCGACATTCTAAGACCACCAGCAGCATTCTAAGACCAATACCACTAATGTTTACCTCACATAAACTTTGGAAATTACTAACATCATACATTTCTTTTAAATGCATTTACAGAAATGACATTCTTCACCATTTACAATTCATTCTTACAAATCCAATAACACTTCACTACTTACACAAGACGCTCGAGAGGTCGCACGCTCGGTCACGTCCCCGTCATCAGACGTCCTTTACGTACGGCAACGCCGCCTTCCACGTGACACGCACCGCTTTCACGCGCCTGACTGAAATCTTCTACGTCCCGGGTATTGCTGTCCAGAAGCAGACGGAGCTCCTCTCGACTCCACAGCTTCTGTGCATACTAACCTGCAGACAAAAAACCATTCCTATTGATACCCTTACAATATGACCTCTAAACATCCTCCCCTCCCTTCCATTTTTTTCCATGTCTGCAAAGCTAACGAATTGCACCCAAGAGACAACACTCACTAGACCTAAACATACTTACCAACTACCTACACCCATAGATGAGACAGCAACTTCAGGGCTGCCACACCAACTCTCCCATTTTCTTTCCTAACGCACAGCAACATCCCCCCAGGCAGGCTTCAGGAATCACGAGGAACTGAACTCCCTGAAGCTTCAAAATTACCCAGCCTGGAAACCTCTCCTCATGCAGAGTGCCATGGGTCTCAAAGCAGCCTCGCTGCCCACAACTCCCGCAGCAGACTCCAGCCATGTTGCAGCTGTTGCCAAGTTCCTCTTGATCATCTGCCAGAAACAAACAAAGAAGGGGGAGCACGCTCTGCTGGCCGCCATCACCATCACTCCAGCCCTCCAGCCCGGCCTCTTCCATACCAACCTTCGGCCTCCCCCAAAGCTCCTTAACACTGTGCTCACCTGCCCCAAAGAGATTCCGCAGTCCAACGCCGGGCCTCCCTGGCCCTCCGCGACCAAGGACTGCAACAGGGACAAATGACCCCAGTTCTTACAACACTGACCGACCCCACAACCATTCTCCTTACCTCCCTGACTCACCTCCAGCGCTCATCCGACTCCAAAGGGTAGAGGGCAGGCCCTGCAATCCCAAACACAAACACTGAATCTTTTTGCCACCTTCTCCTCAACGCCCAGCCGCCACACACACACACACACACACACACGCACAAACTTCTTAGCTCTTCACAGCTTCACATGCAGCCTGAAGCAATGCTCCAGAAAGCTACTGATGAGGTGACTGAAGACAAAAGCCTTACTCTGCTTTGTACTTTTATATCATGACAAGAAATGCCTGACCCTTCGTTAAGCAACCGACGTGAGCAGTCAGGATACGAAGAACAAGGTCCAAGGACCAGGCTGAGCATCTTCAGCTCAAGCAGCAATGTGGAAGCGCCAATGCAGAAAACAAGCGCAGGCGCTCAATAACACAGGCAAGCTCTACCGCCCTGCCCACTGTAAGATGATGCTATAAAAAGTCGCAATTATTTATCCTCATCCCCATGGTACATTGCAAACCTGTGCCTCCTATCCTGATGCTGTCCCCCACCCCCCTGCTGCCAAAAATTAGTCTTTCTGCTTTATCTCTATAGTGCCATAGGTCTCAAGCCAAACTTATTGCTCAGAACTTCCATACTAAACACCTGGGAGTTTGCTGCATCCACCCAATTCATCTTCATCACCTGCAATAACAGGACTAAGAAAGAAAAAAAACAACAAGAACCAAAACCGAGCCACACCCCAGTCTATAGACAGACAAACACAGAGAAGTCACTGTTCTGGCTGTCATTCTCACCATCAGCATACCAGTCAATGCTCATCTTTTTCTGTAAGACCTTACTGCCTCAGCTGTAACTCTGCAGACACATGCTCATCTGGTCCTACGTAATTCCTGCACGGTACACCGAGGTTCTCCTACCCTGCTACACTTAAAAACCTACACGCAATTGATCATTGTTCGGGTGACAAGAAATTAACCCCCAATCCTTGTCCTTAACTCCCCTGCTCACTGGAAATGGCCAGCTAACTCTACAAGCAACTGCACAATACACAGAAGGAACATATAAGCTAACCCCCCCCACCATGTTACACTTACCTTTTAGTCTGCAGCCTCACACTAAATACCCTTAACTTCTTACAGCCCTCCTCCCTGCGGAAGTTCAATTCTCACTCCCTGGATGTGACTCTTCACCAAAAAAATTAAAACACATGCACGCTAAGACTAGGCTACAAGCAACTAGTTTTGCTGCGAATTGCCTATCTGCTGCTTAATCACATTGCCTGCTCCTGAACCACGTCTCCAATATTTATGTCCACCACGTATTGGACATACAGCTTCTAAGTCACTTTATAAACAGCAACAGAAAATAACTTACTGTATTGAGAGCCAGCTGCCATTGACTAATCATTATAGACACATGGTCAGTGTTCACATAAACCAGGAACACAATTAGACAGCCACCCCTGGGAAAACAAAACCTTACAGAACAGAGCTACAAAAACTACAGCCCTGAAATACTAATTTCATGCAGACTGTAAGGAACAAACCCCTCTCCACTTTGAACTTTGAAAGTGGAAATATGTAAGCTAAGAAGTATTCTTTTACCTTTCCCTGCCCCAAAACATAAGATTTTTAAGAAACTCGACATCACAAAACAACTTCAAAATCATGTTTTGCTCTTCTTTAAACCCAAACACTCAACTTAGCTTTTAAAAAAGTAAAAAGCTAACAGCATCCTCAAGAAAAACTCCTAGCCCCATAAGTGGAGTGTTTCCTCAGCAGACACCAGCATCATTGTTATACACAAAATGGAACAGAAACAATACAAAAGTAATGAAGACATTGACCAAAATCAACAGTTGCCGTGGTTTCTGTACCTGAGAAGGACCACAAAAACATCCATCACTCAACACCAAAAATAAAAACAAAACCCTAGAGAAAACCACAGCACAAAAAAGCTGAGTAATTATCGCACACATAAAAACTAGAGTAGCTTAAAACACAGAGCTCTGAAAAAAACCTCCCCCCAAAAAAACCAAAACCTCCCCAAACACCTTACCTTGAAGAGAGCCAAACCCTATAGGAACTGCCTGCAGGAAAGCTGGGCCTTATATACCCCAGGCCCTACCCACCACCCCTCCCACAATGCCCTGGCTCAGGGCTGGGGCAAACCACCAGCTGGGACAGAAGCACCCTGACAAGGTACAGCTGGGTCTGATTTTATTTGGGTTTGGCCTTTTGGCTGCTTTTGGTCTTTAGGTTTTTGGTTTTATTTTTCTGGCTTAGATTCACATTCAAAACTCACAGACAACACAGTTCTACAGAATTAGGCTCAGAATTACATTTGGTTTCAGACCATGCAGGGATTCTCTGTCTGAGCTCCCGGGGCTCAGGCTCACACAGGGTTACTTCCTCACAGCCTGGCTCACACTCAAACATTTCAACTGCATGGACACTCTAGCTCAGGCTCTTGCTCACTGAGGCTCCATCTGCCTTGGTCTGGCTCCCACATCCGCACGAATCTCACATTGAGACTAACACAGACTCCCTGGCTCAGGCTCACTCTCACATGTTAACTAAAGAAAGGTATTCAGATGACTCAGCCCAGGTGACCTATGCTTACAACACCCAAGTAGCAACTTATTTCAGGGTCCTGTCATTTTCATACAACTACAGTCATCTTTTCTTGTTAGTGTTTTCCAGGTGTGTCTGGGTTCGAATAAAAGGATGGAAAACCTCTGAAGGCCAGTGGATGAGCAGCAAAGCTCTGGGAGCAGGAGATGGGACTTTCTGAAGGAAGGGTGCAGCTTCCATCTGTCTCTCAGTGTGTGCATGTTTGCATTTCTGTTGGGTGCTGCAGGTAACTCTGGAGAGGTGAAGGTGCAAACTGAGGAGGGCTGTGAGGAGGTAAGGGGTTTGTGTGTGTGTGTGTGTGTGTGGTGGCTGGGTGCTGAGGAGAACGTGGCCAAGGGGCTCAGTATTTGTGGTTGAGATTGCAGGGCCGGCCCTCTACCTTTGGAGTCGGATGAGCGATGGAGGTGAGTCAGGATCACAACCGGATCAGGAGAAGGATCCTGGGGTTGGCCCCTTTTTGCAAACACCCTGGTTATTTGTCTTTATTGTCCTCGTAGGACCTGGAGGGAAGGAGAGGCCCAGTGTCAGAGCCTATTACCGGATTGGAACAGGCGAGCAGAATGTGGAGGAGCTTTGCAGCAGGAAGAGGGTTGTCACAGATTAGGCCAGCACTGGGGAGCGGGGTGCTGGTGATGATGGTGGCTCCCACTGTGTGTTCCTGTTTGTTCAAAACTTAGACACCTAACTCACAACTTAGACACCAAGTCTACAACTTAGACACCTACTCCTCCATGCAGACACTAATGTCACAACTTAAGACACCAAGTCCACAATTTACACACCAAGTCAACCAAGCAGACACTAAGGTCATAAATTAGCCTTTAAGTCCACAACCTGGACTCCAAGTCCACAATTAGACACCAAGTCCACAACTTAGACACCAAGTCCTCCAAGCAAACACTCGGGTAATAAATAAGCCTCTAAGACCACAACTTAGACACCAAGTCCTCCAAGCACACACTAAGATCATTAATTAGCCTATAAGTCCACAACTTCAACAACAACTCAACAACTTAGAAACCTAGTTCACAACTTACACATCAAGTCCACACCTTAGAAACCTAGTCCTCCAACCAGACACTAAGGTCATAAATTAGCCTCTAAGTCCACAACTTATACACCTAGTCCGCAACTTAGAAACTAAGCCCAAAACATAGACCCCAAGTCCATAACTTAGACACCACGGCCACAACTTAGACACCAAGTCCTCCAAGCAGACACTAAGCTCACACAGTAGACCCTCGCACTGCAATCACAAACACAAATACTGAGCCCCTTAACCATGTTCTCGTCAATGCCCACCCAACACACACTCACCCACACACACACACACAAACCCCTTACCTCCTCTCAGCTCTCCACAGTTTACGCCATCACCTCTCCAGGCTTGCCTGCGCCACCTGAAAAAGAAACAGATACACGCTCAGAGAGGGCTCAAAGCTGAACCCTCACCAAGCACGCCAAGCGGACCCGAAGATCCCAAATTAGACCCTGAGAACACAAATTAGACACTAAGTCCTCCAAGCAGACATCAAGATCACAACTTAGAACCTACGATCACAACTTAAACCCTAAGATCACAACTTAGATCCTAAGACCACAACTTAGACACTACACCCTCCAAACAGACACTAAGGTCACAACTTAGACCCTAAGATCACAACTTAGACACTACATGCTCCAAACAGACACTAAGATCACAAATTAGACATGAAGATCACAAAATAGACACTAAATCCACCATGAAGACACCAAGATCACCCACTGGACACTAAGTCCTCCAAGCAGACCCTAAGATCACAAGTTAGACACCGAGATCACAAGTTAGACTCTATGTCCTCCAAGCAGACACTAAGATGACAAATTAGAACCTAAGATGACAAATTAGACCCTACGATAACAAATTAGACCCTACGATAACAAATTAGACCCTAACAACACAAAGTAGACACTAAGACCTCCAAGCTGGTCCTAAGATGACAAATTAGAAACTAAGCCCTCCAAGGATATCTTAAGCTCACAAATTAGACACTCAGTCCACCAAGCAGACCCCGAGATCACAAATTAAACCCTAAGCTCACATATTGGACCCTTACACCTCCAAACAGACCCTAACCTCACAAATCATACACTAAGTCCTCCAAGCAGACCCTGAGATCATACCTTAAACCCCAGGTCACAAATTAGATCCTAAGGTCACAAATGAGACCCTAATTCCTCCAAGCAGACAATGAGATCACAAGTTGGACACTATGACCTCCAAGCAGACCCTAAACTCACAAATGAGACCCTAATGTCACAAATTTCAACCTAAGTCCTCCAAGCAGACCCTGAGCTTATACATTAGACACCAAGCCCTCCAAGCAGACCCTAAGCTCACACACTACACCCTCGCCCTGCAATCCCAAACACAAACACTGAGACCCTTTGCCACGTTCTCCTCAACGCCCACACAACACACACACACATACACACACACACACAAACCCCTTACCTCCTCTCAGCTCTCCGCAGTTTGCGCCATCACCTCTCCAGGCTTGCCTGCGCCACCTGAAAAAGAAACAGATACACGCTCAGAGAGGGCTCAAAGCTGCACCCTCACCAAGCACGCCAAGCGGACCCGAAGATCCCAAATTAGACCCTGAGAACACAAATTAGACCCTAAGTCCTCCAAGCACACCTTAAGATCTCAAATGAGACACTAAGACCTGCAAGCAGACCCTAAGATCACAACTTAGACCCTGAGTCCTCCAAGGAGACCCTAAGATCACAACTTAGACCCTAACTCCTCCAAGCAGACCCTAAGAACACAAATGAGACACCAAGCTCACAAAGTAGAACTTAAGCTCAAAAATTAGACACTTAGCACACAAATTAGAAACTAAGTCATCCAAGTAGACACTAAGATCACCAACTGAACAATAAGTCCTCCAAGCAGACCCTAAGATCACAAGTTAGACACTAAGTCCTCCAAGCAGACATCAAGATCACAACTTAGAACCTACGATCACAACTTAAACCCTAAGATCACAACTTAGATCCTAAGATTACAACTTAGACACTACACCCTCCAAACAGACACTAAGGTCACAACTTAGACCCTAAGATCGCAACTTAGACACTACATGCTCCAAACAGACACTAAGATCACAAATTAGACGTGAAGATCACAAAATAGACACTAAATCCACCATGAAGACACTAAGATCACCAACTGGACACTAAGTCCTCCAGGCGGACCCTAAGATCACAAATTAGACGCTAAGTCCTCCAAGCAGACATCAAGATCACAACTTAGAACCTACGATCACAACTTAAACCCTAAGATCACAACTTAGACACTACACCCTCCAAACAGGCACTAAGGTCACAACTTAGACCCTAAGATCACAACTTAGACACTACATGCTCCAAACAGACACTAAGATCACAAATTAGACGTGAAGATCACAAAATAGACACTAAATCCACCATGAAGACACTAAGATCACCAACTGGACACTAAGTCCTCCAAGCAGACCCTAAGATCACAAGTTAGACACCGAGACCACAAGTTAGACACTATGTCCTCCAAGCAGACACTAAGAGGACAAATTAGACCCTAAGATGACAAATTAGACCCTACGATAACAAATTAGACCCTAACAACACAAAGTAGACACTAAGACCTCCAAGCTGGTCCTAAGATCACAAATTAGAAACTAAGCCCTCCAAGGATATCCTAAGCTCACAAATTAGACACTCAGTCCACCAAGCACACCCCAAGATCACAAATTAAATCCTAAGCTCACATATTGGACCCTAAGCTCACATACTGGACGCTTAGACCTCCAAACAGACCCTAACCTCAGAAATCATACACTAAGTCCTCCAAGCAGACCCTGAGCTCACACATTAGACCCTAAGTCCTCCAAGCAGACCCTGAGATCATACCTTACACCCCAGGTCACAAATTAGACCCTAGGGTCACAAATGAGACCCTAATTCCTCCAAGCAGACCCTGAGATCACAAATTGGACACTAAGACCTCCAAGCAGACCCTAAACTCACAAATGAGACCCTAATGTCACAAATTTCACCCTAAGTCCTCCAAGCAGACCCTAAGCTCACACACTAGACCCTCTACCTGCAATCCCAAACACAAATACTGAGCCCCTTTACCACGTTCTCCTCAACGCCCACCCAACACACACCCCTTACCTCCTCACAGCTCTCCGCAGTTTGCGCCATCACCTCTCCAGGCTCGGCTGCGCTACCTGAAACAGAAGCAGATACACGCTCAGAGAGGGCTCAAAGCTGCACCCTTCCCTCACCACGTGCCATCTCCCTCTCTCGTCACCTTACTGCTCGTCCGCTGGCCTTTGCACATCTTCGGTTCTCTGCTTTCAGACCGTGTATCGCCTACAGAACACAACGCAAGGGATGTTTCAAATTCCACAAAAACTACAAGACACTCCATCACTTGCTGCTTCACTCTGCGCAGCATAGCTCACCTGGCCCAAGTCAGCTCGGGGGCAGAGATCTCCCTTTGCTCCTCCCTCCCCACCTCCAAATTAAAAACATACAGCAAGTCATAAGCCAGCCAGCAGAATAAGGCATACCTTCCTTCTGACACAACAAGTTCACCCACCTGGTACCATCGCTCCTCTCAAGCCTCCTACAGCAGCCTCTGACGCGTTGCTAACCATCTCCTCATCTGCAACAACAACCTGCCATGATTCACAGCAACCCCAAACAAAAGCTGCTTCTGCCTCTAAGTCTCAGGCCAGACTCCCTCTGAGACTTCGGCTGACAACCAGACGCAGACAGACATTCAGACACTCTGAACACAGACGCTCCGATGCCCTGCCTCAGACACTAACTCGAAATACACTCCCAAGCAGACTCTCGGGCCCTGACTCATTCATTCCAAGCTTCTTCCCACAGCTCTTCTGGCCATTCACACACATCTTCAAGAGCAGAGAGCTACACTGCGATGATAAAACCCTACCACATATGTTCCAGAGTTCAAGAATTCCAGGGGACAGAAAACCAGAGACAAACATACAACTCTCAACTACTTTACTCATATCGGAAACTACAGAGATAGTAAAGGCTACTTCTCATCACGTTTGCTTCTCTTCCCAACCCCAAGGACCCTGTGGAGACCATCAGCAAAGCAGCTCCGAGAATCATCATCGCGGCAGTGCGAGGCGGCAGGCTCAACCTCAGCGGGCGTCCCCGCGCAGGCAACCTTCGCCTGGGTGGGATGAGCTTCTGCCTCCCTCGCACAGCATGAGGCTCGGGCTTCCAGACTCACAAAAATGCACGCTCATTGCCACGCAGGGGGCCAGCCCACGTGGGAAGGAGCGGCCACCGAGAGCTACGGAGGTCTCCAAGGGTCGGGACTTTTCCAGGCACTTCTAAAGCACAACTTTCTGGGTAGGAACCAAAGCTCGACTTCTCGGGAAGCAGCCAAAGCAGAACGCTCCGGGGAGGAGCCAAAGGGGACCAACAGTACTCTCCCACCTTTGTGTGTTTCGCCACGGACCGTGACCAATCGTCCCTCACGCAACACCCCGGACTTAAGCCCCACAAACGTCACCTTTTCATCCTGGCATTTCACTCCGAGTCCCTACCTTCACTAGAGCTGACCCTGCCCCTCCCAGGCACCTCCGAGCGCGTTCTCCGACCTTCTGACATTCCGGCTCAGATGCTACGTCCCAAAGCTACATTTCAAACCCCTTCCCGCCATTCTGACATTCTCCCCCACCCCCTGCCCCGTAAAGGAGTCCCTCTACTTAGCGTGCAGAGTGCCATGGCTCGCCAGGCAGCCTCACTGCTCACAACTCCTGCAGCAGACTCCAGCCATGTTGCGGCCGTTGCCAAGTTCCTCTTCATCATCTGCCACAAAACAAACAAACAAGCAAACAAACTGGAACACGCCATGCTGGCCGCCGTCACCATCACTCCACCTGAACCACACCGGCCTGTCCCGGGACAACAGTCTGCCTCCTCCAAAGCTCCTCGACATTGTGCTCGCCTTGATTGTCCCAAATCGGTGCCAGAGTGTGACGCCGGGCCTCCCCTGCCCTCCGCGCCCTAGGAGGACAGCAGAGAGAAATGACCAGGGTCTTTGCAAAAAGGGACCGACTCCACCGTCCTTCTCCTTACCTCCCTGACTCACCTCCAGCGCTCATCCGACTCCAAAGGTAGAGGGCAGGCCCTGCAATCCCAAACACAAATACTGACCCCTTTGCCACCTTCTCCTCAACGCCCACCCACCACACGCACACAAACCCCTTACCTCCTCTCAGCTCTCCGCAGTTTGCGCCATCACCTCTCCAGGCTTGCCTGCGCCACCTGAAAAAGAAACAGATACACGCTCAGAGAGGGCTTAAAGCTGCACCCTCACCAAGCACGCCAAGCGGACACCAAGCGCGCCAAGCGGACCCGAAGATCCCAAATTAGACCCTGAGAACACAAATTAGACCCTAAGTCCTCCAAGCACACCTTAAGATATCAAATGAGACACTAAGACCTGCAAGCAGACCCTAAGATCACAAATTGGACACTAAGACCTCCAAGCAGAACCTAAACTCAAAAATGAGACCCTAATGTCACAAATTTCACCCTAAGTCCTCCAAGCAGACCCTGAGCTTATACATTAGACACCAAGCCCTCCAAGCAGACCCTAAGCTCACACACTACACCCTCGCCCTGCAATCCCAAACACAAATACTGAGCCCCTTTACCACGTTCTCCTCAACGCCCACCCAACACACACACACGCACACAAACCCCTTACCTCCTCACAGCTCTCCGCAGTTTGCACCATCACCTCTCCAGGCTCGGCTGCGCTACCTGAAACAGAAGCAGATACACGCTCAGAGAGGGCTCAAAGCTGCACCCTTCCCTCACCACGTGCCATCTCCCTCTCTCGTCACCTTACTGCTCGTCCGCTGGCCTTTCCACATCTTCGGTTCTCTGCTTTCAGACCGTGTATCGCCTATAGAACACAACGCAAGGCATGTTTCAAATTCCACAAAAACTACAAGACACTCCATCACTTGCTGCTTCACTCTGCGCAGCATAGCTCACCTGGCCCAAGTCACCTCGGGGGCAGAGATCTCCCTTTGCTCCTCGCTCCCCACCTCCAAATTAAAAACATACAGCCAGTCATAAGCCAGCCAGGAGAATAAGGCATACCTTCCTTCTGACACAACAAGTTCACCCACCTGGTACCATCGCTCCTCTCAAGCCTCCTACAGCAGCCTCTGACACGTTGCTAACCATCTCCTCATCTGCAACAACAACCTGCCATGATTCACAGCAACCCCAAACAAAAGCTGCTTCTGCCTCTAAGTCTCAGGCCAGACTCCCTCTCAGACTTCGGCTGACAACCAGACGCAGACTGACATTCAGACACTCTGAACACAGACGCTCCGACGCTCTGCCTCAGACACTAACTCAAAATACACTCCCAAGCAGACTCTCGGGCCCTGACTCATTCATTCCAAGCTTCTTCCCACAGCTCTTCTGGCCATTCACACACATCTTCAAGAGCAGAGAGCTACACTGCGATGATAAAACCCCACCACATATGTTCCAGAGTTCAAGAATTCCAGGGGAGAGAAAACCAGAGACAAACATACAACTCTCAACTACTTTACTCATATCGGAAACTACAGAGATAGTAAAGGCTACTTCTCATCATGTTTGCTTCTCTTCCCAACCCCAAGGACCCTGTGGAGACCATCAGCAAACCAGCTCCGAGAATCATCATCACGGCAGTGCGAGGCGGCAGGCTCAACCTCAGCGGGCGTCCCCGCGCAGGCAACCTTCGCCTGGGTGGGATGAGCTTCTGCCTCCCTCGCACAGCATGAGGCTCGGGCTTCCAGACTCACAAAAATGCACGCTCATTGCCACGCAGGGGGCCAGCCCACGTGGGAAGGAGCGGCCACCGAGAGCTACGGAGGTCTCCAAGGGTCGGGACTTTTCCAGGCACTTCTAAAGCACAACTTTCTGGGTAGGAACCAAAGCTCGACTTCTCAGGAAGCAGCCAAAGCAGAACGCTCCGGGGAGGAGCCAAAGGGGACCAACAGTACTCTCCCACCTTTGTGTGTTTCGCCACGGACCGTGACCAATCGTCCCTCACGCAACACCCCGGACTTAAGCCCCACAAACGTCACCTTTTCATCCTGGCATTTCACTCCGAGTCCCTACCTTCACTAGAGCTGACCCTTCCGCTCCCAGGTACCTCCAAATGTGTCCACAACATTCAACAGCATTTATTGCCTACTCATCCTGCTCCATCCTAAAGAAAAGTAAAACCCTTGCCCCTACAGTCAGGACATGGCCAGAGGTTCAGCATGGACTCCCACTATTGGTGTTCCACCTGCCCCCAAATTCAGATCATGGGCAGAGTAGCTCCAAGGAAAACACACACCCACACATAACACTACAGACATTGTGACCCCAAAAAGAGAAAACTCTCCAGTGGAAAACTACCTCTCAGATGGAACACTACATCTGGCCAGACAACCTGCAGACCTGCAGGAGCAAGGAAACTGGGCTCATGAGGAGCCCCAGAACAACGTCTGACATAAACAAGTGATTCCTACGCTGACCGCCAAAACTGACACAGTGGACGCACAACAAGCCCGACTTCAAGACCTACAAGCATGAAAACACAGGGACAAAGCCCTATCCAATGATCAGGGATGCTCAAAGAACCGAGCTTAAAAGGCAGCCTGGAGCAAAGCCCCAGAAGACTACTGACTCTAAGACAAAAGCTGTGTCATGCTTCACGCTTAGAAAGCTGGAAAAGGAACGCCTGATCAGCACTTAAAGAGACTGACACAAACGGTCAAGATCCACGTGATGGGGCCCAAAAGGTGGACGGATTGCCTTCAGCTCAAGGAGGCACGAAGACACAGAGACCCAAAAAGCGGTGATACAAAACAGAGACATTGGCTCTCCATAACACTGTCAAGCTGGAGGTGCCCTTGCAAAGGTAAGATACTGCTGGAAAACACCCCACTGCCTTTTCCTCAGCCCCATGCTACATTTCATACCCCTTCCTGCCATCCCGACCTTGTCTGCCACCCTCGGGTCACAAAGCAAAGTCTCTGTACTTAACTTTCATTGTGCCATGGATCTTGAGGCAGCCTCGGTGCTCCGAACTCCCACATCAAAGTCCTGGGATCTTGCCGCAGCTGCCAAGTTCCTCTTCATAATCTGCAACAAACAAACAAATGGGAACACACTTGTGCTAGCTGTCACTGCCACCACCTCAGCCATCCACACCAGCCTGTTCCATAACAACCCTCTGCCTCCTCCAATGCTCTTTAACCTGGTGCTCTCATGTCCAAATTGACTGCGAAGTATGATGCCGGGCCTCTGCTGCCCTCCAAGACCTAGAAGTACAATAGAGACAAATGACCGTTGTGCCTGCAAGAATCGCCTAACCCATAACCCCTATTGTTACCTCCCTGACTCACCTCAAGCACTCATCCGACTCCAAAGGTAGGTGGCAAGACCTGCAATACCAAACACAAATACTTAACCCCTTTGCCATTATATTCTCAACCCTGAGCAGCGATACACAGACACAAACCCCTTACCTCCTCACAGCCCTCCACAGTTTGCCCCTTAACCTCCTCCAAGTCAGCTACACCACCTGGAAAATAAACAGAAGCAGATACACACTTACAGAGGGCTCCAAGCTGCACCCTTCCCTCATCATGTGCCATCTCCCTCTCCCATCACCCTGCTGCTTCTCCACTGGCCTTGGCAGATCTTGGGTTCTCTGCTTTCAGGCCGTGCACCGCCTGCAGAACACAACATTAAGAGCTCATCCTAATTCCACAAAAACTACAAGACTCTCAAACTCTTGCTGCTTCAGTCAGCTAAGCAGAGCTCACCTGGCCCAAGTCAGCTCCAGGGCACCCATCTCCCTTTGCTCCTCGCTCCCCACCTGCCAAAGAAAAACATACAGCAAGTCATAAGCCAGCCAGCAGAATAAGGCATACCTTCCTTCTGACACAACAAGTTCACCCACCTGGTACCATCGCTCCTCTCAAGCCTCCTACAGCAGCCTCTGACACCTTGCTAACCATCTCCCCATCTGCAACAACAACCTGCCATGATTCACAGCAACCCCAAACAAAAGCTGCTTCTGCCTCTAAGTCTCAGGCCAGACTCCCTCTCGGACTTCGGCTGACAACCAGACGCAGACTGACATTCAGACACTCTGAACACAGACGCTCCGACGCTCTGCCTCAGACACTAACTCGAAATACACTCCCAAGCAGACTCTCGGGCCCTGACTCATTCATTCCAAGCTTCTTCCCACAGCTCTTCTGGCCATTCACACACATCTTCAAGAGCAGAGAGCTACACTGCGATGATAAAACCCTACCACATATGTTCCAGAGTTCAAGAATTCCAGGGGACAGAAAACCAGAGACAAACATACAACTCTCAACTACTTTACTCATATCGGAAACTACAGAGATAGTAAAGGCTACTTCTCATCACGTTTGCTTCTCTTCCCAACCCCAAGGACCCTGTGGAGACCATCAGCAAAGCAGCTCCGAGAATCATCATCGCGGCAGTGCGAGGCGGCAGGCTCAACCTCAGCGGGCGTCCCCGCGCAGGCAACCTTCGCCTGGGTGGGATGAGCTTCTGCCTCCCTCGCACAGCATGAGGCTCGGGCTTCCAGACTCACAAAAATGCACGCTCATTGCCACGCAGGGGGCCAGCCCACGTGGGAAGGAGCGGCCACCGAGAGCTACGGAGGTCTCCAAGGGTCAGGACTTTTCCAGGCACTTCTAAAGCACAACTTTCTGGGTAGGAACCAAAGCTCGACTTCTCGGGAAGCAGCCAAAGCAGAACGCTCCGGGGAGGAGCCAAAGGGGACCAACAGTACTCTCCCACCTTTGTGTGTTTCGCCACGGACCGTGACCAATCGTCCCTCACGCAACACCCCGGACTTAAGCCCCACAAACGTCACCTTTTCATCCTGGCATTTCACTCCGAGTCCCTACCTTCACTAGAGCTGACCCTGCCCCTCCCAGGCACCTCCGAGCGCGTTCTCCGACCTTCTGACATTCCGGCTCAGATGCTACGTCCCAAAGCTACATTTCAAACCCCTTCCCGCCATTCTGACATTCTCCCCCACCCCCTGCCCCGTAAAGGAGTCCCTCTACTTAGCCTGCAGAGTGCCATGGCTCGCCAGGCAGCCTCACTGCTCACAACTCCTGCAGCAGACTCCAGCCATGTTGCGGCCGTTGCCAAGTTCCTCTTCATCATCTGCCACAAAACAAACAAACAAGCAAACAAACTGGAACACGCCATGCTGGCCGCCGTCACCATCACTCCACCTGAACCACACCGGCCTGTCCCGGGACAACAGTCTGCCTCCTCCAAAGCTCCTCGACATTGTGCTCGCCTTGATTGTCCCAAATCGGTGCCAGAGTGTGACGCCGGGCCTCCCCTGCCCTCCGCGCCCTAGGAGGACAGCAGAGAGAAATGACCAGGGTCTTTGCAAAAAGGGACCGACTCCACCGTCCTTCTCCTTACCTCCCTGACTCACCTCCAGCGCTCATCCGACTCCAAAGGTAGAGGGCAGGCCCTGCAATCCCAAACACAAATACTGACCCCTTTGCCACCTTCTCCTCAACGCCCACCCACCACACGCACACAAACCCCTTACCTCCTCTCAGCTCTCCGCAGTTTGCGCCATCACCTCTCCAGGCTTGCCTGCGCCACCTGAAAAAGAAACAGATACACGCTCAGAGAGGGCTTAAAGCTGCACCCTCACCAAGCACGCCAAGCGGACACCAAGCGCGCCAAGCAGACCCGAAGATCCCAAATTAGACCCTGAGAACACAAATTAGACCCTAAGTCCTCCAAGCACACCTTAAGATATCAAATGAGACACTAAGACCTGCAAGCAGACCCTAAGATCACAAATTGGACACTAAGACCTCCAAGCAGAACCTAAACTCAAAAATGAGACCCTAATGTCACAAATTTCACCCTAAGTCCTCCAAGCAGACCCTGAGCTTATACATTAGACACCAAGCCCTCCAAGCAGACCCTAAGCTCACACACTACACCCTCGCCCTGCAATCCCAAACACAAATACTGAGCCCCTTTACCACGTTCTCCTCAACGCCCACCCAACACACACACACGCACACAAACCCCTTACCTCCTCACAGCTCTCCGCAGTTTGCACCATCACCTCTCCAGGCTCGGCTGCGCTACCTGAAACAGAAGCAGATACACGCTCAGAGAGGGCTCAAAGCTGCACCCTTCCCTCACCACGTGCCATCTCCCTCTCTCGTCACCTTACTGCTCGTCCGCTGGCCTTTCCACATCTTCGGTTCTCTGCTTTCAGACCGTGTATCGCCTATAGAACACAACGCAAGGCATGTTTCAAATTCCACAAAAACTACAAGACACTCCATCACTTGCTGCTTCACTCTGCGCAGCATAGCTCACCTGGCCCAAGTCACCTCGGGGGCAGAGATCTCCCTTTGCTCCTCGCTCCCCACCTCCAAATTAAAAACATACAGCCAGTCATAAGCCAGCCAGGAGAATAAGGCATACCTTCCTTCTGACACAACAAGTTCACCCACCTGGTACCATCGCTCCTCTCAAGCCTCCTACAGCAGCCTCTGACACCTTGCTAACCATCTCCCCATCTGCAACAACAACCTGCCATGATTCACAGCAACCCCAAACAAAAGCTGCTTCTGCCTCTAAGTCTCAGGCCAGACTCCCTCTCAGACTTCGGCTGACAACCAGACGCAGACTGACATTCAGACACTCTGAACACAGACGCTCCGACGCTCTGCCTCAGACACTAACTCAAAATACACTCCCAAGCAGACTCTCGGGCCCTGACTCATTCATTCCAAGCTTCTTCCCACAGCTCTTCTGGCCATTCACACACATCTTCAAGAGCAGAGAGCTACACTGCGATGATAAAACCCCACCACATATGTTCCAGAGTTCAAGAATTCCAGGGGAGAGAAAACCAGAGACAAACATACAACTCTCAACTACTTTACTCATATCGGAAACTACAGAGATAGTAAAGGCTACTTCTCATCATGTTTGCTTCTCTTCCCAACCCCAAGGACCCTGTGGAGACCATCAGCAAACCAGCTCCGAGAATCATCATCACGGCAGTGCGAGGCGGCAGGCTCAACCTCAGCGGGCGTCCCCGCGCAGGCAACCTTCGCCTGGGTGGGATGAGCTTCTGCCTCCCTCGCACAGCATGAGGCTCGGGCTTCCAGACTCACAAAAATGCACGCTCATTGCCACGCAGGGGGCCAGCCCACGTCGGAAGGAGCGGCCACCGAGAGCTACGGAGGTCTCCAAGGGTCGGGACTTTTCCAGGCACTTCTAAAGCACAACTTTCTGGGTAGGAACCAAAGCTCGACTTCTCAGGAAGCAGCCAAAGCAGAACGCTCCGGGGAGGAGCCAAAGGGGACCAACAGTACTCTCCCACCTTTGTGTGTTTCGCCACGGACCGTGACCAATCGTCCCTCACGCAACACCCCGGACTTAAGCCCCACAAACGTCACCTTTTCATCCTGGCATTTCACTCCGAGTCCCTACCTTCACTAGAGCTGACCCTTCCGCTCCCAGGTACCTCCAAATGTGTCCACAACATTCAACAGCATTTATTGCCTACTCATCCTGCTCCATCCTAAAGAAAAGTAAAACCCTTGCCCCTACAGTCAGGACATGGCCAGAGGTTCAGCATGGACTCCCACTATTGGTGTTCCACCTGCCCCCAAATTCAGATCATGGGCAGAGTAGCTCCAAGGAAAACACACACCCACACATAACACTACAGACATTGTGACCCCAAAAAGAGAAAACTCTCCAGTGGAAAACTACCTCTCAGATGGAACACTACATCTGGCCAGACAACCTGCAGACCTGCAGGAGCAAGGAAACTGGGCTCATGAGGAGCCCCAGAACAACGTCTGACATAAACAAGTGATTCCTACGCTGACCGCCAAAACTGACACAGTGGACGCACAACAAGCCCGACTTCAAGACCTACAAGCATGAAAACACAGGGACAAAGCCCTATCCAATGATCAGGGATGCTCAAAGAACCGAGCTTAAAAGGCAGCCTGGAGCAAAGCCCCAGAAGACTACTGACTCTAAGACAAAAGCTGTGTCATGCTTCACGCTTAGAAAGCTGGAAAAGGAACGCCTGATCAGCACTTAAAGAGACTGACACAAACGGTCAAGATCCACGTGATGGGGCCCAAAAGGTGGACGGATTGCCTTCAGCTCAAGGAGGCACGAAGACACAGAGACCCAAAAAGCGGTGATACAAAACAGAGACATTGGCTCTCCATAACACTGTCAAGCTGGAGGTGCCCTTGCAAAGGTAAGATACTGCTGGAAAACACCCCACTGCCTTTTCCTCAGCCCCATGCTACATTTCATACCCCTTCCTGCCATCCCGACCTTGTCTGCCACCCTCGGGTCACAAAGCAAAGTCTCTGTACTTAACTTTCATTGTGCCATGGATCTTGAGGCAGCCTCGGTGCTCCGAACTCCCACATCAAAGTCCTGGGATCTTGCCGCAGCTGCCAAGTTCCTCTTCATAATCTGCAACAAACAAACAAATGGGAACACACTTGTGCTAGCTGTCACTGCCACCACCTCAGCCATCCACACCAGCCTGTTCCATAACAACCCTCTGCCTCCTCCAATGCTCTTTAACCTGGTGCTCTCATGTCCAAATTGACTGCGAAGTATGATGCCGGGCCTCTGCTGCCCTCCAAGACCTAGAAGTACAATAGAGACAAATGACCGTTGTGCCTGCAAGAATCGCCTAACCCATAACCCCTATTGTTACCTCCCTGACTCACCTCAAGCACTCATCCGACTCCAAAGGTAGGTGGCAAGACCTGCAATACCAAACACAAATACTTAACCCCTTTGCCATTATATTCTCAACCCTGAGCAGCGATACACAGACACAAACCCCTTACCTCCTCACAGCCCTCCACAGTTTGCCCCTTAACCTCCTCCAAGTCAGCTACACCACCTGGAAAATAAACAGAAGCAGATACACACTTACAGAGGGCTCCAAGCTGCACCCTTCCCTCATCATGTGCCATCTCCCTCTCCCATCACCCTGCTGCTTCTCCACTGGCCTTGGCAGATCTTGGGTTCTCTGCTTTCAGGCCGTGCACCGCCTGCAGAACACAACATTAAGAGCTCATCCTAATTCCACAAAAACTACAAGACTCTCAAACTCTTGCTGCTTCAGTCAGCTAAGCAGAGCTCACCTGGCCCAAGTCAGCTCCAGGGCACCCATCTCCCTTTGCTCCTCGCTCCCCACCTGCCAAAGAAAAACATACAGCAAGTCATAAGCCAGCCAGGAGAATAAGGCATACCTTCCTTCTGACACAACAAGTTCACCCACCTGGTACCATCGCTCCTCTCAAGCCTCCTACAGCAGCCTCTGACACCTTGCTAACCATCTCCCCATCTGCAACAACAACCTGCCATGATTCACAGCAACCCCAAACAAAAGCTGCTTCTGCCTCTAAGTCTCAGGCCAGACTCCCTCTCGGACTTCGGCTGACAACCAGACGCAGACTGACATTCAGACACTCTGAACACAGACGCTCCGACGCTCTGCCTCAGACACTAACTCGAAATACACTCCCAAGCAGACTCTCGGGCCCTGACTCATTCATTCCAAGCTTCTTCCCACAGCTCTTCTGGCCATTCACACACATCTTCAAGAGCAGAGAGCTACACTGCGATGATAAAACCCCACCACATATGTTCCAGAGTTCAAGAATTCCAGGGGACAGAAAACCAGAGACAAACATACAACTCTCAACTACTTTACTCATATCGGAAACTACAGAGATAGTAAAGGCTACTTCTCATCACGTTTGCTTCTCTTCCCAACCCCAAGGACCCTGTGGAGACCATCAGCAAACCAGCTCCGAGAATCATCATCACGGCAGTGCGAGGCGGCAGGCTCAACCTCAGCGGGCGTCCCCGCGCAGGCAACCTTCGCCTGGGTGGGATGAGCTTCTGCCTCCCTCGCACAGCATGAGGCTCAGGCTTCCAGACTCACAAAAATGCACGCTCATTGCCACGCAGGGGGCCAGCCCACGTGGGAAGGAGCGGCCACCGAGAGCTACGGAGGTCTCCAAGGGTCGGGACTTTTCCAGGCACTTCTAAAGCACAACTTTCTGGGTAGGAACCAAAGCTCGACTTCTCGGGAAGCAGCCAAAGCAGAACGCTCCGGGGAGGAGCCAAAGGGGACCAACAGTACTCTCCCACCTTTGTGTGTTTCGCCACGGACCGTCACCAATCGTCCCTCACGCAACACCCCGGACTTAAGCCCCACAAACGTCACCTTTTCATCCTGGCATTTCACTCCGAGTCCCTACCTTCACTAGAGCTGACCCTGCCCCTCCCAGGTACCTCCGAGCGCGTTCTCCGACCTTCTGACATTCCGGCTCAGATGCTACGTCCCAACGCTACATTTCAAACCCCTTCCCGCCATTCTGACATTCTCCCCCACCCCCTGCCCCGTAAAGGAGTCCCTCTACTTAGCCTGCAGAGTGCCATGGCTCGCCAGGCAGCCTCACTGCTCACAACTCCTGCAGCAGACTCCAGCCATGTTGCGGCCGTTGCCAAGTTCCTCTTCATCATCTGCCACAAAACAAACAAACAAGCAAACAAACTGGAACACGCCATGCTGGCCGCCATCACCATCACTCCACCTGAACCACACCGGCCTGTCCCGGGAAAACCGTCTGCCTCCTCCAAAGCTCCTCGACATTGTGCTCCCCTTGTTTGTCCCAAATCAGTGCCAGAGTGTGACGCCGGGCCTCCCCTGCCCTCCGCGCCCTAGGAGGACAGCAGAGAGAAATGACCAGGGTGTTTGCAAAAAGGGACCGACTCCACCGTCCTTCTCCTTACCTCCCTGACTCACCTCCAGCGCTCATCCGACTCCAAAGGTAGAGGGCAGGCCCTGCAATCCCAAACACAAATACTGACCCCTTTGCCACCTTCTCCTCAACGCCCACCCAACACACGCACACAAACCCCTTACCTCCTTTCAGCTCTCCGCAGTTTGCGCCATCACCTCTCCAGGCTTGCCTGCGCCACCTGAAAAAGAAACAGATACACGCTCAGAGAGGGCTCAAAGCTGCACCCTCACCAAGCACGCCAAGCGGACACCAAGCACACCAAGCGGACCCGAAGATCCCAAATTAGATACTGAGAACACAAATTAGACCCTAAGTCCTCCAAGCACACCTTAAGATCTCAAATGAGACACTAAGACCTGCAAGCAGACCCTAAGATCACAACTTAGACCCTGAGTCCTCCAAGGAGACCCGAAGATCACAACTTAGACCCTAAGTCCTCCAAGCAGACCCTAAGAACACAAATGAGACACCAAGCTCACAAAGTAGAACCTAAGCTCAAAAATTAGACACTAAGCACACAAATTAGAAACTAAGTCATCCAAGTAGACACTAAGATCACCAACTGAACAATAAGTCCTCCAAGCAGACATCAAGATCACAACTTAGAACATACGATCACAACTTAAACCCTAAGATCACAACTTAGATCCTAAGATTACAACTTAGACACTACACCCTTCAAACAGACACTAAGGTCACAACTTAGAACCCTAAGATCGCAACTTCGACACTACATGCTCCAAACAGATACTAAGATCACAAATTAGACGTGAAGATCACAAAATAGACACTAAATCCACCATGAAGACACTAAGATCACCAACTGGACACTAAGTCCTCCAGGCAGACCCTAAGATCACAAATTAGACACTAAGTCCTCCAAGGAGACCCTAAGATCACAAGTTAGACACCGAGACCACAAGTTAGACACTATGTCCTCCAAGCAGACACTAAGATGACAAATTAGACCCTAAGATGACAAATTAGACCCTAAGATGACAAATTAGACCCTAAGATGACAAATTAGACCCTAAGATGACAAAGTAGACACTAAGACCTCCAAGCTGGTCCTAAGCTCACAAATTAGACACTCAGTCCACCAAGCAGACCCCAAGATCACAAATTAAACCCTAAGGTCACATATTGGACCCTAAGCTCACATACTGGACCCTTAGACCTCCAAACAGACCCTAACCTCAGAAATCATACACTAAGTCCTCCAAGCAGACCCTGAGCTCACACATTAGACCCTAAGTCCTCCAAGCAGACCCTGAGATCATACCTTAAACCCCAGGTCACAAATGAGACCCTAAGGTCACACATGAGACCCTAATTCCTCCAAGCAGACCCTGAGATCACAAATTGGACACTAAGACCTCCAAGCAGACCCTAAACTCACAAATGAGAACCTAATGTCACAAATTTCACCCTAAGTCCTCCAAGCAGACCCTGAGCTTATACATTAGACACCAAGCCCTCCAAGCAGACCCTAAGCTCACACACTACACCCTCGCCCTGCAATCCCAAACAAAAATACTGAGCCCCTTTACCACGTTCTCCTCAACGCCCACACAAGACACACACACACACACCCCTTACCTCCTCACAGCTCTCCGCAGTTTGTGCCATCACCTCTCCAGGCTTGCCTGCGCCACCTGAAACAGAAACAGATACACGCTCAGAGAGGGCTCAAAGCTGCACCCTTCCCTCACCACGTGCCATCTCCCTCTCTCGTCACCTTACTGCTCGTCCGCTGGCCTTTCCACATCTTCGGTTCTCTGCTTTCAGACCGTGTATCGCCTACAGAACACAACGCAAGGCATGTTTCAAATTCCACAAAAACTACAAGACACTCCATCACTTGCTGCTTCACTCTGCACAGCATAGCTCACCTGGCCCAAGTCAGCTCGGGGGCAGAGATCTCCCTTTGCTCCTCGCTCCCCACCTCCAAATTAAAAACATACAGCAAGTCATAAGCCAGCCAGCAGAATAAGGCATACCTTCCTTCTGACACAACAAGTTCACCCACCTGGTACCATCGCTCCTCTCAAGCCTCCTACAGCAGCCTCTGACACCTTGCTAACCATCTCCCCATCTGCAACAACAACCTGCCATGATTCACAGCAACCCCAAACAAAAGCTGCTTCTGCCTCTAAGTCTCAGGCCAGACTCCCTCTCAGACTTCGGCTGACAACCAGACGCAGACTGACATTCAGACACTCTGAACACAGACGCTCCGACGCTCTGCCTCAGACACTAACTCGAAATACACTCCCAAGCAGACTCTCGGGCCCTGACTCATTCATTCCAAGCTTCTTCCCACAGCTCTTCTGGCCATTCACACACATCTTCAAGAGCAGAGAGCTACACTGCGATGATAAAACCCCACCACATATGTTCCAGAGTTCAAGAATTCCAGGGGACAGAAAACCAGAGACAAACATACAACTCTCAACTACTTTACTCATATCGGAAACTACAGAGATAGTAAAGGCTACTTCTCATCATGTTTGCTTCTCTTCCCAACCCCAAGGACCCTGTGGAGACCATCAGCAAACCAGCTCCGAGAATCATCATCACGGCAGTGCGAGGCGGCAGGCTCAACCTCAGCGGGCGTCCCCGCGCAGGCAACCTTCGCCTGGGTGGGATGAGCTTCTGCCTCCCTCGCACAGCATGAGGCTCGGGCTTCCAGACTCACAAAAATGCACGCTCATTGCCACGCAGGGGGCCAGCCCACGTGGGAAGGAGCGGCCACCGAGAGCTACGGAGGTCTCCAAGGGTCGGGACTTTCCCAGGCACTTCTAAAGCACAACTTTCTGGGTAGGAACCAAAGCTCGACTTCTCGGGAAGCAGCCAAAGCAGAACGCTCCGGGGAGGAGCCAAAGGGGACCAACAGTACTCTCCCACCTTTGTGTGTTTCGCCACGGACCGTCACCAATCGTCCCTCACGCAACACCCCGGACTTAAGCCCCACAAACTGGAACACGCCATGCAGGCCGCCATCACCATCACTCCACCTGAACCACACCGGCCTGTCCCGGGAAAACCATCTGCCTCCTCCAAAGCTCCTCGACATTGTGCTCGCCTTGTTTGTCCCAAATCGGTGCCAGAGTGTGACGCCGGGCCTCCCCTGTCCTCCGCGCCCTAGGAGGACAGCAGAGAGAAATGACCAGGGTGTTTGCAAAAAGGGACCGACTCCACCGTCCTTCTCCTTACCTCCCTGACTCACCTCCAGCGCTCATCCGACTCCAAAGGTAGAGGGCAGGCCCTGCAATCCCAAACACAAACACTGACCCCTTTGCCACCTTCTCCTCAACGCCCACCCACCACACACACACACGCACACAAACCCCTTACCTCCTCTCAGCTCTCCGCAGTTTGCGCCATCACCTCTCCAGGCTTGCCTGCACCACCTGAAAAAGAAACAGATACACGCTCAGAGAGGGCTCAAAGCTGCACCCTCACCAAGCACGCCAAGCGGACACCAAGCGCGCCAAGCGGACTCGAAGATCCCAAATTAGACCCTGAGAACACAAATTAGACCCTAAGTCCTCCAAGCACACCTTAAGATCTCAAATGAGACCTGCAAGCAGACCCTAAGATCACAACTTAGACCCTAAGTCCTCCAAGGAGACACTAAGATCACAACTTAGACCCTATGTCCTCCAAGCAGACCCTAAGAACACAAATGAGACACCATCTCACAAATTAGAGCCAAGTCCACAACTTAGACGCCAAGTCTTCCAAGCAGACACCAGGGTCATTAATTGACCCTCATGTGCACAACTTGGACACAAAGGCCACAATTAAGACACCAAGACCACAAGTAAGACACCAAGAACACAAGTTAGACACCAAGTCTTCCAGGCACACACTAAGGTCATAAGATAGCCTCTAAGTCCACCACTTAGACACCAAGTCCACAACATAGACACCAAGACCTACAAGCACACACTAAGATCATAAATTAGACTCTAAGTCCACAACTTACACACCAAGTCCAAAACTTAGACAACAAGTTCTCCAAGGAGACACCTAGTCCACAACTTAGACACCTAGTCCACAACTCAGACACCTAGTCCACAACTCTAGACAGAAAGTTCTCCAAGAAGACACCAAACTAACAACGTCGACATCAAGACCTCCAAGCATACACTAAGGTCATAAATTAGCCAGAAAGTCCACAACTTAGACACCTAGTCCACAACTTAGACACCTAGTCCACAACTTAGACACCTAGTCCACAACTTAAACACCTAGCCCACAAATTAGACACTAAGTCTTCCAAGGAGACACTAAGGTCATAAATCAGCCTGAAAGACCACATCTTAAACGACAAGTCCACAACGTAGACGACAAGTCCACAACGTAGACGACAAGTCCACAACGTAGACGACAAGTCCACAACGTAGACGACAAGTCCACAACGTAGACGACAAGTCCACAACGTAGACGACAAGTCCACAACGTAGACGACAAGTCCACGACGTAGACGACAAGTCCACAACTCAGACGACAAGTCCACAACTCAGACGACAAGTCCACAACTCAGACGACAAGTCCACAACTCAGACACCAGGTACTCCAAGTAGACACCTAGTCCACAACTGAGACACCTAGTCCACAACTTAGACGGACATTCCTCCAAGGAGACACTAAGGCCACAACTTAGACACCGAGGCCACACCTTAGACACCAAGTCCACACCTTAGACACCAAGTCCACACCTTAGACACCAAGTCCACACCTTAGACACCAAGTCCTCCAAGCAGACACTAAGGTCGTAACTGAGCATCTCAGCCCACAACTTCGACACCAAGTCCACTACTTAGACACAAAGTCTACAACTTATTCATCAAGTCCTCCAAGCAGAGACTAAGGTCACAACTGAGACACCAAGTCCACAACTGAGACACCAAGTCCACAACTGAGACACCAAGTCCACAACTGAGACACCAAGTCCACAACTGAGACACCAAGTCCACAACTGAGACACCAAGTCCACAACTGAGACACCAAGTCCACAACTTAGACACCAAGTCCACAACTTAGACAACAAGCTCACAACTTAGACACCAATCTCACAACTTAGACACCATGCCCACAACTTAGACACCAAGCCCACAACTTAGACACCTAGTAGACAACTGAGCAACCAAGTCCACAACACAGACACCAACTCCACCAAGCAGACACTAAAGTTATAAATAAGCCTCAAATTCCAAAACGTAGACACCAAGTCCACAACTTAGACACCAAGACCTCGAATAAGATACTAAGGTAACAACTTATACATCAAGGCCTCCAACAAGACACTGAGGTAATAAATTAATGTCTAAGTCCACAACGCGGACCCCAAGCCCAAAACTTAGACTCCAAGCCCAAAACTTAGACTCCAAGCCCAAAACTAAAACTCCAAGCCCAAAACTAAAACTCCAAGCCCAAAACTTAAAACCCAAGACCAAAACTTAGACCCCAAGACCAAAATTTAGACCCCAAGACCAAAATTTAGACCCCAAGCACAAAACTAAATACCCAATAAAAAAACTTAAAACCCAAGTCCAAAACTTAAAACCTAAGCCCAAAATTAAAAACCCAAGCCCAAAAGTCAGACCCCAAGCCCAGATCTTAGACCCCAAGCCCAGATCTTAGACCCCAAGCCCAGATCTTAGACCCCAAGCCCAGATCTTAGACCCCAAGCCCAAAAATAATAACTCAAGGCCAAAACTTAAAACCCAAGCCCAAAACATAGACCCCAACCCCAAAAACTTAGACCCCAAGCCCAAAACATATACCCAAAGCCCAAAACATAGACCCCAAGCCCAAAACATAGACCCCAAGCCCAAAACATAGACCCCAAGACCAAAACTAAAACCCCAAGCCCAAACCTTAGACCCCAAGACCAAAACTAAAAACCCAAGACCAAAACTTAGACCACAAGCCCAAAACTCAGATCCCAGGCTCAAAACTTAGACCCCAAGCCCAAAACTTAAAACCCAAGCCCAAAACTTAGACCCCAATCCCCAAACTTAGACCCATAGGCCAAATGTAAATACCCAAGCCCAAAACTTAGACCCCAAGCCCAAAACTTAAAACCCAAGTCCAAAACTTAAAACCCAAGCCCAAAACTCAGACCCCAAGCCCAAAACTTAGACCCCAAACCCAAAACTAAAACCCAAGCCCAAAACTAATAACCCAAGAACAAAACTTAGAACTCAAGCCCAAAACTCAGACCCCAAGCTCAAAACTCAGACCCCAAGCCCAAAACTAAAAACCCAAGCCCAAAACTCAGACCCCAAGCCCAAAACTTAAAACCCAAGCCCAAAACTTAAAACCCAAGCCCAAAACTCAGACCCCAAGACCAAAACTTAGACACCAAGCCCAAAAATTAAAAGACAAGCCCAAAACATAAAACCGAAGCCCAAAACTTAAAACCAAAGACCAAAACTTAGATCCCAATCCCAAATCTAAAAACTCAAGCCCAAAACTTAAAACCCAAGCCCAAAACTTAGACCCCAAGCCCAAAACCTAGACCCCAAGCCCAAAACTAAAAACCCAACCCCAAAACTCAGACCCCAAGCCCAAAACTTAGACCCCAAGCTTAAAAACTAGACCCCAAGCCCAAAACTTAGACCCCAAGCCCAAAACAAAAAACCCAAGCCCAAAACTAAAAACCCAAGACCAAAACTTAAAACCCAACCCCAAAACTCAGACCCCAAGCCCAAAACTCAGACCCCAAGCTCAAAAATCAGACCCCAAGCCCAAAATTTAGACCCCAAGCCCAAAACTTAGACTCCAAGCCCAAAACTTAGACTCCAAGCCCAAAACTTAAAACCCAAGACCAAAACTCAGACCCCAAGACCAAAACTTAGACCCCAAGACCAAAACTTAGACCACAAGCCCAAAACTTAAAAGACAAGCCCAAAACATAAAACCGAAGCCCAAAACTTAAAACCAAAGACCAAAACTTAGACCCCAATCCCAAATCTAAAAACCCAAGCCCAAAACTTAAAACCCAAGCCCAAAACTCAGACCCCAAGCTCAAAAATCAGACCCCAAGCCCAAAATTTAGACCCCAAGCCCAAAACTTAGACTCCAAGCCCAAAACTTAGACTGCAAGCCCAAAACTTAGACTCCAAGCCCAAAACTTAGACTCCAAGCCCAAAACTTAGACTCCAAGCCCAAAACTTAGACTCCAAGCCCAAAACTTAGACTCCAAGCCCAAAACTTAGACTCCAAGCCCAAAACTTAAAACCCAAGACCAAACTTAGACCCCAAGACCAAAATTTAGACCCCAAACACAAAACTAAATACCCAATCCAAAAACTTAAAACCCAAGTCCAAAATTAAAAACCCAAGCCCAAAACTCAGACCTCAAGCCCAGATCTTAGACTCCAAGCCCAGATCTTAGACCCCAAGCCCAGATCTTAGACCCCAAGCCCAAAAATAATAACTCAAGGCCAAAACTTAAAACCCAAGCCCAAAACATAGACCCCAACCCCAAAAACTTAGACCCCAAGCCCAAAACATAGACCCCAAGCCCAAAACATAGACCCCAAGCCCAAAACATAGACCCCAAGCCCAAAACATAGACCCCAAGCCCAAAACATAGACCCCAAGACCAAAACATAGACCCCAAGACCAAAACTCAGACCCCAAGCCCAAAACTCAGACCCCAAGCCCAAAACTCAGACCCCAAGCCCAAAACTCAGACCCCAAGCCCAAAACTAAAAACCCAAGGCCAAAACTTAAAACCCAAGAACAAACCTTAGACCCCAAACCCAAAACTTAGACCCCAACCCCAAAACTGATACACCAAGCCCAAAACACAGACCCCAAGCCCAAAACTAAAAACTCAAGCCCAAAACTTAAAACCCAAGCCCAAAACTCAGACCCCAACACCATAACTTACACCCCAAGACCAAAAATTAGACCCCAAGCCCAAAACTCAGACCCCAAGCCCAAAACTCAGACCCAAAACCCAAAACTTAAAACCCAAGCCCAAAACTCAGACCCCAAGCCCAAAACTCAGACCACAAGCCCAAAACTCAGACCCCAAGCCCAAAACTCAGACCCCAAGCCCAAAACTCAGACCCCAAGCCCAAAACTAAAAATCCAAGCCCAAAACTTAAAACCCAAGGCCAAAACTTAGACACCAAGCCCAAAACTTAGACCCCAACCCCAAAACTGAGACACCAAGCCCAAAACACAGACCCCAAGCCCAAAACTAAAAACTCAAGCCCAAAACTTAAAACCCAAGCCCAAAACTCAGACCCCAACACCAAAACTTAGACCCCAAGACCAAAAATTAGACCCCAAGCCCAAAACTCAGACCCCAAGCCCAAAACTCAGACCCAAAACCCAAAACTTAAAACCCAAGCCCAAAACTCAGACCCCAAGCCCAACACTCAGACCCCAAGCCCAAACCTCAGACCCCAAGCCCAAACCTCAGACCCCAAGCCCAAAACTCAGACCCCAAGCCCAAAACTAAAAATCCAAGCCCAAAACTCAGACCCCAAGCCCAATACTCAGACCCCAAGCCCAAAACTCAGACCCCAAGCCCATAAATTAGCATCTAATTGCACAACTCAGGCACCTAGTACACAACTTCAATACCATTTCCTCCAATCAGACACTAAGGCCATAATTTAACCTCTACTTCCACAACTTAGACACCAAGTCCTTCAAGCAGACCCTAAGGTCACAAATTATACCCTAAGTCCTCCAAGCAGACCCTAAGAACACAAATGAGACACCAAGCTCACAAAGTAGAACTTAAGGTCAAAAATTAGACACTAAGCACACAAATTAGAAACTAAGTCATTCAAAGTAGACACGAATATCACAAATTAGACACTAAGTCCTACAAGCAGACACCAAGAACACAAATTAGACACTAAGTCCTCCAAGCAGACATCAAGATCACAACTTAGAACCTACGATCACAACTTAGACCCTAAGATCACAACTTAGACACTACACCCTCCAAACAGACACTAAGGTCACAACTTAGATCCTAAGATCACAACTTAGACACTACATGCTCCAAACAGACACTAAGATCACAAATTAGACGTGAAGATCACAAAATAGACACTAAATCCACCATGAAGACACTAAGATCACCAACTGGACACTAAGTCCTCCAAGCAGACCCTAAGATCACAAGATAGACACCGAGATCACAAGTTACACACTATGTCCTCCAAGCAGACACTAAGATGAAAAATTAGACCCTAAGATGACAAATTAGACCCTAACAACACAAAGTAGACACTAAGACCTCCAAGCTGGTCCTAAGATCACAAAAGAGAAACTAAGTCCTCCAAGGATATCCTAAACTCACAAATTAGACACTCAGTCCACCAAACAGACCCCGAGATCACAAATTAAATCCTAAGCTCACATATTGGACCCTAAGCTCACATATTGGACCCTTAGACTTCCAAACAAACCCTAACCTCACAAATCATACACTAAGTCCTCCAAGCAGACCCTGAGCTCACACATTAGAACCTAAGTCCTCCAAGCAGACCCTGAGATCATACCTTAAACTCCAGGTCACAAATTAGACCCTAAGGTCACAAATGAGACCCTAATTCCTCCAAGCAGACAATGAGATCACAAATTGGACACTAAGACCTCAAAGGAGTCCCTAAACTCACAAATGAGACTCTAATGTCACAAATTTCACCCTAACTCACCCAAGCAGACCCTGAGCTCACACACTAGACCCTCTACCTGCAATCCCAAACACAAATACTGAGCCCCTTTACCACGTTCTCCTCAACGCCCACCCAACACACACAAACCCCTTACCTCCTCACAGCTCTCCGCAGTTTGCGCCATCACCTCTCCAGGCTTGCCTGCGCTACCTGAAACAGAAGCAGATACGCTCAGAGAGGGCTCAAAGCTGCACCCTTCCCTCACCACATGCCATCTCCCTCTCTCGTCACCTTACTGCTCGTCCGCTGGCCTTTGCACATCTTCGGTTCTCTGCTTTCAGACCGTGTATCGCCTACAGAACACAATGCAAGGGATGTTTCAAATTCCACAAAAACTACAAGACACTCCATCACTTGCTGCTTCACTCTGCGCAGCAGAGCTCACCTGGCCCAAGTCAGCTCGGGGGCAGAGATCTCCCTTTGCTCCTCGCTCCCCACCTCCAAATTAAAAACATACAGCAAGTCATAAGCCAGCCAGGAGAATAAGGCATACCTTCCTTCTGACACAACAAGTTCACCCACCTGGTACCATCGCTCCTCTCAAGCCTCCTACAGCAGCCTCTGACACCTTGCTAACCATCTCCTCATCTGCAACAACAACCTGCCATGATTCACAGCAACCCCAAACAAAAGCTGCTTCTGCCTCTAAGTCTCAGGCCAGACTCCCTCTCGGACTTCGGCTGACAACCAGACGCAGACTGACATTCAGACACTCTGAACACAGACGCTCCGACGCCCTGCCTCAGACACTAACTCGAAATACACTCCCAAGCAGACTCTCGGGCCCTGACTCATTCATTCCAAGCTTCTTCCCACAGCTCTTCTGGCCATTCACACACATCTTCAAGAGCAGAGAGCTACACTGCGATGATAAAACCCCACCACATATGTTCCAGAGTTCAAGAATTCCAGGGGACAGAAAACCAGAGACAAACATACAACTCTCAACTACTTTACTCATATCGGAAACTACAGAGATAGTAAAGGCTACTTCTCATCATGTTTGCTTCTCTTCCCAACCCCAAGGACCCTGTGGAGACCATTAGCAAACCAGCTCCGAGAATCATCATCGCGGCAGTGCGAGGCGGCAGGCTCAACCTCAGCGGGCGTCCCCGCGCAGGCAACCTTCGCCTGGGTGGGATGAGCTTCTGCCTCCCTCGCACAGCATGAGGCTCGGGCTTCCAGACTCACAAAAATGCACGCTCATTGCCACGCAGGGGGCCAGCCCACGTGGGAAGGAGCGGCCACCGAGAGCTACGGAGGTCTCCAAGGGTCGGGACTTTTCCAGGCACTTCTGAAGCACAACTTTCTGGGTAGGAACCAAAGCTCGACTTCTCGGGAAGCAGACAAAGCAGAACGCTCCGGGGAGGAGCCAAAGGGGACCAACAGTACTCTCCCACCTTTGTGTGTTTCGCCACGGACCGTCACCAATCGTCCCTCACGCAACACCCCGGACTGAAGCCCCACAAACGTCACCTTTTCATCCTGGCATTTCACTCCGAGTCCCTACCTTCACTAGAGCTGACCCTGCCCCTCCCAGGCACCTCCGAGCGCGTTCTCCGACCTTCTGACATTCCGGCTCAGATGCTACGTCCAAACGCTACATTTCAAACCCCTTCCCGCCATTCTGACATTCTCCCCCACCCCCTGCCCCGTAAAGGAGTCCCTCTACTTAGCCTGCAGAGTGCCATGGCTCGCCAGGCAGCCTCACTGCTCACAACTCCTGCAGCAGACTCCAGCCATGTTGCGGCCGTTGCCAAGTTCCTCTTCATCATCTGCCACAAAACAAACAAACAAGCAAACAAACTGGAACACGCCATGCTGGCCGCCATCACCATCACTCCACCTGAACCACACCGGCCTGTCCCGGGAAAACCGTCTGCCTCCTCCAAAGCTCCTCGACATTGTGCTCGCCTTGATTGTCCCAAATCGGTGCCAGAGTGTGACGCCGGGCCTCCCCTGCCCTCCGCACCCTAGGAGGACAGCAGAGAGAAATGACCAGGGTCTCTGCAAAAAGGGACCGACTCCACTGTCCTTCTCCTTACCTCCCTGACTCACCTCCAGCGCTCATCCGACTCCAAAGGTAGAGGGCAGGCCCTGCAATCCCAAACACAAACACTGACCCCTTTGCCACGTTCTCCTCAACGCCCACCCACCACACACACACACGCACACACACAAACCCCTTACCTCCTCTCAGCTCTCCGCAGTTTGCGCCATCACCTCTCCAGGCTTGCCTGCGCCACCTGAAAAAGAAACAGATACACGCTCAGAGAGGGCTCAAAGCTGCACCCTCACCAAGCACGCCAAGCGGACACCAAGCGCGCCAAGCGGACCCCAAGATCCCAAATTAGACCCTGAGAACACAAATTAGACCCTAAGTCCTCCAAGCACACCTTAAGATATCAAATCAGACACTAAGACCTGCAAAGCAGACCCTAAGATCACAACTTAGACCCTAAGTCCTCCAAGGAGACACTAAGACCACAACTTCTACCCTAAGTCCTCCAAGCAGATCCTAAGAACACAAATGAGACACCAAGCTCACAAAGTAGAACTTAAGCTCAAAAATTAGACACTAAGCACACAAATTAGAAACTAAGTCATCCAAGTAGACACGAAGATCACAAATTAGTCACTAAGTCCTCCAAGCAGAGACTAAGAACACAAATTAGACACTAAGTCCTCCAGGCAGACATCAAGATCACAACTTAGAACCTACGATCACAACTTAAACCCTAAGATCACAACTTAGACACTACATGCTCCAAACAGACACTAAGATCACAAATTAGACATGAAGATCACAAAATAGACACTAAATTCACCATGAAGACACTAAGATCACCAACTGGACACTAAGTCCTCCAAGCAGACCCTAAGATCACAAGATAGACACCGAGATCACAAGTTACACACTATGTCCTCCAAGCAGACACTAAGATGAAAAATTAGACCCTAAGATGACAAATTAGACCCTAACAACACAAAGTAGACACTAAGACCTCCAAGCTGGTCCTAAGATCACAAAAGAGAAACTAAGTCCTCCAAGGATATCCTAAACTCACAAATTAGACACTCAGTCCACCAAACAGACCCCGAGATCACAAATTAAATCCTAAGCTCACATATTGGACCCTTAGACTTCCAAACAAACCCTAACCTCACAAATCATACACTAAGTCCTCCAAGCAGACCCTGAGCTCACACATTAGAACCTAAGTCCTCCAAGCAGACCCTGAGATCATACCTTAAACTCCAGGTCACAAATTAGACCCTAAGGTCACAAATGAGACCCTAATTCCTCCAAGCAGACAATGAGATCACAAATTGGACACTAAGACCTCCAAGGAGTCCCTAAACTCACAAATGAGACTCTAATGTCACAAATTTCACCCTAACTCACCCAAGCAGACCCTGAGCTCACACACTAGACCCTCTACCTGCAATCCCAAACACAAATACTGAGCCCCTTTACCACGTTCTCCTCAACGCCCACACAACACACGCACACAAACCCCTTACCTCCTTTCAGCTCTCCGCAGTTTGCGCCATCACCTCTCCAGGCTTGCCTGCGCCACCTGAAAAAGAAACAGATACACGCTCAGAGAGGGCTCAAAGCTGCACCCTCACCAAGCACGCCAAGCAGACACCAAGCGCGCCAAGCGGACCCGAAGATCCCAAATTAGACCCTGAGAACACAAATTAGACCCTAAGTCCTCCAAGCACACCTTAAGATATCAAATCAGACACTAAGACCTGCAAGCAGGCCCTAAGATCACAACTTAGACCCTAAGTCCTCCAAGCAGACCCTAAGAACACAAATGAGACACCAAGCTCACAAAGTAGAACCTAAGCTCAAAAATTAGACACTAAGCACACAAATTAGAAACTAAGTCATCCAAGTAGACACTAAGATCACCAACTGAACAATAAGTCCTCCAAGCAGACATCAAGATCACAACTTAGAACCTACGATCACAACTTAAACCCTAAGATCACAACTTAGATCCTAAGATTACAACTTAGACACTACACCCTTCAAACAGACACTAAGGTCACAACTTAGAACCCTAAGATCGCAACTTAGACACTACATGCTCCAAACAGATACTAAGATCACAAATGAGACGTGAAGATCACAAAATAGACACTAAATCCACCATGAAGACACTAAGATCACCAACTGGACACTAAGTCCTCCAGGCAGACCCTAAGATCACAAATTAGACACTAAGTCCTCCAAGGAGACCCTAAGATCACAAGTTAGACACCGAGACCACAAGTTAGACACTATGTCCTCCAAGCAGACACTAAGATGACAAATTAGACCCTAAGATGACAAATTAGACCCTAAGATGACAAATTAGACCCTAAGATGACAAAGTAGACACTAAGATGACAAATTAGACCCTACAATAACAAATTAGACCCTACAATAACAAATTAGACCCTAACAACACAAAGTAGACACTAAGACCTCCAAGCTGGTCCTAAGCTCACAAATTAGACACTCAGTCCACCAAGCAGACCCCAAGATCACAAATTAAACCCTAAGCTCACATATTGGACCCTAAGCTCACATACTGGACCCTTAGACCTCCAAACAGACCCTAACCTCAGAAATCATACACTAAGTCCTCCAAGCAGACCCTGAGCTCACACATTAGACCCTAAGTCCTCCAAGCAGACCCTGAGATCATACCTTAAACCCCAGGTCACAAATGAGACCCTAAGGTCACACATGAGACCCTAATTCCTCCAAGCAGACCCTGAGATCACAAATTGGACACTAAGACCTACAAGCAGACCCTAAACTCACAAATGAGACCCTAATGTCACAGATTTCACCCTAAGTCCTCCAAGCAGACCCTGAGCTTATACATTAGACACCAAGCCCTCCAAGCAGACCCTAAGCTCACACACTACACCCTCGCCCTGCAATCCCAAACAAAAATACTGAGCCCCTTTACCACGTTCTCCTCAACGCCCACCCAACACACACACACACGCACACAAACCCCTTACCTCCTCACAGCTCTCCGCAGTTTGTGCCATCACCTCTACAGGCTCGGCTGCGCTACCTGAAAAAGAAGCAGATACTCGCTCAGAGAGGGCTCAAAGCTGCACCCTTCCCTCACCACGTGCCATCTCCCTCTCTCGTCACCTTACTGCTCGTCCGCTGGCCTTTGCACATCTTCGGTTCTCTGCTTTCAGACCGTGTATCGCCTACAGAACACAACGCAAGGCATGTTTCAAATTCCACAAAAACTACAAGACACTCCATCACTTGCTGCTTCACTCTGCGCAGCAGAGCTCACCTGGCCCAAGTCAGCTCGGGGGCAGAGATCTCCCTTTGCTCCTCGCTCCCCACCTCCAAATTAAAAACATACAGCAAGTCATAAGCCAGCCAGCAGAATAAGGCATACCTTCCTTCTGACACAACAGGTTCACCCACCTGGTACCATCGCTCCTCTCAAGCCTCCTACAGCAGCCTCTGACACCTTGCTAACCATCTCCCCATCTGCAACAACAACCTGCCATGATTCACAGCAACCCCAAACAAAAGCTGCTTCTGCCTCTAAGTCTCAGGCCAGACTCCCTCTCAGACTTCGGCTGACAACCAGACGCAGACTGACATTCAGACACTCTGAACACAGACGCTCCGACGCTCTGCCTCAGACACTAACTCGAAATACACTCCCAAGCAGACTCTCGGGCCCTGACTCATTCATTCCAAGCTTCTTCCCACAGCTCTTCTGGCCATTCACACACATCTTCAAGAGCAGAGAGCTACACTGCGATGATAAAACCCCACCACATATGTTCCAGAGTTCAAGAATTCCAGGGGACAGAAAACCAGAGACAAACATACAACTCTCAACTACTTTACTCATATCGGAAACTACAGAGATAGTAAAGGCTACTTCTCATCATGTTTGCTTCTCTTCCCAACCCCAAGGACCCTGTGGAGACCATCAGCAAACCAGCTCCGAGAATCATCATCACGACAGTGCGAGGCAGCAGGCTCAACCTCAGCGGGCGTCCCCGCGCAGGCAACCTTCGCCTGGGTGGGATGAGCTTCTGCCTCCCTCGCACAGCATGAGGCTCGGGCTTCCAGACTCACAAAAATGCACGCTCATTGCCACGCAGGGGGCCAGCCCACGTCGGAAGGAGCGGCCACCGAGAGCTACGGAGGTCTCCAAGGGTCGGGACTTTCCCAGGCACTTCTAAAGCACAACTTTCTGGGTAGGAACCAAAGCTCGACTTCTCGGGAAGCAGACAAAGCAGAACGCTCCAGGGAGGAGCCAAAGGGGACCAACAGTACTCTCCCACCTTTGTGTGTTTCGCCACGGACCGTCACCAATCGTCCCTCACGCAACACCCCGGACTTAAGCCCCACAAACGTCACCTTTTCATCCTGGCATTTCACTCCGAGTCCCTACCTTCACTAGAGCTGACCCTGCCCCACCCAGGCACCTCCGAGGGCGTTCTCCGACCTTCTGACATTCCGGCTCAGATGCTACGTCCCAACGCTACATTTCAAACCCCTTCCCGCCATTCTGACATTCTCCCCCACCCCCTGCCCCGTAAAGGAGTCCCTCTACTTAGCGTGCAGAGTGCCATGGCTCGCCAGGCAGCCTCACTGCTCACAACTCCTGCAGCAGACTCCAGCCGTGTTGCGGCCGTTGCCAAGTTCCTCTTCATCATCTGCCACAAAACAAACAAACAAGCAAACAAACTGGAACACGCCATGCTGGCCGCCATCACCATCACTCCACCTGAACCACACCGGCCTGTCCCGGGAAAACCGTCTGCTTCCTCCAAAGCTCCTTGACATTGTGCTCGCCTTGATTGTCCCAAATCGGTGCCAGAGTGTGACGCCGGGCCTCCCCTGCCCTCCGCGCCCTAGGAGGACAGCAGAGAGAAATGACCAGGGTGTTTGCAAAAAGGGACCGACTCCACTGTCCTTCTCCTTACCTCCCTGACTCACCTCCAGCACTCATCCGACTCCAAAGGTAGAGGGCAGGCCCTGCAATCCCAAACACAAATACTGACCCCTTTGCCACATTCTCCTCAACGCCCACCCAACACACGCACACAAACCCCTTACCTCCTCTCAGCTCTCCGCAGTTTGCACCATCACCTCTCCAGTTTTGCTTGCGCCACCTGAAAAAGAAACAGATACACGCTCAGAGAGGGCTCAAAGCTGCACCCTCACCAAGCACGCCAAGCGGACCCGAATATCCCAAATTAGACCCTGAGAACACAAATTAGACCCTAAGTCCTCCAAGCACACCTTAAGATCTCAAATCAGACACTAAGACCTGCAAGCAGACCCTAAGATCACAACTTAGACCCTGAGTCCTCCAAGGAGACCCTAAGATCACAACTTAGACCCTAAGTCCTCCAAGCAGACCCTAAGAACACAAATGACACACCAAGATCACAAAGTAGAACTTAAGCTCAAAAATTAGACACTTAGCACACAAATTAGAAACTAAGTCATCCAAACAGACACTAAGATCTCCAACTGAACAATAAGTCCTCCAAGCAGACCCTAAGATCACAAGTTAGACACTAAGTCCTCCAAGAAGACATCAAGATCACAACTTAGAACCTACGATCACAACTTAAACCCTAAGATCACAACTTAGATCCTAAGATTACAACTTAGACACTGCACCCTCCAAACAGACACTAAGGTCACAACTTAGAACCTAAGATCAACACTTAGACACTACATGCTCCAAACAGACACTAAGATCACAAATTAGACGTGAAGATCACAAAATAGACACTAAATCCACCATGAAGACACTAAGATCACCAACTGGACACTAAGTCCTCCAGGCACACCCTAAGATCACAAATTAGACACTAAGTCCTCCAAGAAGACATCAAGATCACAACTTAGAACCTACGATCACAACTTAAACCCTAAGATCACAACAAAGATTCTAAGATTACAACTTAGACACTGCACCCTCCAAACAGGCACTAAGATCACAACTTAGACCCTAAGATCACAACTTAGACCCTAAGTCCTCCAAGCAGACCCTAAGAACACAAATGAGACACAAAGCTCACAAAGTAGAACTTAAGCTCAAAAATTAGACACTTAGCACACAAATTAGAAACTAAGTCATCCAAGTAGACACTAAGATCACCAACTGAACAATAAGTCCTCCAAGCAGACCCTAAGATCACAAGTTAGACACTAAGTCCTCCAAGCAGACATCAAGATCACAACTTAGAACCTACGATCACAACTTAAACCCTAAGATCACAACTTAGATCCTAAGATTACAACTTAGACACTACACCCTCCAAACAGACACTAAGGTCACAACTTAGACCCTAAGATCGCAACTTAGACACTACATGCTCCAAACAGACACTAAGACCACAAATGAGACGTGAAGATCACAAAATAGACACTAAATCCACCATGAAGACACTAAGATCACCAACTGAACAATAAGTCCTCCAGGCAGACCCTAAGATCACAAATTAGACACTAAGTCCTCCAAGCAGACATCAAGATCACAACTTAGAACCTACGATCACAACTTAAACCCTAAGATAACAACTTAGACACTACACCCTCCAAACAGGCACTAAGGTCACAACTTAGACCCTAAGATCACAACTTAGACACTACATGCTCCAAACAGACACTAAGATCACAAATTAGACGTGAAGATCACAAAATAGACACTAAATCCACCATGAAGACACTAAGATCACCAACTGGACACTAAGTCCTCCAAGCAGACCCTAAGATCACAAGTTAGACACCGAGACCACAAGTTAGACACTATGTCCTCCAAGCAGACACTAAGATGACAAATTAGACCCTAAGATGACAAATTAGACCCTACGATAACAAATTAGACCCTAACAACACAAAGTAGACACTAAGACCTCCAAGCTGGTCCTAAGCTCACAAATTAGACACTCAGTCCACCAAGCAGACCCCAAGATCACAAATTAAACCCTAAGCTCACATATTGGACCCTAAGCTCACATACTGGACCCTTAGACCTCCAAACAGACCCTAACCTCAGAAATCATACACTAAGTCCTCCAAGCAGACCCTGAGCTCACACATTAGACCCTAAGTCCTCCAAGCAGACCCTGAGATCATACCTTAAACCCCAGGTCACAAATTAGATCCTAAGGTCACAAATGAGACCCTAATTCCTCCAAGCAGACCCTGAGATCACAAATTGGACACTAAGACCTCCAAGTAGACCCTAAACTCACAAATGAGAACCTAATGTCACAAATTTCAACCTAAGTCCTCCAAGCAGACCCTGAGCTTATACATTAGACACCAAGCCCTCCAAGCAGACCCTAAGCTCACACACTACACCCTCGCCCTGCAATCCCAAACACAAACACTGAGCCCCTTTGCCACGTTCTCCTCAACGCCCACTCAACACACACACACATACACAGACACACACAAACCCCTTACCTCCTCACAGCTCTCCACAGTTTGTGCCATCACCTCTCCAGGCTTGCCTGCGCTACCTGAAACAGAAACAGATACACGCTCAGAGAGGGCTCAAAGCTGCACCCTTCCCTCACCACGTGCCATCTCCCTCTCTCGTCACCTTACTGCTCGTCCGCTGGCCTTTGCACATCTTCGGTTCTCTGCTTTCAGACCGTGTATCGCCTACAGAACACAACGCAAGGGATGTTTCAAATTCCACAAAAACTACAAGACACTCCATCACTTGCTGCTTCACTCTGCGCAGCATAGCTCACCTGGCCCAAGTCAGCTTGGGGGCAGAGATCTCCCTTTGCTCCTCGCTCCCCACCTCCAAATTAAAAACATACAGCAAGTCATAAGCCAGCCAGCAGAATAAGGCATACCTTCCTTCTGACACAACAAGTTCACCCACCTGGTACCATCGCTCCTCTCAAGCCTCCTACAGCAGCCTCTGACACCTTGCTAACCATCTCCCCATCTGCAACAACAACCTGCCATGATTCACAGCAACCCCAAACAAAAGCTGCTTCTGCCTCTAAGTCTCAGGCCAGACTCCCTCGGAGACTTCGGCTGACAACCAGACGCAGACTGACATTCAGACACTGAACACAGACGCTCCGACGCCCTGCCTCAGACACTAACTCGAAATACACTCCCAAGCAGACTCTCGGGCCCTGACTCATTCATTCCAAGCTTCTTCCCACAGCTCTTCTGGCCATTCACACACATCTTCAAGAGCAGAGAGCTACACTGCGATGATAAAACCCCACCACATATGTTCCAGAGTTCAAGAATTCCAGGGGACAGAAAACCAGAGACAAACATACAACTCTCAACTACTTTACTCATATCGGAAACTACAGAGATAGTAAAGGCTACTTCTCATCATGTTTGCTTCTCTTCCCAACCCCAAGGACCCTGTGGAGACCATCAGCAAACCAGCTCCGAGAATCATCATCACGGCAGTGCGAGGCGGCAGGCTCAACCTCAGCGGGCGTCCCCGCGCAGGCAACCTTCGCCTGGGTGGGATGAGCTTCTGCCTCCCTCGCACAGCATGAGGCTCGGGCTTCCAGACTCACAAAAATGCACGCTCATTGCCACGCAGGGGGCCAGCCCACATCGGAAGGAGCGGCCACCGAGAGCTACGGAGGTCTCCAAGGGTCGGGACTTTCCCAGGCACTTCTAAAGCACAACTTTCTGGGTAGGAACCAAAGCTCGACTTCTCGGGAAGCAGACAAAGCAGAACGCTCCGGGGAGGAGCCAAAGGGGACCAACAGTACTCTCCCACCTTTGTGTGTTTCGCCACGGACCGTCACCAATCGTCCCTCACGCAACACCCCGGACTTAAGCCCCACAAACGTCACCTTTTCATCCTGGCATTTCACTCCGAGTCCCTACCTTCACTAGAGCTGACCCTTCCCCACCCAGGCACCTCCGAGCGCGTTCTCCAACCTTCTGACATTCCGGCTCAGATGCTACGTCCAAACGCTACATTTCAAACCCCTTCCGGCCATTCTGACATTCTCCCCCACCCACCGCCCCGTAAAGGAGTCCCTCTACTTAGCGTGCAGAGTGCCATGGCTCGCCAGGCAGCCTCACTGCTCACAACTCCTGCAGCAGACTCCAGCCATGTTGCGGCCGTTGCCAAGTTCCTCTTCATCATCTGCCACAAAACAAACAAACAAACAAACAAACTGGAACACGCCATGCTGGCCTCCATCACCATCACTCCACCTGAACCACACCGGCCTGTCCCGGGAAAACTGTCTGCCTCCTCCAAAGCTCCTCGACATTGTGCTCGCCTTGTTTGTCCCAAATCGGTGCCAGAGTGTGACGCCGGGCCTCCCCTGCCCTCCGCGCCCTAGGAGGACAGCAGAGAGAAATGACCAGGGTGTTTGCAAAAAGGGACCAATTCCACCGTCCTTCTCCTTACCTCCCTGACTCATCTCCAGCGCTCATCCGACTCCAAAGGTAGAGGGCAGGCCCTGCAATCCCAAACACAAACACTGACCCCTTTGCCACCTTCTCCTCAATGCCCACCCACCACACACACACACGCACACACACGCACACCAACCCCTTACCTCCTCTCAGCTCTCCGCAGTTTGCGCCATCACCTCTCCAGGCTTGCCTGCGCCACCTGAAAAAGAAACAGATACACGCTCAGAGAGGGCTCAAAGCTGCACCCTCACCAAGCACGCCAAGCGGACACCAAGCGCGCCAAGCGGACCCCAAGATCCCAAATTAGACCCTGAGAACACAAATTAGACCCTAAGTCCTCCAAGCACACTTTAAGATCTCAAATGAGACACTAAGACCTGCAAGCAGACCCTAAGATCACAATTTAGACCCTGAGTCCTCCAAGGAGACCATAAGATCACAACTTAGACCCTAAGTCCTCCAAGCACACCCTAAGAACACAAATGAGACACCAAGCTCACAAATTAGAGCCAAGTCCACAACTTAGACGCCAAGTCCGCAACTTAGACGCCAAGTCTTCCAAGCAGACACTAGGGTCATTAATTGCCCCTTATGTGCACAACTTGGACACAAAGGTCACAATTAAGACACCAAGACCACAAGTAAGACACCAAGAACACAAGTTAGACACCAAGTCCTCCAGGCACACACTAAGGTCATAAGATAGCCTCTAAGTCCACCACTTAGACACCAAGTCCACAACATAGACACCAAGTCCAAAACTTAGACAACAAGTTCTCCAAGGAGACACCTAGTCCACAACTTAGACACCTAGTCCACAACTTAGACAGAAAGCTCTCCAAGAAGACACCAAACTAACAACCTCGACATCAAGACCTCCAAGCAGACACTAAGGTCCTAAATTAGCCAGAAAGTCCACAACTTAGACACCTAGTCCACAACTTATAACCCTATTTCACAACTTAAACACCTAGTCCACAATTTAGACACTAAGTCTTCCAAGGAGACACTAAGGTCATAAATCAGCCTGAAACACCACATCTTAGACGACAAGTGCACAACTTAGACGACAAGTCCACAACTTAGACGACAAGGCCACAACTTAGACGACAAGGCCACAACTTAGACGACAAGGCCACAACTTAGACGACAAGGCCACAACTTAGACGACAAGGCCACAACTTAGACACCAGGTTCTCCAAGGAGACACCTAGTCTACAACTGAGACACCTAGTCCACAACTTAGACGGAAATTCCTCCAAGGAGACACTAAGGTCACAATTTAGACACCAAGGACCCAATTTAGACACCGAGGCCACAACATAGACATCAAGTCCTCCAAACAGACATTAATATGCTAACTTTGCCTCTAAGACCACACCTTAAACACCAAGCCCACTAGTTAGACACGAAGTCCACAAGTTAGACACCAAGGTCAGAATTTAGACACCAAGTGTTCCAAGCAGACACTAAGGTCATATATTAACCTCTAAGCCCACAACTTAGACACCAAGCCCACAACTTAGACACCAAGCCCACAACTTAGACACCAAGCCCACAACTTAGACACCAAGCCCACAACTTAGACACCAAGCCCACAACTTAGACACCAAAACCTCGAAGCAGACACTAAGGTCATAAATAAGCCTCAAATTCCACAACGTAGACACCAGGTCCACAACTTCGACACCAAGCCCACAACTTAGACACCAAGTCCTCCAAGAAGATACTAAGGTCACAACTTAAACATCAAGTCCTCCAACAAGACACTAAGGTCATAAATTATCCTCTAAGTCCACAACTTAGACACCAAATCCACAACTTGGACACCAAGCCCACAACTTAGACACCAAGTCCACAACTTAGACACCAAGTCCACAACTTAGACACCAAGTCCTCCAAGCAGACACTAAGCTCTCACACTAGACCCTCGCACTGCAATCACAAAGACAAATACTGAGCCCCTTTACCATATTCGCGTCAATGCCCACCCACCACACACACACACGCACACAAACCCCTTACCTCCTCTCAGCTCTCCCCAGTTTGCACCATCACCTCTCCAGGCTTGCCTGCGCCACCTGAAAAAGAAACAGATACACGCTCAGAGAGGGCTCAAACCTGCACCCTCACCAAGCACGCCAAGTGGACACCAAGCACGCCAAGCGGACACCAAGCACGCCAAGCGGACACCAAGCACGCCAAGCGGACACCAAGCACGCCAAGCGGACACCAAGCACGCCAAGCGGACCCGAAGATCCCAAATTAGACCATGAGAACACAAATTAGACCCTAAGTCCTCCAAGCACACCTTAAGATCTCCAATGAGACCTGCAAGCAGACCCTAAGATCACAACTTAGACCCTAAGTCCTCCAAGGGGACCCTAAGATCACAACTTAGACCCTAAGTCCTCCAAGGAGACCCTAAGAACACAAATGAGACCCCAAGCTCACAAATTAGAGCCAGGTCCAAAACTTAGACACCAGGTCCGCAACTTAGACAGTAGGTCCACAACTTAGACAACAAGTCCTCCAAGAAGATACTAAGGTCACAACTTATACATCAAGCCCTCCAGCAAGACCCTAAGGTTATAAATTAACCTCTTAGTCCACAACTTAGACACTAAGCCCACAACCTAGACACCAAGTCCACAACTTAGACACCAAGTCCTCCAAACACACACTAAGGTCATAAATTAGCCTCTCAGCCCAAAACATAGACACTAAGACCTCGAAGCAGACACCAAGCACACAACTTAGACACAAAGTCCACAACTTAGACACCAAGTTCTCCAAGCAGACAAGGTCATAGATTAGCCCTGAAGTCCACAACTTAGACACCAAATCCTCCAAGCAGACACTAAGGTCATAAATGAGCATCTCAGTCCACAACTTAGACATCAAGTCCACAAATTAAGACACGAAGTCCACAAATTAGACATGAAGTCTACAACTTTTTCATCAAGTTTTCCAAGCAGAGACTAAGCTCACAACTGAGACACCGAGTCCACAACTGAGACACCTAGTCCACAACTGAGACACCTAGTCCACAACTTAGACACCTAGTCCACAACTGAGACACCAACTCCTCCAAGCAGACACTAAGGTCATAAATAAGCCTCAAATTCCACAACTCTAGACAACAGGTCCACAACATAGACACCAAGCCCACAACTGCCACCAAGTCCACAACTTAGACACCAAGACCACAACTTAGACACCCAGCCCACAACTTAGACACCCAGCCCACAACTTACACACCCAGCCCACAACTTACACACCCAGCCCACAACTTACACACCCAGCCCACAACTTACACACCCAGCCCACAACTTAGACACCAAGGTCATAAATTAGCCCCTAATTCCACAACTTAGACACCAAGTCCACACATTAGACACCAAGTCCTCCAAGCAGACACTAAGGTTACAAAGGAGCATCTCAGTCCACAACATAGACACCAAGTCCACAAATTAGACACGAAGTCTACAACTTAGATATTAAGTCCTCCAAGGTGTCAGCAAGGTCACAACTGAGACACCTAGTCCACAACTGAGACACCTAGTCCACAACTGAGACACCTAGTCCACAACTGAGACACCAACTTCTCCAACAAGACACTAAGGTCATGTATTAACCTCCAAGTCCACAACATAGACACCAAGTCCACAACTTAGACACCAGGTCCACAACTTAGACACCAGGTCCACAACTTAGACACCAGGTCCACAACTTAAGACACCAGGTCCACAACTTAAGACACCAGGTCCACAACATAGAAACCCAGCACACAACTTAGACACCCAGCCCACAACTTAGACACCCAGCCCACAACTTAGACACCCAGCCCACAACTTAGACACCCAGCCCACAACTTAGACACCCAGCCCACAACTTAGACACCAAGCCCACAACTTAGACACCAAGCCCACAACTTAGACACCCAGCCCACAACTTAGACACCAAGTCCTCCAAGGTGACACCAAGGTCACAACTGAGACACCAAGGTCACAACTGAGACACCTAGTCCACAACTGAGACACCTAGTCCATAACTGAGACACCTAGTCCACAACTGAGACACCTGGTACACAATTGAGACATCTAGACCACAACTGAGACACCATCACATCCAAGCAGACACTAAGGTCATAAATAAGCCTCAAATTCCACAACACTAGACACGAGGTCCACAATATAGACACCCAGCCCACAACTTAAGACACCAAGTCCAGAACTTAGACACCTAGTACACAATTGAGACACCTAGTACACAACTGAGACACCAACTTCTCCAACAAGACAATAAGGTCATGTATTAACCTCCAAGTCCACAACTTAGACACCAAGTCCACAACTTAGACACCAAGACCACAACTTAGACACCAAGACCACAACTTAGACACCAAGACCACAACTTAGACACCAAGACCACAACTTAGACACCAAGACCACAACTGAGAGACCTAGTCCACAACTGAGACTTCTAGACCACAACTGAGACACCAACTCCTCCAAGCAGACACTAAGGTCATAAATAAGCCTCAAATTCCACAACTCTAGACACCAGGTCCACAACATAGACACCAAGTCCACAACTTAGACACCAAGTCCACAACTTAGACACCAAGTCCACAACTTAGACACCAAGTCCACAACTTAGACACCAAGTCCACAACTTAGACACCAAGCCCACAACTGCCACCAAGCCCACAACTGCCACCAAGCCCACAACTTAGACACCAAGTCCACAACTTAGACACCCAGCCCACAACTTAGACACCCAGCCCACAACTTAAGACACCAAGTCCACAACTTAGACACCTAGTACACAATTGAGACACCTAGTACACAACTGAGACACCAACTTCTCCAACAAGACAATAAGGTCATGTATTAACCTCCAAGTCCACAACTTAGACACCACGTCCACAACTTAGACACCAAGTCCACAACTTAGACACCAAGACCACAACTTAGACACCAAGACCACAACTTAGACACCAAGACCACAACTTAGACACCCAGCCCACAACTGAGAGACCTAGTCCACAACTGAGACTTCTAGACCACAACTGAGACACCAACTCCTCCAAGCAGACACTAAGGTCATAAATAAGCCTCAAATTCCACAACTCTAGACACCAGGTCCACAACATAGACACCAAGTCCACAACTTAGACACCAAGTCCACAACTTAGACACCAAGTCCTCAACTTAGACACCAAGTCCACAACTTAGACACCAAGTCCACAACATAGACACCAAGTCCACAACTTAGACACCAGGTCCACAACTTAGACACCAGGTCCACAACTTAGACACCAGGTCCACAACTTAGACACCAGGTCCACAACTTAGACACCAGGTCCACAACTTAAGACACCAGGTCCACAACTTAAGACACCAGGTCCACAACATAGAAACCCAGCCCACAACTTAGACACCCAGCCCACAACTTAGACACCCAGCCCACAACTTAGACACCCAGCCCACAACTTAGACACCCAGCCCACAACTTAGACACCAAGCCCACAACTTAGACACCAAGCCCACAACTTAGACACCCAGCCCACAACTTAGACACCCAGCCCACAACTTAGACACCAAGTCCTCCAAGGTGACACCAAGGTCACAACTGAGACACCAAGGTCACAACTGAGACACCTAGTCCACAACTGAGACACCTAGTCCATAACTGAGACACCTAGTCCACAACTGAGACACCTGGTACACAATTGAGACATCTAGACCACAACTGAGACACCATCACATCCAAGCAGACACTAAGGTCATAAATAAGCCTCAAATTCCACAACACTAGACACGAGGTCCACAATATAGACACCCAGCCCACAACTTAAGACACCAAGTCCACAACTTAGACACCTAGTACACAATTGAGACACCTAGTACACAACTGAGACACCAACTTCTCCAACAAGACAATAAGGTCATGTATTAACCTCCAAGTCCACAACTTAGACACCAAGTCCACAACTTAGACACCAAGACCACAACTTAGACACCAAGACCACAACTTAGACACCAAGACCACAACTTAGACACCAAGACCACAACTTAGACACCAAGACCACAACTGAGAGACCTAGTCCACAACTGAGACTTCTAGACCACAACTGAGACACCAACTCCTCCAAGCAGACACTAAGGTCATAAATAAGCCTCAAATTCCACAACTCTAGACACCAGGTCCACAACATAGACACCAAGTCCACAACTTAGACACCAAGTCCACAACTTAGACACCAAGTCCACAACTTAGACACCAAGTCCACAACTTAGACACCAAGTCCACAACTTAGACACCAAGCCCACAACTGCCACCAAGCCCACAACTGCCACCAAGCCCACAACTTAGACACCAAGTCCACAACTTAGACACCCAGCCCACAACTTAGACACCCAGCCCACAACTTAAGACACCAAGTCCACAACTTAGACACCTAGTACACAATTGAGACACCTAGTACACAACTGAGACACCAACTTCTCCAACAAGACCATAAGGTCATGTATTAACCTCCAAGTCCACAACTTAGACACCAAGTCCACAACTTAGACACCAAGTCCACAACTTAGACACCAAGACCACAACTTAGACACCAAGACCACAACTTAGACACCAAGACCACAACTTAGACACCCAGCCCACAACTGAGAGACCTAGTCCACAACTGAGACTTCTAGACCACAACTGAGACACCAACTCCTCCAAGCACACACTAAGGTCATAAATAAGCCTCAAATTCCACAACTCTAGACACCAGGTCCACAACATAGACACCAAGTCCACAACTTAGACACCAAGTCCACAACTTAGACACCAAGTCCTCAACTTAGACACCAAGTCCACAACTTAGACACCAAGTCCACAACTTAGACACCAAGTCCACAACTTAGACACCAAGCCCACAACTGCCACCAAGCCCACAACTGCCACCAAGCCCACAACTGCCACCAAGTCCACAACTTAGACACCAAGTCCACAACTTAGACACCCAGCCCACAACTTAGACACCAAGTCCACAACTTAGACACCCAGCCCACAACCTAGACACCAAGCCCACAAGTTAGACACCAAGGTCATAAATTAGCCCCTAAATCCACAACTTAGACACCAAGTGCACACATTAGACACCAAGTCCTCCAAGCAGACACTAAGGTTACAAAGGAGCATCTCAGTCCACAACATAGAGACCAAGTCCAGAAATTAGACACGAAGTCTACAACTTAGTCATCAAGTCCTCCAAGGTGACACCAAGGTCACAACTGAGACACCTAGTCCACAACTGAGACACCTAGACCACAACTGAGACACCTAGACCACAACTGAGACACCTAGACCACAACTGAGACACCTAGACCACAACTGAGACACCAACTCCTCCAAGCAGACACTAAGGTCATAAATAAGCCTCAAATTCCACAACTATAGACAACAGGTCCACAACATAGACACCAAGTCCTCCAAGAAGATACTAAGGTCACAACTTAAACACCAAGTCCTCCAACAAGACACTAAGGTCATATATTAAACTCCAAGTCCACAACTAGACACCAAGTCCACAACGTAGACACCAAGTCCACAACTTAGACACCAAGTCCACAACTTAGACACCAAGTCCACAACGTAGACACCAAGCCCACAACTTAGACACCCAGCCCACAACTTAGACACCCAGCCCACAACTTAGAAACCCAGCCCACAACTTAGACACCCAGCCCACAACTTAGACACCCAGCCCACAACTTAGACACTGAGCCCACAACTTAGACACCGAGCCCACAACTTAGACATCAAGTCCTACAAGCTGACACCAAGGTCACAACTGAGACACCAAGGTCACAACTGAGACACCAAGGTCACAACTGAGACACCAAGGTCACAACTGAGACACCTAGTCCACAACTGAGACACCTAGTCCACAATTCAGACACCTAGACCACAACTGAGACACCATCACCTCCAAGCAGACACTAAGATCATAAATAAGCCTCAAATTCCACAACTCTAGACACCAGGTCCACAACATAGACACCAAGTCTACAACTTAGACACCAAGTCCACAACTTGGACACCAAGTCCACAACTTAGACACCAAGCCCACAACTTAGACACCAAGCCCACAACTGCCACCAAGTCCTCAAGTTAGACACGAAGCCTACAACTTAGACACAAAGCCCACAACTTAGACAACCAGCCCCACAACTTAGACACCAAGCCCACAACTTAGACACCAAGCCCACAACTTAGACACCAAGCCCACAACTTAGACCCCAAGTCCACAACTGCCACCAAGACCACAACTTGGACACCCAGCCCACAACTTAGACACCCAGCCCAAAACTTAGACACCAAGCCCACAACCTAGACACCAAGACCACAAGTTAGACACCAAGGTCATAAATTAGCCTCTAATTCCACAACTTAGACACCATGTCCACACATTAGACACCAACTCCTCCAAGCAGACACTAAGGTTATAAATGAGCATCTCAGTCCACAACATAGACACCAAGTCCAAAAATTAGACACGAAGTCTACAACTTAGAGATCAAGTCCTCCAAGGTGACACCAAGGTCACAACTGAGACACCTAGTCCACAACTGAGACACCTAGTCGATAATTGAGACATCTAGACCACAAGTGAGACACCAACTCCTCCAATCAGACCCTAAGGTCATAAATAAGCCTCAAATTCCACACCTCTAGACACCAGGTCCACAACATAGACACCAAGTCCACAACTTAGACACCAAGTCCTCCAAGAAGATACTAAGGTTACAAATTAAACACCAAGTCCTCCAACAAGACACTAAGGTCATATATTAACCTCGCAGTCCACAACTTAGACACCAAGTCCACAACTTAGACACCAAGTCCACAACTTAGACACCAAGTCCACAACTTAGACACCAAGCCCATAACTTAGACACCAAGCCCATAACTTAGACACCAAGTCCACAACTTAGACACCAAGTCAACAACTTAGACACCAAGTCCACAACTTAGACACCAAGTCCACAACTTAGACACCAAGTCCACAACTTAGACACCAAGTCCACAACTTAGACACCAAGCCCACAACTTAGACACCCAGCCCACAACTTAGATACCCAGCCCACAACCTAGACACCAAGCCCACAAGTTAGACACCAAGGTCATAAATTAGCCCCTAATTCCACAACTTAGACACCAAGTCCACACATTAGACACCAAGTCCTCCAAGCAGACACTAAGGTTACAAAGGAGCATCTCAGTCCACAACATAGACACCAAGTCCACAAATTAGACAGGAAGTCTACAACCTAGTCATCAAGTCCTCCAAGGTGACACCAAGGTCACAACTGAGACACCTAGTCCACAACTGAGACACCTAGTCCACAACTGAGACACCTAGTCCACAACTGAGACATCTAGACCACAACTGAGACACCAACTCCTCCAAGCAGACACTAAGATCATAAATAAGCCTCAAATTCCACAACTCTAGACACCAGGTCCACAACATAGACACCAAGTCCTCCAAGAAGATACTAAGGTCACAACATAAACATCAAGTCCTCCAACAAGACACTAAGGTCATGTATTAACCTCCAAGTCCACAAGTTAGACACCAAGTCCACAAGTTAGACACCAAGTCCACAAGTTAGACACCAAGCCCACAAGTTAGACACCAAGCCCACAAGTTAGACACCAAGCCCACAAGTTAGACACCAAGCCCACAAGTTAGACACCAAGCCCACAAGTTAGACACCAAGCCCACAAGTTAGACACCAAGCCCACAAGTTAGAAACCCAGTCCACAACTTAGACACCAAACCCACAACTTAGACACCAAACCCACAACTTAGACACCAAACCCACAACTTAGACACCAAGCCCACAACTTAGACACCAAGCCCACAACTTAGACATCAAGCCCACAACTTAGACACCAAGCCCACAACTTAGACACCAAGCCCACAACTTAGACACCAAGCCCACAACTTAGACACCAAGCCCACAACTTAGACACCAAGCCCACAACTTAGACACCAAACCCACAACTTAGACACCAAGCCCACAACTTAGACACCAAGCCCACAACTTAGACACCAAGCCCACAAGTTAGACACCAAGCCCACAAGTTAGACACCAAGCCCACAACTTAGACACCAAGCCCACAACTTAGACACCAAGCCCACAACTTAGACACCAAGCCCACAACTTAGACACCAAGCCCACAACTTAGACATCAAGTCCTCCAAGGTGACACCAAGGTCACAACTGAGACACCAAGGTCACAACTGAGACACCAAGGTCACAACTGAGACTCCAAGGTCACAACTGAGACACCTAGTCCACAACTGAGACACCTAGTCCACAACTGAGACACCTAGTCCACAACTGAGACACCAACTCCTCCAAGCAGACACTAAGGTCATAAATAAGCCTCAAATTCCACAACTCTAGACACCAGGTTCACAACATAGACACCAAGTCCACAACTTGGACACCGAGCCCACAACTTAGACACCCAGCCCACAACTTAGACACCAAGTCCACAACTTAGACACCAAGCCCACAACTTAGACACCAAGTCCTCAACTTAGACACGAAGCCCACAACTTAGACACAAAGCCCACAACTTAGACACAAAGCCCACAACTTAGACACAAAGCCCACAACTTAGACACAAAGCCCACAACTTAGACACCCAGCCCACAACTTCAGACACCAAGACCACAACATAGACACCAAGGTCATAAATTAGCCCCTAATTCCACAACTTAGACACCAAGTCCGTACATTAGACACCAAGTCCTCCAAGCAGACACTAAGGTTATAAATGAGCATCTCAGTCCACAACATAGACACCAAGTCCACAACTTAGACACTAAGTCCTCCAAGAAGATACTAAGGTCACAACTTAAACACCAACTCCTCCAACTAGACACTAAGGTCCTATATTAACTACCAAGTCCACAACTTAGACACCAAGTCCACAACTTAGACACCAAGTCCACAACTTAGACACCAAGTCCACAACTTAGACACCCAGCCCACAACTTAGACACCCAGCCCACAACTTAGACACCCAGCCCACAACTTAGACACCCAGCCCACAACTTAGACACCAAGCCCACAACTTAGACACCAAGCCCACAACTTAGACACCAAGCCCACAACTTAGACACAAAGGTCATAAATTAGCCCCTAATTCCACAACTTAGACACCAAGTCCACATATTAGACACCAAGTCCTCCAAGCAGACACTAATGTTATAAATGAGCATCTCAGTCCACAACTTAGACACCAAGCCCACAACTTAGACACGAAGCCCACAACTTAGACACCAAGCCCACAACTTAGACACCAAGCCCACAACTTAGACACCAAGCCCACAACTTAGACACCTAGTCCACAACTTAGACACAAAGCCCACAACTTAGACACCTAGCCCACAACTTAGACACCTAGCCCACAACTTAGACAACAAGCACACAACTTAGACACCAAGCACACAACTTAGACACCCAGCCCACAAGTTAGACACCCAGCCCACAACTTAGACACCCAGCCCACAACTTAGACACCCAGCCCACAACTTAGACACCAAGTCCACACATTATACACGAAGTCCTCCAAGCAGACACTAAGGTTATAAATGAGCATCTCAGTCCACAACACAGACACCAAGTCCACAAATTAGACACGAAGTCTACAACTTAGACATCAAGTCCTCCAAGGTGACACCAAGGTCACAACTGAGACACCAAGGTCACAACTGAGACACCAAGGTCACAACTGAGACACCAAGGTCACAACTGAGACACCTAGTCCACAACTGAGACACCTAGCCCACAACTGTGACACCTAGCCCACAACTGTGACATCTAGCCCACAACTGATACACCAACTCCTCCAAGCAGACACTAAGGTCATAAATAAGCCTCAAATTCCACAACTCTAGACTCCAGGTCCACAACTTAGACTCCAAGTCCACAACTTAGACACCCAGCCCACAACTTAGACACCCAACCCACAACTTAGACACCCAACCCACAACTTAGACACCCAACCCACAACTTAGACACCAAGCCCACAACTTAGACACCAAGCCCACAACTTAGACACCAAGCCCACAACTTAGACACCAAGCCCACAACTGCCACCAAGTCCTCAACTTAGACACGAAGCCCACAACTTAGACACAAAGCCCACAACTTAGACACCCAGCCCACAACTTAGACACCCAGCCCACAACTTAAGACACCAAGTCCACAACTTAAGACACCAAGTCCACAACTTAAGACACCAAGTCCACAACTTAGACACCAAGGTCATAAATTAGCCCCTAATTCCACAACTTAGACACCAAGTCCACACATTAGACACCAAGTCCTCCAAGCAGACACTAAGGTTATAAATGAGCATCTCAGTCCATAACATAGACACCAAGCCCACAACTTAGACACCAAGCCCACAACTTAGACACCAAGTCCTCCAAGCAGACACTAATGTTATAAATGAGCATCTCAGTCCACAACTTAGACACCAAGCCCACAACTTAGACACCCAGCCCACAACTTAGACACCCAGCCCACAACTTAGACACCCAGCCCACAACTTAGACACCCAGCCCACAACTTAGACACCAAGCCCAAACATAAGACACCAAGTCCACAACTTAGACACCAAGGTCATAAATTAGCCCCTAATTCCACAACGTAGACAGCAGGTCCACACATTAGACATCAACTCCTCCAAGCAGACACTAAGGTCATAAATAAGCCTCAAATTCCACAACTCTAGACACCAGGTCCACAACATAGACACCAAGTCCACAGCTTAGACACCAAGTCCTCCAAGAAGATACTAAGGTCACAACTTAAACACCAAGTCCTCCAACTAGACACTAAGGTCATATATTAACTACCTAGTCCACAACTTAGACACCCAGCCCACAACTTAGACACCCAGCCCACAATTTAGACACCAAGGCCACAACTTAGACACCAAGGCCACAACTTAAGACAACAAGTCCACAACTTAGACACCAAGCTCACAACTTTGACACCAAACCAACAATTTACACACCAAGCCCACAACTTAAGACTCCAAGACCGCAACTTAGACACCAAGGTCATAAATTAGCCCCTAATTCCACAACTTAGACACCAAGTCCACACATTAGACACCAAGTAATCCAAGCAGACACTAAGGTTATAAATGAGCATCTCAGTCCACAAGTTAGACACCAAGCCCACAACTTAGACACCCAGCCAACAACTTAAGACACCAAGACCACAACTTAGACACCAAGGTCATAAATTAACCACTAAGTCCACAACTTAGACACTAAGTCCACACATTAGACACCAACTCCTCCAAGCAGACACTAAGGTTATAAATGAGCATCTCAGTCCACAACATAGACACAAAGTCCACAACTTAGACACCAAGCCCACAACTTAGACCCCAAGCCCACAACTTAGACACCAAGCCCACAACTTAGACACCAAGTCCTCCAAGCAGACACTAATGTTATAAATGAGCATCTCAATCCACAACTTAGACACCAAGCCCACAACTTAGACACCAAGCCCAAACATAAGACACCAAGTCCCCAACTTAGACACCAAGGTCATAAATTAGCCCCTAAATCCACAACTTAGACAGCAGGTCCACACATTAGACATCAAGTCCTCCAAGCAGACACTAAGGTTATAAAAGAGCATCTCAGTCCAAAACATAGACACCAATTCCACAAATGAGACACGAAGTCTGCAACTTAGACATCAAGTCCTCCAAGGTGACACCAAGGTCACAACTGAGACACCTAGTCCACAACTGAGACACCTAATAAACAATTGAGACATCTTGACCACAACTGAGACACCAACTCCTCCAAACAGACACTAAGGTCATAAATAAGCCTCAAATTCCACAACTCTAGACACCAGGTCCACAACATAGACACCAAGCCCACAACTTAGATACTAAGTCCTCCAAGAAGATACTAAGGTCACAACTTAAACACCAAGTCCTCCAACTAGACACTAAGGTCATATATTAACTACCAAGTCCACAACGTAGACACCAAGTCCACAACGTAGACACCAAGTCCACAACGTAGACACCAAGTCCACAACGTAGACACCAAGTCCACAACGTAGACACCAAGTCCACAACGTAGACACGAAGTCCACAACGTAGACACCAAGTCCACAACTTAGAGACCAAGCTCACAACTTAGACACCAAGCCCACAATTTACACACCCAGCCCACAACTTAGACACCAAGCCCACAACTTAAGACTCCATGACCGCAACTTAGACACCAAGGTCATAAATTAGCCTCTAATTCCACAACTTACACACCAAGTCCACACATTAGACACCAAGTCCTCCAAGCAGACACTAAGGTTATAAATGAGCATCTCAGTCCACAACGTAGACACCAAGTCCAAAAATTAGACACCAAGTCTACAACTTAGACACCAAGCCCACAACTTAGACACCCAGCCCACAACGTAGACACCCAGCCCACAACGTAGACACACAGCCCACAACGTAGACACCAAGGCCACAACTTAGACACCAAACCCACAACTTAGACACCAAGGCCACAACGTAGACACCAAGGCCACAACGTAGACACCAAGGCCACAACGTAGACACCAAGGCCACAACGTAGACACCAAGGCCACAACGTAGACACCAAGGCCACAACGTAGACACCAAGTCCACAACTTAGACACCAAGTCCACAACTTAGACACCAAGCTCACAACTTAGACACCAAGCCCACAATTTACACACCAAGCCCACAATTTACACACCAAGCCCACAACTTAGACACCAAGCCCACAACTTAGACACCAAGCCCACAACTTAGACACCAAGCCCACAGCTTAGACACCAAGCCCACAGCTTAGACACCAAGCCCACAGCTTAGACACCAAGCCCACAACTTAAGACTCCAAGACCGCAACTTAGACACCAAGGTCATAAATTAGCCTCTAATTCCACAACTTAGACACCATGTCCACACATTAGACACCAAGTCCTCCAAGCAGACACTAAGGTTATAAATAAGCATCTCAGTCCACAACGTAGACACCAAGTCCAAAAATTAGACACCAAGCACACAACTTAGACACCCAGCCCACAACTTAGACACCCAGCCCACAACTTAGACACCAAGCCCAAACATAAGACACCAAGTCCACAACTTAGACACCAAGGTCATAAATTAGCCCCTAAATCCACAACTTAGACAGCAGGTCCACACATTAGACATCAAGTCCTCCAAGCAGACACTAAGGTTATAAATGAGCATCTCAGTCCAAAACATAGACACCAATTCCACAAATGAGACACGAAGTCTGCAACTTAGACATCAAGTCCTCCAAGGTGACACCAAGGTCACAACTGAGACACCTAGTCCACAACTGAGACACCTAATAAACAATTGAGACATCTAGACCACAACTGAGACACCAACTCCTCCAAACAGACACTAAGGTCATAAATAAGTCTCAAATTCCACAACTCTAGACACCAGGTCCACAACATAGACACCAAGTCCACAACTTAGACACCAAGTCCTCCAAGAAGATACTAAGGTCACAACTTAAACACCAAGTCCTCCAACTAGACACTAAGGTCATATATTAACTACCAAGTCCACAACGGAGACACCAAGTCCTCCAAGCACACACTAAGATCATTAATTAGCCTCTAAGACCACAACTTCAACAACAACTCAACAACTTAGAAACCTAGTTCACAACTTACACAACAAGTCCACACCTTAGAAACCTAGTCCTCCAACCAGACACTAAGGTCATAAATTAGCCTCTAAGTCCACAACTTATACACGTAGTCCACAATTTAGAAACTAAGTCCAAAACATAGACCCCAAGTCCATAATTTAGACACCACGGCCACAACTTAGACACCAAGTCCTCCAAGCAGATACTAAGGTCACAATTTAGACACCAAAGACAAAACTTAGACACCAAGCCCACAACTTAGACCCCAAGCCCACAACTTAGATACCAAGTCCTCCAAGCAGACCCTAAGCTCACACACTAGACCCTCGCCCTGCAATCCCAAACACAAATACTGAGCCCCTTTACCACGTTCTCCTCAACGCCCACCCAACACACACACACACACAAACCCCTTACCTCCTCTCAGCTCTCCGCAGTTTGCGCCATCACCTCTCCAGGCTTGCCTGCGCCACCTGAAAAAGAAACAGATACACGCTCAGAGAGGGCTCAAAGCTGCACCCTCACCAAGCACGCCAAGCGGACACCAAGCGCGCCAAGCGGACCCGAAGATCCCAAATTAGACCCTGAGAACACAAATTAGACCCTAAGTCCTCCAAGCACACCTTAAGATCTCAAATCAGACACTAAGACCTGCAAGCAGACCCTAAGATCACAACTTAGAATCTGAGTCCTCCAAGGAGACCCTAAGATCACAACTTAGACCCTAACTCCTCCAAGCAGACCCTAAGAACACAAATGACACACCAAGATCACAAAGTAGAACTTAAGCTCAAAAATTAGACACTTAGCACACAAATTAGAAACTAAGTCATCCAAATAGACACTAAGATCACCAACTGAACAATAAGTCCTCCAAGCAGACCCTAAGATCACAAGTTAGACACTAAGTCCTCCAGGCAGACATCAAGATCACAACTTAAACCCTAAGTTCACAACTTAGATCCTAAGATTACAACTTAGACACTGCACCCTCCAAACAGGCACTAAGGTCACAACTTAGACCCTAAGATCAACACTTAGACACTACATGCTCCAAACAGACACTAAGATCACAAATTAGACGTGAAGATCACAAAATAGACACTAAATCCACCAAGAAGACACTAAGACCACCAACTGGACACTAAGTCCTCCAGGCACACCATAAGATCACAAATTAGACACTAAGTCCTCCAAGCAGACATCAAGATCACAACTTAGAACCTACGATCACAACTTAAACCCTAAGATCACAACAAAGATTCTAAAATTACAACTTAGACACTGCACCTTCCAAACAGGCACTAAGATCACAACTTAGACCCTAAGATCACAACTTAGACCCTAAGATCACAACTTAGACCCTAAGTCCTCCAAGCAGACCCTAAGAACACAAATGAGACACAAAGCTCACAAAGTAGAACTTAAGCTCAAAAATTAGACACTAAGCACACAAATTAGAAACTAAGTCATCCAAGTAGACACTAAGATCACCAACTGAACAATAAGTCCTCCAAGCAGACCCTAAGATCACAAGTTAGACACTAAGTCCTCCAAGCAGACATCAAGATCACAACTTAGAACATACGATCACAACTTAAACCCTAAGATCACAACTTAGATCCTAAGATTACAACTTAGACACTACACCCTCCAAACAGACACTAAGGTCACAACTTAGACCCTAAGATCGCAACTTAGACACTACATGCTCCAAACAGACACTAAGACCACAAATGAGATGTGAAGATCACAAAATAGACACTAAATCCACCATGAAGACACTAAGATCACCAACTGAACAATAAGTCCTCCAGGCAGACCCTAAGATCACAAATTAGACACTAAGTCCTCCAAGCAGACATCAAGATCACAACTTAGAACCTACGATCACAACTTAAACCCTAAGATCACAACTTAGACACTACACCCTCCAAACAGGCACTAAGGTCACAACTTAGACCCTAAGATCACAACTTAGACACTACATGCTCCAAACAGACACTAAGATCACAAATTAGACGTGAAGATCACAAAATAGACACTAAATCCACCATGAAGACACTAAGATCACCAACTGGACACTAAGTCCTCCAAGCAGACCCTAAGATCACAAGTTAGACACCGAGACCACAAGTTAGACACTACGTCCTCCAAGCAGACACTAAGATGACAAATTAGACCCTAAGATGACAAATTAGACCCTACGATAACAAATTAGACCCTAACAACACAAAGTAGACACTAAGACCTCCAAGCTGGTCCTAAGCTCACAAATTAGACACTCAGTCCACCAAGCAGACCCCAAGATCACAAATTAAACCCTAAGCTCACATATTGAACCCTAAGCTCACATACTGGACCCTTAGACCTCCAAACAGACCCTAACCTCAGAAATCATACACTAAGTCCTCCAAGCAGACCCTGAGCTCACACATTAGACCCTAAGTCCTCCAAGCAGACCCTAAGCTCACACACTACACCCTCGCCCTGCAATCCCAAACACAAATACTGAGCCCCTTTGCCACATTCTCCTCAACGCCCACCCAACACACACACACACACGCACACACCCCTTACCTCCTCACAGCTCTCCGCAGTTTGTGCCATCACCTCTCCAGGCTTGCCTGCGCTACCTGAAAAAGAAACAGATACACGCTCAGAGAGGGCTCAAAGCTGCACCCTCACCAAGCACGCCAAGCGGACACCAAGCGCGCCAAGCGGACCCAAAGATCCCAAATTGGATCCTGAGAACACAAATTAGACCCTCAGTCCTCCAAGCACACCTTAAGATCTCAAATGAGACCTGCAAGCAGACCTTAAGATCAAACTTAGACCCTAAGGCCTCCAAGGAGAAACTAAGATCACAACTTATACCCTAAGTCCTCCAAGCAGACCCTAAGAACACAAATGAGACACCAAGCTCACAAATTAGAGGCAAGTCTGCAACTTAGACGCCAAGTCTTCCAAGCAGACACTAGGGTCATTAATTGCCCCTTATGTGCACAACTTGAACACAAAGGCCACAATTAAGACACCAAGACCACCAGTAAGACACCAAGAACACAAGTTAGACACCAAGTCCTCCAGGCACACACTAAGATCATAAGATAGCCTCTAAGTCCACCACTTAGACACCAAGTCCACAACATAGACACCAAGACCTACAAGCACACACTAAAATCATAAATTAGACTCTAAGTCCACAACTTACACACCAAGTCCAAAACTTAGACAACAAGTTCTCCAAGGAGACACCTAGTCCACAACTTAGACACCTAGTCCACAACTTAGACAGAAAGTTCTCCAAGAAGACACCAAACTAACAACCTCGACATCAAGACCTCCAAGCAGACACTAAGGTCCTAAATTAGCCAGAAAGTCCACAACTTAGACACCTAGTCCACAACTTATAACCCTATTTCACAACTTAAACACCTAGTCCACAAATTAGACACTAAGTCTTCCAAGGAGACACTAAGGTCATAAATCAGCCTGAAACACCACATCTTACACGACAAGTCCACAACTGAGACGACAAGTCCACAACTGAGACGACAAGTCCACAACTGAGACGACAAGTCCACAACTGAGACGACAAGTCCACAACTGAGACGACAAGTCCACAACTGAGACGACAAGTCCACAACTGAGACGACAAGTCCACAACTGAGACGACAAGTCCACAACTGAGACGACAAGTCCACAACTGAGACGACAAGTCCACAACTGAGACGACAAGGCCACAACTGAGACGACAAGGCCACAACTGAGACGACAAGGCCACAACTTAGACGACAAGGCCACAACTTAGACACCAGGTTCTCCAAGGAGACATCTAGTCTACAACTGAGAAACCTACTCCACAACTTAGACGGAAATTCCTCCAAGGAGACACTAAGGTCACAATTTAGACACCAAGGACACAATTTAGACACCGAGGCCACAACATAGACACCAAGTCCTCCAAACAGACATTAATATGCTAACTTTGCCTCTAAGCCCACACCTTAAACACCAAGCCCACTAGTTAGACACGAAGCCCACAAGTTAGACACCAAGGTCAGAATTTAGACACCAAGTGTTCCAAGCAGACACTAAGGTCATATATTAACCTCTAAGCCCACAACTTAGACACCAAGCCCACAACTTAGACACCAAGCCCACAACTTAGACACCAAAACCTCGAAGCAGACACTAAGGTCATAAATAAGCCTCAAATTCCACAACTTAGACACCAGGTCCACAACTTAGACACCAAGCCCACAACTTAGACACCAAGCCCACAACTTAGACACCTAGTACACAACTTAGACACCTAGTACACAACTTAGACACCTACTAGACAACTGAGAAACCAAGTCCAACAAGCAGACACTAAAGTCATAAATAAGGCTCAAATTCCAAAACGCAGACACCAAGTCCGCAAGTTAGACACCAAGACCTCGAATAAGATACTAAAGTAACAACTTATACATCAAGGCCTCCAACAAGACACTGAGGTCATAAATTAATGTCTAAGTCACAACGTAGACACCAACGCCACAACTTAGACACCAAGGCCACAACTTACACCCCCAGACCAAAACTTAGACCCCCAGCCCAAAACTAAAAATCCAAGCCCAAAACTTAAAACCCAAGCCCAAAACTTAAAACCCAAGCCCAAAACTTAAAACCCAAGCCCAAAACTTAAAACCCAAGCCCAGAACTTAAAACCCAAGCCCAAAACTTAAAACCCAAGCCGAAAACCTAAAACCCAAGCCCAAAACTTAAAACCCAAGCCCAAAACTTAAAACCCAAGCCCAAAACTTAAAACCCAAGCCCAAAACTTAAAACCCAAGCCCAAAACTTAAAACCCAAGCCCAAAACTTAAAACCCAAGCCCAAAACTTAAAACCCAAGCCCAAAACTTAGAACCCAAGCCCAAAACTTAAAACCCAAGCCCAAAACTTAAAACCCAAGCCCAAAACTTAAACCCCAAGCCCAAAACTTAGAACCCAAGCCCAAAACTTAACCCCAAGCCCAAAACTCAGACCCCAAGCCCAAAACTTAAAACCCAAGCCCAAAACTCAGACCCCAAGCCCAAAACTTAAAACCCAAGCCCAAAACTTAAAACCCAAGCCCAAAACTTAAAACCCAAGCCCAAAACTTAAAACCCAAGCCCAAAACTCAGACCCCAAGCCCAAAACTCAGACCCCAAGCCCAAAACTCAGACCCCAAGCCCAAAACTCAGACCCCAAGCCCAAAACTCAGACCCCAAGCCCAAAACTCAGACCCCAAGCCCAAAACTCAGACCCCAAGCCCAAAATTCAGACCCCAAGCCCAAACCTCAGACCCCAAGCCCAAAACTCAGACCCCAAGCCCAAAACTCAGACCCCAAGCCCAAAACTCAGACCCCAAGCCCAAAACTTAAAACCCAAGCCCAAAACTTAAAATCCAAGCCCAAAACTTAAAACCCAAGCCCAAAACTTAAAACCCAAGCCCAAAACTTAAAACCCAAGCCCAAAACTTAAAACCCAAGCCCAAAACTTAAAACCCAAGCCCAAAACCTAAAACCCAAGCCCAAAACTTAGAACCCAAGCCCAAAACTTAGAACCCAAGCCCAAAACTTAGAACCCCAAGCCCAAAACTTAGAACCCCAAGCCCAAAACGTAGAACCCAAGCTCAAAACGTAGAACCCAAGATCAAAACGCAGAACCCAAGATCAAAACGTAGAACCCAAGCCCAAAACGTAGAACCCAAGCCCAAAACTTAGAACCCAAGCCCAAAACTTAGAACCCAAGCCCAAAACTTAGAACCCAAGCCCAAAACTTAGAACCCAAGCCCAAAACTTAGAACCCAAGCCCAAAACTTAGAACCCAAGCCCAAAACTTAGAACCCAAGCCCAAAACGTAGAACCCAAGCCCAAAACGTAGAACCCAAGCCCAAAACTTAGAACCCAAGCCCAAAATTTAGAACCCAAGCCCAAAACTTAGAACCCAAGCCCAAAACTTAGAACCCAAGCCCAAAACTTAGAACCCAAGCCCAAAACTTAGAACCCAAGCACACAACTTAAAACCCAAGCACACAACTTAAAACCCCAGCCCAAAACTAAAAACCCAAGCCCAAAACTAAAAACCCAAGCCCAAAACTAAAAACCCAAGCCCAAAACTCAGACCCCAAGCCCAAAACTTAAAACGCAAGCCCAAAACTCAGACCCCAAGCCCAAAACTCAGACCCCAAGCCCAAAACTCAGACCCCAAGCCCAAAACTCAGACCCCAAGCCCAAAACTCAGAAACCCAAGCCCAAAACTCAGACCCCAAGCCCAAAACTCAGACCCCAAGCCCAAAACTCAGACCCCAAGCCCAAAACTCAGACCTCAAGCCCAAAACTCAGACCCCAAGCCCAAAACTCAGACCCCAAGCCCAAAACTCAGACCCCAAGCCCAAAACTCAGACCCCAAGCCCAAAACGTAGAACCCAAGCCCAAAACGTAGAACCCAAGCCCAAAACGTAGAACCCAAGCCCAAAACTTAGAACCCAAGCCCAAAACGTAGAACCCAAGCCCAAATCTAGAACCCAAGCCCAAAACTCAGACCCCAAGCCCAAAACTCAGACCCCAAGCTCAAAACTCAGACCCCAAGCTCAAAACTCAGACCCCAAGCTCAAAACTCAGACCCCAAGCTCAAAACTCAGACCCCCAGCCCAAAACTCAGACCTCAAGCCCAAAACTCAGACCCCAAGCGCAAAACTCAGACCCCAAGCCCAAAACTCAGACCCCAAGCCCAAAACTCAGACCCCCAGCCCAAAACTCAGACCCCCAGCCCAAAACTCAGACCCCCAGCCCAAAACTCAGACCTCAAGCCCAAAACTCAGACCCCAAGCCCAAAACTCAGACCCCAAGCCCAAAACTCAGACCTCAAGCCCAAAACTCAGACCCCAAGCCCAAAACTCAGACCCCAAGCCCAAAACTCAGACCCCAAGCCCAAAACTCAGACCCCAAGCCCAAAACTCAGACCCCAAGCCCAAAACTCAGACCCCAAGCCCAAAACTCAGACCCCAAGCCCAAAACTCAGACCCCAAGCCCAAAACTTAAAACCCAAAACTTAAAACCCAAGCCCAAAACTTAAAACCCAAGCCCAAAACTTAAAACCCAAGCCCAAAACTTAGAACCCAAGCCCAAAACTTAGAACCCAAGCCCAAAACTTAGAACCCAAGCCCAAAACTTAGAACCCAAGCCCAAAACTTAGAACCCAAGCACACAACTTAGAACCCAAGCACACAACTTAGAACCCAAGCCCACAACTTAAAACCCAAGCACACAACTTAAAACCCCAGCCCAAAACTAAAAACCCAAGCCCAAAACTAAATACCCAAGCCCAAAACTAAAAACCCAAGCCCAAAACTAAAAACCCAAGCCCAAAACTTAGACACCAAGCCCAAAACTCAGACCCCCAGCCCAAAACGTAGACCCCAAGCCCAAAACTCAGACCCCAAGCCCAAAACTCAGACCCCAAGCCCAAAACTCAGACCCCAAGCCCAAAACTCAGACCCCAAGCCCAAAACTCAGACCCCAAGCCCAAAACTCAGACCCCAAGCCCAAAACTCAGACCCCAAGCCCAAAACTCAGACCCCAAGCCCAAAACTTAAAACCCAAGCCCAAAACTTAAAACCCAAGCCCAAAACTTAAAACCCAAGCCCAAAACTTAAAACCCAAGCCCAAAACTTAGAACCCAAGCCCAAAACTTAGAACCCAAGCCCAAAACTTAGAACCCAAGCCCAAAACTTAGAACCCCAAGCCCAAAACTTAGAACCCCAAGCCCAAAACTTAGAACCCCAAGCCCAAAACTTAGAACCCCAAGCCCAAAACTTAGAACCCCAAGCCCAAAACTTAGAACCCAAGCTCAAAACGTAGAACCCAAGCTCAAAACGCTGAACCCAAGATCAAAACGTAGAACCCAAGCCCAAAACGTAGAACCCAAGCCCAAAACTTAGAACCCAAGCCCAAAACTTAGAACCCAAGCCCAAAACTTAGAACCCAAGCCCAAAACTTAGAACCCAAGCCCAAAACTTAGAACCCAAGCCCAAAACTTAGAACCCAAGCCCAAAACTTAGAACCCAAGCCCAAAACTTAGAACCCAAGCCCAAAACTTAGAACCCAAGACCAAAACGTAGAACCCAAGCCCAAAACTTAGAACCCAAGCCCAAAACTTAGAACCCAAGCCCAAAATTTAGAACCCAAGCCCAAAACTTAGAACCCAAGCCCAAAACTTAGAACCCAAGCCCAAAACTTAGAACCCAAGCCCAAAACTTAGAACCCAAGCCCAAAACTTAGAACCCAAGCCCAAAACTTAGAACCCAAGCCCACAACTTAAAACCCAAGCACACAACTTAAAACCCCAGCCCAAAACTAAAAACCCAAGCCCAAAACTAAAAACCCAAGCCCAAAACTAAAAACCCAAGCCCAAAACTCAGACCCCAAGCCCAAAACTCAGACCCCAAGCCCAAAACTCAGACCCCAAGCCCAAAACTCAGACCCCAAGCCCAAAACTCAGACCCCAAGCCCAAAACTCAGACCCCAAGCCCAAAACTCAGACCCCAAGCCCAAAACTCAGACCCCAAGCCCAAAACTCAGACCCCAAGCCCAAAACTCAGACCCCAAGCCCAAAACTCAGACCCCAAGCCCAAAACTCAGACCCCAAGCCCAAAACTCAGACCCCAAGCCCAAACCTCAGACCCCAAGCCCAAAACTCAGACCCCAAGCCCACAACTTAAAACCCAAGCCCAAAACGTAGAACCCAAGCCCAAAACTTAGAACCCAAGCCCAAAACTTAGAACCCAAGCCCAAAACGTAGAACCCAAGCCCAAAACTCAGACCCCAAGCCCAAAACTCAGACCCCAAGCTCAAAACTCAGACCCCAAGCTCAAAACTCAGACCCCAAGCTCAAAACTCAGACCCCCAGCCCAAAACTCAGACCCCAAGCCCAAAACTCAGACCCCAAGCCCAAAACTCAGACCCCCAGCCCAAAACTCAGACCCCCAGCCCAAAACTCAGACCCCAAGCCCAAAACTCAGACCCCAAGCCCAAAACTCAGACCCCCAGCCCAAAATTCAGACCCCAAGCCCAAAACTCAGACCCCCAGCCCAAAACTCAGACCCCAAGCCCAAAACTCAGACCTCAAGCCCAAAACTCAGACCTCAAGCCCAAAACTCAGACCCCAAGCCCAAAACTCAGACCCCAAGCCCAAAACTCAGACCCCAAGCCCAAAACTCAGACCCCAAGCCCAAAACTCAGACCCCAAGCCCAAAACTTAAAATCCAAAACTTAAAACCCAAGCCCAAAACTTAAAACCCAAGCCCAAAACTTAAAACCCAAGCCCAAAACTTAAAACCCAAGCCCAAAACTTAAAACCCAAACCCAAAACTTAAAACCCAAGCCCAAAACTTCGAACTCAAGCCCAAAACTTCGAACCCAAGCCCAAAACTTAGAACCCCAAGCCCAAAACTTAGAACCCCAAGCCCAAAACGTAGAACCCAAGCCCAAAACTTAGAACCCAAGCCCAAAACTTAGAACCCAAGCCCAAAACTTAGAACCCAAGCCCAAAACGTAGAACCCAAGCCCAAAACTTAGAACCCAAGCCCAAAACTTAGAACCCAAGCCCAAAACTTAGAACCCAAGCCCAAAACTTAGAACCCAAGCCCAAAACTTAGAACCCAAGCACACAACTTAAAACCCAAGCACACAACTTAAAACCCCAGCCCAAAACTAAAAACCCAAGCCCAAAACTAAAAACCCAAGCCCAAAACTAAAAACCCAAGCCCAAAACTCAGACCCCAAGCCCAAAACTTAAAACGCAAGCCCAAAACTCAGACCCCAAGCCCAAAACTCAGACCCCAAGCCCAAAACTCAGACCCCAAGCCCAAAACTCAGACCCCAAGCCCAAAACTCAGACCCCAAGCCCAAAACGTAGAACCCAAGCCCAAAACGTAGAACCCAAGCCCAAAACGTAGAACCCAAGCCCAAAACTTAGAACCCAAGCCCAAAACGTAGAACCCAAGCCCAAATCTAGAACCCAAGCCCAAAACTCAGACCCCAAGCCCAAAACTCAGACCCCAAGCTCAAAACTCAGACCCCAAGCTCAAAACTCAGACCCCAAGCTCAAAACTCAGACCCCAAGCTCAAAACTCAGACCCCCAGCCCAAAACTCAGACCTCAAGCCCAAAACTCAGACCCCAAGCGCAAAACTCAGACCCCAAGCCCAAAACTCAGACCCCAAGCCCAAAACTCAGACCCCCAGCCCAAAACTCAGACCCCCAGCCCAAAACTCAGACCCCCAGCCCAAAACTCAGACCTCAAGCCCAAAACTCAGACCCCAAGCCCAAAACTCAGACCCCAAGCCCAAAACTCAGACCTCAAGCCCAAAACTCAGACCCCAAGCCCAAAACTCAGACCCCAAGCCCAAAACTCAGACCCCAAGCCCAAAACTCAGACCCCAAGCCCAAAACTCAGACCCCAAGCCCAAAACTCAGACCCCAAGCCCAAAACTCAGACCCCAAGCCCAAAACTTAAAACCCAAAACTTAAAACCCAAGCCCAAAACTTAAAACCCAAGCCCAAAACTTAAAACCCAAGCCCAAAACTTAGAACCCAAGCCCAAAACTTAGAACCCAAGCCCAAAACTTAGAACCCAAGCCCAAAACTTAGAACCCAAGCACACAACTTAGAACCCAAGCCCACAACTTAAAACCCAAGCACACAACTTAAAACCCCAGCCCAAAACTAAAAACCCAAGCCCAAAACTAAAAACCCAAGCCCAAAACTAAAAACCCAAGCCCAAAACTCAGACCCCAAGCCCAAAACTCAGACCCCCAGCCCAAAACTCAGACCCCAAGCCCAAAACTCAGACCCCAAGCCCAAAACTCAGACCCCAAGCCCAAAACTCAGACCCCAAGCCCAAAACTCAGACCCCAAGCCCAAAACTCAGACCCCAAGCCCAAAACTCAGACCCCAAGCCCAAAAGTCAGACCCCAATCCCAAAACTTAAAACCCAAGCCCAAAACTTAAAACCCAAGCCTAAAACTTAAAACCCAAGCCCAAAACTTAAAACCCAAGCCCAAAACTTAGAACCCAAGCCCAAAACTTAGAACCCAAGCCCAAAACTTAGAACCCAAGCCCAAAACTTAGAACCCCAAGCCCAAAACTTAGAACCCCAAGCCCAAAACTTAGAACCCCAAGCCCAAAACTTAGAACCCCAAGCCCAAAACTTAGAACCCCAAGCCCAAAACTTAGAACCCAAGCTCAAAACGTAGAACCCAAGCTCAAAACGCTGAACCCAAGATCAAAACGTAGAACCCAAGCCCAAAACTTAGAACCCAAGCCCAAAACTTAGAACCCAAGCCCAAAACTTAGAACCCAAGCCCAAAACTTAGAACCCAAGCCCAAAACTTAGAACCCAAGCCCAAAACTTAGAACCCAAGACCAAAACGTAGAACCCAAGCCCAAAACTTAGAACCCAAGCCCAAAACTTAGAACCCAAGCCCAAAATTTAGAACCCAAGCCCAAAACTTAGAACCCAAGCCCAAAACTTAGAACCCAAGCCCAAAACTTAGAACCCAAGCCCAAAACTTAGAACCCAAGCCCAAAACTTAGAACCCAAGCCCACAACTTAAAACCCAAGCACACAACTTAAAACCCCAGCCCAAAACTAAAAACCCAAGCCCAAAACTAAAAACCCAAGCCCAAAACTAAAAACCCAAGCCCAAAACTCAGACCCCAAGCCCAAAACTCAGACCCCAAGCCCAAAACTCAGACCCCAAGCCCAAAACTCAGACCCCAAGCCCAAAACTCAGACCCCAAGCCCAAAACTCAGACCCCAAGCCCAAAACTCAGACCCCAAGCCCAAAACTCAGACCCCAAGCCCAAAACTCAGACCCCAAGCCCAAAACTCAGACCCCAAGCCCAAAACTCAGACCCCAAGCCCACAACTTAAAACCCAAGCCCAAAACGTAGAACCCAAGCCCAAAACTTAGAACCCAAGCCCAAAACTTAGAACCCAAGCCCAAAACGTAGAACCCAAGCCCAAAACTCAGACCCCAAGCCCAAAACTCAGACCCCAAGCTCAAAACTCAGACCCCAAGCTCAAAACTCAGACCCCAAGCTCAAAACTCAGACCCCCAGCCCAAAACTCAGACCCCAAGCCCAAAACTCAGACCCCAAGCCCAAAACTCAGACCCCCAGCCCAAAACTCAGACCCCCAGCCCAAAACTCAGACCCCAAGCCCAAAACTCAGACCCCAAGCCCAAAACTCAGACCCCAAGCCCAAAACTCAGACCCCCAGCCCAAAATTCAGACCCCAAGCCCAAAACTCAGACCCCCAGCCCAAAACTCAGACCCCAAGCCCAAAACTCAGACCTCAAGCCCAAAACTCAGACCCCAAGCCCAAAACTCAGACCCCAAACCCAAAACTCAGACCCCAAGCCCAAAACTCAGACCCCAAGCCCAAAACTTAAAATCCAAAACTTAAAACCCAAGCCCAAAACTTAAAACCCAAGCCCAAAACTTAAAACCCAAGCCCAAAACTTAAAACCCAAGCCCAAAACTTAAAACCCAAGCCCAAAACTTAAAACCCAAGCCCAAAACTTAAAACCCAAGCCCAAAACTTCGAACTCAAGCCCAAAACTTCGAACCCAAGCCCAAAACTTAGAACCCCAAGCCCAAAACTTAGAACCCCAAGCCCAAAACGTAGAACCCAAGCCCAAAACTTAGAACCCAAGCCCAAAACTTAGAACCCAAGCCCAAAACTTAGAACCCAAGCCCAAAACGTAGAACCCAAGCCCAAAACTTAGAACCCAAGCCCAAAACTTAGAACCCAAGCCCAAAACTTAGAACCCAAGCCCAAAACTTAGAACCCAAGCCCAAAACGTAGAACCCAAGCCCAAAACTTAGAACCCAAGCCCAAAACGTAGAACCCAAGCCCAAAACGTAGAACCCAAGCCCAAAACTTAGAACCCAAGCCCAAAATTTAGAACCCAAGCCCAAAACTTAGAACCCAAGCCCAAAACTTAGAACCCAAGCCCAAAACTTAGAACCCAAGCACACAACTTAAAACCCAAGCACACAACTTAAAACCCCAGCCCAAAACTAAAAACCCAAGCCCAAAACTAAAAACCCAAGCCCAAAACTAAAAACCCAAGCCCAAAACTCAGACCCCAAGCCCAAAACTTAAAACGCAAGCCCAAAACTCAGACCCCAAGCCCAAAACTCAGACCCCAAGCCCAAAACTCAGACCCCAAGCCCAAAACTGAGACCCCAAGCCCAAAACTCAGACCCCAAGCCCAAAACTCAGACCCCAAGCCCAAAACTCAGACCCCAAGCCCAAAACTTAAAACCCAAGCCCAAAACTTAAAACCCAAGCCCAAAACTTAAAACCCAAGCCCAAAACTTAGAACCCAAGCCCAAAACTTAGAACCCCAAGCCCAAAACTTAGAACCCCAAGCCCAAAACTTAGAACCCCAAGCCCAAAACTTAGAACCCCAAGCCCAAAACTTAGAACCCCAAGCCCAAAACGTAGAACCCAAGCTCAAAACGTAGAACCCAAGCTCAAAACGCTGAACCCAAGATAAAAACGTAGAACCCAAGCCCAAAACTTAGAACCCAAGCCCAAAACTTAGAACCCAAGCCCAAAACTTAGAACCCAAGCCCAAAACTTAGAACCCAAGCCCAAAACTTAGAACCCAAGCCCAAAACTTAGAACCCAAGACCAAAACTTAGAACCCAAGACCAAAACGTAGAACCCAAGCCCAAAACTTAGAACCCAAGCCCAAAACTTAGAACCCAAGCCCAAAATTTAGAACCCAAGCCCAAAACTTAGAACCCAAGCCCAAAACTTAGAACCCAAGCCCAAAACTTAGAACCCAAGCCCAAAACTTAGAACCCAAGCCCAAAACTTAGAACCCAAGCCCACAACTTAAAACCCAAGCACACAACTTAAAACCCCAGCCCAAAACTAAAAACCCAAGCCCAAAACTAAAAACCCAAGCCCAAAACTTAGAACCCCAAGCCCAAAACTTAGAACCCCAAGCCCAAAACTTAGAACCCCAAGCCCAAAACTTAGAACCCCAAGCCCAAAACGTAGAACCCAAGCTCAAAACGTAGAACCCAAGCTCAAAACGCTGAACCCAAGATCAAAACGTAGAACCCAAGCCCAAAACTTAGAACCCAAGCCCAAAACTTAGAACCCAAGCCCAAAACTTAGAACCCAAGCCCAAAACTTAGAACCCAAGCCCAAAACTTAGAACCCAAGCCCAAAACTTAGAACCCAAGCCCAAAACTTAGAACCCAAGCCCAAAACGTAGAACCCAAGCCCAAAACTTAGAACCCAAGCCCAAAACTTAGAACCCAAGCCCAAAATTTAGAACCCAAGCCCAAAACTTAGAACCCAAGCCCAAAACTTAGAACCCAAGCCCAAAACTTAGAACCCAAGCCCAAAACTTAGAACCCAAGCCCAAAACTTAGAACCCAAGCCCACAACTTAAAACCCAAGCACACAACTTAAAACCCCAGCCCAAAACTAAAAACCCAAGCCCAAAACTAAAAACCCAAGCCCAAAACTAAAAACCCAAGCCCAAAACTCAGACCCCAAGCCCAAAACTCAGACCCCAAGCCCAAAACTCAGACCCCAAGCCCAAAACTCAGACCCCAAGCCCAAAACTCAGACCCCAAGCCCAAAACTCAGACCCCAAGCCCAAAACTCAGACCCCAAGCCCAAAACTCAGACCCCAAGCCCAAAACTTAAAATCCAAAACTTAAAACCCAAGCCCAAAACTTAAAACCCAAGCCCAAAACTTAAAACCCAAGCCCAAAACTTAAAACCCAAGCCCAAAACTTAAAACCCAAACCCAAAACTTAAAACCCAAGCCCAAAACTTAAAACCCAAGCCCAAAACTTCGAACTCAAGCCCAAAACTTCGAACCCAAGCCCAAAACTTAGAACCCCAAGCCCAAAACTTAGAACCCCAAGCCCAAAACGTAGAACCCAAGCCCAAAACTTAGAACCCAAGCCCAAAACTTAGAACCCAAGCCCAAAACTTAGAACCCAAGCCCAAAACGTAGAACCCAAGCCCAAAACTTAGAACCCAAGCCCAAAACTTAGAACCCAAGCCCAAAACTTAGAACCCAAGCCCAAAACTTAGAACCCAAGCCCAAAACTTAGAACCCAAGCACACAACTTAAAACCCAAGCACACAACTTAAAACCCCAGCCCAAAACTAAAAACCCAAGCCCAAAACTAAAAACCCAAGCCCAAAACTAAAAACCCAAGCCCAAAACTCAGACCCCAAGCCCAAAACTTAAAACGCAAGCCCAAAACTCAGACCCCAAGCCCAAAACTCAGACCCCAAGCCCAAAACTCAGACCCCAAGCCCAAAACTCAGACCCCAAGCCCAAAACTCAGACCCCAAGCCCAAAACGTAGAACCCAAGCCCAAAACGTAGAACCCAAGCCCAAAACGTAGAACCCAAGCCCAAAACTTAGAACCCAAGCCCAAAACGTAGAACCCAAGCCCAAATCTAGAACCCAAGCCCAAAACTCAGACCCCAAGCCCAAAACTCAGACCCCAAGCTCAAAACTCAGACCCCAAGCTCAAAACTCAGACCCCAAGCTCAAAACTCAGACCCCAAGCTCAAAACTCAGACCCCCAGCCCAAAACTCAGACCTCAAGCCCAAAACTCAGACCCCAAGCGCAAAACTCAGACCCCAAGCCCAAAACTCAGACCCCAAGCCCAAAACTCAGACCCCCAGCCCAAAACTCAGACCCCCAGCCCAAAACTCAGACCCCCAGCCCAAAACTCAGACCTCAAGCCCAAAACTCAGACCCCAAGCCCAAAACTCAGACCCCAAGCCCAAAACTCAGACCTCAAGCCCAAAACTCAGACCCCAAGCCCAAAACTCAGACCCCAAGCCCAAAACTCAGACCCCAAGCCCAAAACTCAGACCCCAAGCCCAAAACTCAGACCCCAAGCCCAAAACTCAGACCCCAAGCCCAAAACTCAGACCCCAAGCCCAAAACTTAAAACCCAAAACTTAAAACCCAAGCCCAAAACTTAAAACCCAAGCCCAAAACTTAAAACCCAAGCCCAAAACTTAGAACCCAAGCCCAAAACTTAGAACCCAAGCCCAAAACTTAGAACCCAAGCCCAAAACTTAGAACCCAAGCCCAAAACTTAGAACCCAAGCACACAACTTAGAACCCAAGCCCACAACTTAAAACCCAAGCACACAACTTAAAACCCCAGCCCAAAACTAAAAACCCAAGCCCAAAACTAAAAACCCAAGCCCAAAACTAAAAACCCAAGCCCAAAACTCAGACCCCAAGCCCAAAACTCAGACCCCCAGCCCAAAACTCAGACCCCAAGCCCAAAACTCAGACCCCAAGCCCAAAACTCAGACCCCAAGCCCAAAACTCAGACCCCAAGCCCAAAACTCAGACCCCAAGCCCAAAACTCAGACCCCAAGCCCAAAACTCAGACCCCAAGCCCAAAACTTAAAACCCAAGCCCAAAACTTAAAACCCAAGCCCAAAACTTAAAACCCAAGCCCAAAACTTAAAACCCAAGCCCAAAACTTAGAACCCAAGCCCAAAACTTAGAACCCAAGCCCAAAACTTAGAACCCAAGCCCAAAACTTAGAACCCAAGCCCAAAACTTAGAACCCAAGACCAAAACGTAGAACCCAAGCCCAAAACTTAGAACCCAAGCCCAAAACTTAGAACCCAAGCCCAAAATTTAGAACCCAAGCCCAAAACTTAGAACCCAAGCCCAAAACTTAGAACCCAAGCCCAAAACTTAGAACCCAAGCCCAAAACTTAGAACCCAAGCCCAAAACTTAGAACCCAAGCCCACAACTTAAAACCCAAGCACACAACTTAAAACCCCAGCCCAAAACTAAAAACCCAAGCCCAAAACTAAAAACCCAAGCCCAAAACTAAAAACCCAAGCCCAAAACTCAGACCCCAAGCCCAAAACTCAGACCCCAAGCCCAAAACTCAGACCCCAAGCCCAAAACTCAGACCCCAAGCCCAAAACTCAGACCCCAAGCCCAAAACTCAGACCCCAAGCCCAAAACTCAGACCCCAAGCCCAAAACTCAGACCCCAAGCCCAAAACTCAGACCCCAAGCCCAAAACTCAGACCCCAAGCCCAAAACTCAGACCCCAAGCCCAAAACTCAGACCCCAAGCCCACAACTTAAAACCCAAGCCCAAAACGTAGAACCCAAGCCCAAAACTTAGAACCCAAGCCCAAAACTTAGAACCCAAGCCCAAAACGTAGAACCCAAGCCCAAAACTCAGACCCCAAGCCCAAAACTCAGACCCCAAGCTCAAAACTCAGACCCCAAGCTCAAAACTCAGACCCCAAGCTCAAAACTCAGACCCCCAGCCCAAAACTCAGACCCCAAGCCCAAAACTCAGACCCCAAGCCCAAAACTCAGACCCCCAGCCCAAAACTCAGACCCCCAGCCCAAAACTCAGACCCCAAGCCCAAAACTCAGACCCCAAGCCCAAAACTCAGACCCCAAGCCCAAAACTCAGACCCCCAGCCCAAAATTCAGACCCCAAGCCCAAAACTCAGACCCCCAGCCCAAAACTCAGACCCCAAGCCCAAAACTCAGACCTCAAGCCCAAAACTCAGACCCCAAGCCCAAAACTCAGACCCCAAGCCCAAAACTCAGACCCCAAGCCCAAAACTCAGACCCCAAGCCCAAAACTCAGACCCCAAGCCCAAAACTTAAAATCCAAAACTTAAAACCCAAGCCCAAAACTTAAAACCCAAGCCCAAAACTTAAAACCCAAGCCCAAAACTTAAAACCCAAGCCCAAAACTTAAAACCCAAGCCCAAAACTTAAAACCCAAGCCCAAAACTTCGAACTCAAGCCCAAAACTTCGAACCCAAGCCCAAAACTTAGAACCCCAAGCCCAAAACTTAGAACCCCAAGCCCAAAACGTAGAACCCAAGCCCAAAACTTAGAACCCAAGCCCAAAACTTAGAACCCAAGCCCAAAACTTAGAACCCAAGCCCAAAACGTAGAACCCAAGCCCAAAACTTAGAACCCAAGCCCAAAACTTAGAACCCAAGCCCAAAACGTAGAACCCAAGCCCAAAACTTAGAACCCAAGCCCAAAACTTAGAACCCAAGCCCAAAACTTAGAACCCAAGCCCAAAACTTAGAACCCAAGCCCAAAACTTAGAACCCAAGCCCAAAACGTAGAACCCAAGCCCAAAACGTAGAACCCAAGCCCAAAACTTAGAACCCAAGCCCAAAATTTAGAACCCAAGCCCAAAACTTAGAACCCAAGCCCAAAACTTAGAACCCAAGCCCAAAACTTAGAACCCAAGCCCAAAACTTAGAACCCAAGCACACAACTTAAAACCCAAGCACACAACTTAAAACCCCAGCCCAAAACTAAAAACCCAAGCCCAAAACTAAAAACCCAAGCCCAAAACTAAAAACCCAAGCCCAAAACTCAGACCCCAAGCCCAAAACTTAAAACGCAAGCCCAAAACTCAGACCCCAAGCCCAAAACTCAGACCCCAAGCCCAAAACTCAGACCCCAAGCCCAAAACTCAGACCCCAAGCCCAAAACTCAGACCCCAAGCCCAAAACTCAGACCCCAAGCCCAAAACTCAGACCCCAAGCCCAAAACTCAGACCCCAAGCCCAAAACTCAGACCCCAAGCCCAAAACTTAAAACCCAAGCCCAAAACTTAAAACCCAAGCCCAAAACTTAAAACCCAAGCCCAAAACTTAGAACCCAAGCCCAAAACTTAGAACCCAAGCCCACAACTTAAAACCCAAGCACACAACTTAAAACCCCAGCCCAAAACTAAAAACCCAAGCCCAAAACTAAAAACCCAAGCCCAAAACTTAGAACCCCAAGCCCAAAACTTAGAACCCCAAGCCCAAAACTTAGAACCCCAAGCCCAAAACTTAGAACCCCAAGCCCAAAACGTAGAACCCAAGCTCAAAACGTAGAACCCAAGCTCAAAACGCTGAACCCAAGATCAAAACGTAGAACCCAAGCCCAAAACTTAGAACCCAAGCCCAAAACTTAGAACCCAAGCCCAAAACTTAGAACCCAAGCCCAAAACTTAGAACCCAAGCCCAAAACTTAGAACCCAAGCCCAAAACTTAGAACCCAAGCCCAAAACTTAGAACCCAAGACCAAAACGTAGAACCCAAGCCCAAAACTTAGAACCCAAGCCCAAAATTTAGAACCCAAGCCCAAAACTTAGAACCCAAGCCCAAAACTTAGAACCCAAGCCCAAAACTTAGAACCCAAGCCCAAAACTTAGAACCCAAGCACACAACTTAGAACCCAAGCCCACAACTTAAAACCCAAGCCCACAACTTAAAACCCCAGCCCAAAACTAAAAACCCAAGCCCAAAACTAAAAACCCAAGCCCAAAACTAAAAACCCAAGCCCAAAACTCAGACCCCAAGCCCAAAACTCAGACCCCCAGCCCAAAACTCAGACCCCCAGCCCAAAACTCAGACCCCCAGCCCAAAACTCAGACCCCAAGCCCAAAACTCAGACCCCAAGCCCAAAACTCAGACCCCAAGCCCAAAACTCAGACCCCAAGCCCAAAACTCAGACCCCAAGCCCAAAACTCAGACCCCAAGCCCAAAACTTAAAACCCAAGCCCAAAACTTAAAACCCAAGCCCAAAACTTAAAACCCAAGCCCAAAACTTAAAACCCAAGCCCAAAACTTAGAACCCAAGCCCAAAACTTAGAACCCAAGCCCAAAACTTAGAACCCAAGCCCAAAACTTAGAACCCCAAGCCCAAAACTTAGAACCCCAAGCCCAAAACTTAGAACCCCAAGCCCAAAACTTAGAACCCCAAGCCCAAAACTTAGAACCCCAAGCCCAAAACGTAGAACCCAAGCTCAAAACGTAGAACCCAAGCTCAAAACGCTGAACCCAAGATCAAAACGTAGAACCCAAGCCCAAAACTTAGAACCCAAGCCCAAAACTTAGAACCCAAGCCCAAAACTTAGAACCCAAGCCCAAAACTTAGAACCCAAGCCCAAAACTTAGAACCCAAGCCCAAAACTTAGAACCCAAGCCCAAAACTTAGAACCCAAGACCAAAACGTAGAACCCAAGCCCAAAACTTAGAACCCAAGCCCAAAACTTAGAACCCAAGCCCAAAATTTAGAACCCAAGCCCAAAACTTAGAACCCAAGCCCAAAACTTAGAACCCAAGCCCAAAACTTAGAACCCAAGCCCAAAACTTAGAACCCAAGCCCACAACTTAAAACCCAAGCACACAACTTAAAACCCCAGCCCAAAACTAAAAACCCAAGCCCAAAACTAAAAACCCAAGCCCAAAACTAAAAACCCAAGCCCAAAACTCAGACCCCAAGCCCAAAACTCAGACCCCAAGCCCAAAACTCAGACCCCAAGCCCAAAACTCAGACCCCAAGCCCAAAACTCAGACCCCAAGCCCAAAACTCAGACCCCAAGCCCAAAACTCAGACCCCAAGCCCAAAACTCAGACCCCAAGCCCAAAACTCAGACCCCAAGCCCAAAACTCAGACCCCAAGCCCAAAACTCAGACCCCAAGCCCAAAACTCAGACCCCAAGCCCAAAACTCAGACCCCAAGCCCAAAACTTAAAACCCAAGCCCAAAACTTAGAACACAAGCCCAAAACGTAGAACCCAAGCCCAAAACTCAGACCCCAAGCCCAAAACTCAGACCCCAAGCTCAAAACTCAGACCCCAAGCTCAAAACTCAGACCCCCAGCCCAAAACTCAGACCCCCAGCCCAAAACTCAGACCCCAAGCCCAAAACTCAGACCCCAAGCCCAAAACTCAGACCCCCAGCCCAAAACTCAGACCCCAAGCCCAAAACTCAGACCCCAAGCCCAAAACTCAGACCCCCAGCCCAAAATTCAGACCCCAAGCCCAAAACTCAGACCTCCAGCCCAAAACTCAGACCCCAAGCCCAAAACTCAGACCTCAAGCCCAAAACTCAGACCCCAAGCCCAAAACTCAGACCCCAAGCCCAAAACTCAGACCCCAAGCCCAAAACTCAGACCCCAAGCCCAAAACTCAGACCCCAAGCCCAAAACTCAGACCCCAAGCCCAAAACTTAAAATCCAAAACTTAAAACCCAAGCCCAAAACTTAAAACCCAAGCCCAAAACTTAAAACCCAAGCCCAAAACTTAAAACCCAAGCCCAAAACTTAAAACCCAAGCCCAAAACTTAAAACCCAAGCCCAAAACTTCGAACCCAAGCCCAAAACTTCGAACCCCAAGCCCAAAACTTAGAACCCCAAGCCCAAAACGTAGAACCCAAGCCCAAAACTTAGAACCCAAGCCCAAAACTTAGAACCCAAGCCCAAAACTTAGAACCCAAGCCCAAAACTTAGAACCCAAGCCCAAAACTTAGAACCCAAGCCCAAAACGTAGAACCCAAGCCCAAAACGTAGAACCCAAGCCCAAAACTTAGAACCCAAGCCCAAAATTTAGAACCCAAGCCCAAAACTTAGAACCCAAGCCCAAAACTTAGAACCCAAGCCCAAAACTTAGAACCCAAGCCCAAAACTTAGAACCCAAGCACACAACTTAAAACCCAAGCACACAACTTAAAACCCCAGCCCAAAACTAAAAACCCAAGCCCAAAACTAAAAACCCAAGCCCAAAACTAAAAACCCAAGCCCAAAACTCAGACCCCAAGCCCAAAACTTAAAACGCAAGCCCAAAACTCAGACCCCAAGCCCAAAACTCAGACCCCAAGCCCAAAACTCAGACCCCAAGCCCAAAACTCAGACCCCAAGCCCAAAACTCAGAAACCCAAGCCCAAAACTCAGACCCCAAGCCCAAAACTCAGACCCCAAGCCCAAAACTCAGACCTCAAGCCCAAAACTCAGACCCCAAGCCCAAAACTCAGACCCCAAGCCCAAAACTCAGACCCCAAGCCCAAAACTCAGACCCCAAGCCCAAAACGTAGAACCCAAGCCCAAAACGTAGAACCCAAGCCCAAAACGTAGAACCCAAGCCCAAAACTTAGAACCCAAGCCCAAAACGTAGAACCCAAGCCCAAATCTAGAACCCAAGCCCAAAACTCAGACCCCAAGCCCAAAACTCAGACCCCAAGCCCAAAACTCAGACCCCAAGCTCAAAACTCAGACCTCAAGCCCAAAACTCAGACCCCAAGCCCAAAACTCAGACCCCAAGCCCAAAACTCAGACCCCAAGCTCAAAACTCAGACCCCAAGCTCAAAACTCAGACCTCAAGCCCAAAACTCAGACCCCAAGCCCAAAACTCAGACCCCAAGCCCAAAACTCAGACCCCCAGCCCAAAACTCAGACCCCCAGCCCAAAACTCAGACCCCCAGCCCAAAACTCAGACCCCAAGCCCAAAACTCAGACCCCAAGCCCAAAACTAAAAACCCAAGCCCAAAACTTAGAACCCCAAGCCCAAAACTTAAAACCCCAAGCCCAAAACTTAGAACCCCAAGCCCAAAACTTAGAACCCCAAGCCCAAAACGTAGAACCCAAGCTCAAAACGTAGAACCCAAGCTCAAAACGCTGAACCCAAAATCAAAACGTAGAACCCAAGCCCAAAACTTAGAACCCAAGCCCAAAACTTAGAACCCAAGCCCAAAACTTAGAACCCAAGCCCAAAACTTAGAACCCAAGCCCAAAACTTAGAACCCAAGCCCAAAACTTAGAACCCAAGCCCAAAACGTAGAACCCAAGCCCAAAACTTAGAACCCAAGCCCAAAACTTAGAACCCAAGCCCAAAACGTAGAACCCAAGCCCAAAACTTAAAACCCAAGCCCAAAACTTAGAACCCAAGCCCAAAATTTAGAACCCAAGCCCAAAACTTAGAACCCAAGCCCAAAACTTAGAACCCAAGCCCAAAACTTAGAACCCAAGCCCAAAACTTAGAACCCAAGCCCAAAATTTAGAACCCAAGCCCAAAACTTAGAACCCAAGCCCAAAACTTAGAACCCAAGCCCAAAACTTAGAACCCAAGCCCAAAACTTAGAACCCAAGCCCAAAACTTAGAACCCAAGCCCAAAACTTAGAACCCAAGCCCAAAACTTAGAACCCAAGCCCAAAACTTAGAACCCAAGCCCACAACTTAAAACCCAAGCACACAACTTAAAACCCCAGCCCAAAACTAAAAACCCAAGCCCAAAACTAAAAACCCAAGCCCAAAACTAAAAACCCAAGCCCAAAACTCAGACCCCAAGCCCAAAACTCAGACCCCAAGCCCAAAACTCAGACCCCAAGCCCAAAACTCAGACCCCAAGCCCAAAACTCAGACCCCAAGCCCAAAACTCAGACCCCAAGCCCAAAACTCAGACCCCAAGCCCAAAACTCAGACCCCAAGCCCAAAACTCAGACCCCAAGCCCAAAACTTAAAACCCAAGCCCAAAACGTAGAACCCAAGCCCAAAACTTAGAACCCAAGCCCAAAACTTAGAACCCAAGCCCAAAACTTAGAACCCAAGCCCAAAACGTAGAACCCAAGCCCAAAACTCAGACCCCAAGCCCAAAACTCAGACCCCAAGCTCAAAACTCAGACCCCAAGCTCAAAACTCAGACCCCAAGCTCAAAACTCAGACCCCCAGCCCAAAACTCAGACCCCCAGCCCAAAACTCAGACCCCAAGCCCAAAACTCAGACCCCAAGCCCAAAACTCAGACCCCCAGCCCAAAACTCAGACCCCAAGCCCAAAACTCAGACCCCCAGCCCAAAATTCAGACCCCAAGCCCAAAACTCAGACCCCAAGCCCAAAACTCAGACCCCAAGCCCAAAACTCAGACCCCAAGCCCAAAACTCAGACCCCAAGCCCAAAACTTAAAATCCAAAACTTAAAACCCAAGCCCAAAACTTAAAACCCAAGCCCAAAACTTAAAACCCAAGCCCAAAACTTAAAACCCAAGCCCAAAACTTAAAACCCAAGCCCAAAACTTAAAACCCAAGCCCAAAACTTAAAACCCAAGCCCAAAACTTAAAACCCAAGCCCAAAACTTCGAACTCAAGCCCAAAACTTAGAACCCAAGCCCAAAACTTAGAACCCCAAGCCCAAAACTTAGAACCCCAAGCCCAAAACGTAGAACCCAAGCCCAAAACGTAGAACCCAAGCCCAAAACTTAGAACCCAAGCCCAAAACTTAGAACCCAAGCCCAAAACGTAGAACCCAAGCCCAAAACTTAGAACCCAAGCCCAAAACTTAGAACCCAAGCCCAAAACTTAGAACCCAAGCCCAAAACTTAGAACCCAAGCCCAAAACTTAGAACCCAAGCCCAAAACTTAGAACCCAAGCCCAAAACGTAGAACCCAAGCCCAAAACGTAGAACCCAAGCCCAAAACGTAGAACCCAAGCCCAAAACGTAGAACCCAAGCCCAAAACTTAGAACCCAAGCCCAAAACTTAGAACCCAAGCCCAAAACTTAGAACCCAAGCCCAAAACGTAGAACCCAAGCCCAAAACGTAGAACCCAAGCCCAAAACGTAGAACCCAAGCCCAAAACGTAGAACCCAAGCCCAAAACTTAGAACCCAAGCCCAAAATTTAGAACCCAAGCCCAAAACTTAGAACCCAAGCCCAAAACTTAGAACCCAAGCCCAAAACTTAGAACCCAAGCCCAAAACTTAGAACCCAAGCCCACAACTTAAAACCCAAGCACACAACTTAAAACCCCAGCCCAAAACTAAAAACCCAAGCCCAAAACTAAAAACCCAAGCCCAAAACTAAAAACCCAAGCCCAAAACTCAGACCCCAAGCCCAAAACTTAAAACGCAAGCCCAAAACTCAGACCCCAAGCCCAAAACTCAGACCCCAAGCCCAAAACTCAGACCCCAAGCCCAAAACTCAGACCCCAAGCCCAAAACTCAGAAACCCAAGCCCAAAACTCAGACCCCAAGCCCAAAACTCAGACCCCAAGCCCAAAACTCAGACCTCAAGCCCAAAACTCAGACCCCAAGCCCAAAACTCAGACCCCAAGCCCAAAACTCAGACCCCAAGCCCAAAACTCAGACCCCAAGCCCAAAACGTAGAACCCAAGCCCAAAACGTAGAACCCAAGCCCAAAACGTAGAACCCAAGCCCAAAACTTAGAACCCAAGCCCAAAACGTAGAACCCAAGCCCAAATCTAGAACCCAAGCCCAAAACTCAGACCCCAAGCCCAAAACTCAGACCCCAAGCTCAAAACTCAGACCTCAAGCCCAAAACTCAGACCCCAAGCCCAAAACTCAGACCCCAAGCCCAAAACTCAGACCCCAAGCTCAAAACTCAGACCCCAAGCTCAAAACTCAGACCTCAAGCCCAAAACTCAGACCCCAAGCCCAAAACTCAGACCCCCAGCCCAAAACTCAGACCCCAAGCCCAAAACTCAGACCCCAAGCCCAAAACTAAAAACCCAAGCCCAAAACTTAGAACCCCAAGCCCAAAACTTAAAACCCCAAGCCCAAAACTTAGAACCCCAAGCCCAAAACTTAGAACCCCAAGCCCAAAACGTAGAACCCAAGCTCAAAACGTAGAACCCAAGCTCAAAACGCTGAACCCAAAATCAAAACGTAGAACCCAAGCCCAAAACTTAGAACCCAAGCCCAAAACTTAGAACCCAAGCCCAAAACTTAGAACCCAAGCCCAAAACTTAGAACCCAAGCCCAAAACTTAGAACCCAAGCCCAAAACTTAGAACCCAAGCCCAAAACTTAGAACCCAAGACCAAAACGTAGAACCCAAGCCCAAAACTTAGAACCCAAGCCCAAAACTTAGAACCCAAGCCCAAAACTTAGAACCCAAGACCAAAACGTAGAACCCAAGCCCAAAACTTAGAACCCAAGCCCAAAACTTAGAACCCAAGCCCAAAATTTAGAACCCAAGCCCAAAACTTAGAACCCAAGCCCAAAACTTAGAACCCAAGCCCAAAACTTCGAACCCAAGCCCAAAATTTAGAACCCAAGCCCAAAACTTAGAACCCAAGCCCAAAACTTAGAACCCAAGCCCAAAACTTAGAACCCAAGCCCAAAACTTAGAACCCAAGCCCAAAACTTAGAACCCAAGCCCAAAACTTAGAACCCAAGCCCAAAACTTAGAACCCAAGCCCACAACTTAGAACCCAAGCCCACAACTTAAAACCCAAGCACACAACTTAAAACCCCAGCCCAAAACTAAAAACCCAAGCCCAAAACTAAAAACCCAAGCCCAAAACTCAGACCCCAAGCCCAAAACTCAGACCCCAAGCCCAAAACTCAGACCCCAAGCCCAAAACTCAGACCCCAAGCCCAAAACTCAGACCCCAAGCCCAAAACTCAGACCCCAAGCCCAAAACTCAGACCCCAAGCCCAAAACTCAGACCCCAAGCCCAAAACTCAGACCCCAAGCCCAAAACTCAGACCCCAAGCCCAAAACTCAGACCCCAAGCCCAAAACTCAGACCCCAAGCCCAAAACTTAAAACCCAAGCCCAAAACGTAGAACCCAAGCCCAAAACTTAGAACCCAAGCCCAAAACTTAGAACCCAAGCCCAAAACGTAGAACCCAAGCCCAAAACTCAGACCCCAAGCCCAAAACTCAGACCCCAAGCCCAAAACTCAGACCCCAAGCTCAAAACTCAGACCCCAAGCTCAAAACTCAGACCCCCAGCCCAAAACTCAGACCCCCAGCCCAAAACTCAGACCCCAAGCCCAAAACTCAGACCCCCAGCCCAAAACTCAGACCCCAAGCCCAAAACTCAGACCCCAAGCCCAAAATTCAGACCCCAAGCCCAAAACTCAGACCCCCAGCCCAAAACTCAGACCCCAAGCCCAAAACTCAGACCTCAAGCCCAAAACTCAGACCCCAAGCCCAAAACTCAGACCCCAAGCCCAAAGCTCAGACCCCAAGCCCAAAGCTCAGACCCCAAGCCCAAAACTCAGACCCCAAGCCCAAAACTCAGACCCCAAGCCCAAAACTTAAAATCCAAAACTTAAAACCCAAGCCCAAAACTTAAAACCCAAGCCCAAAACTTAAAACCCAAGCCCAAAACTTAAAACCCAAGCCCAAAACTTAAAACCCAAGCCCAAAATTTAAAACCCAAGCCCAAAACTTCGAACTCAAGCCCAAAACTTCGAACCCAAGCCCAAAACTTCGAACCCCAAGCCCAAAACTTCGAACCCCAAGCCCAAAACGTAGAACCCAAGCCCAAAACGTAGAACCCAAGCCCAAAACTTAGAACCCAAGCCCAAAACTTAGAACCCAAGCCCAAAACTTAGAACCCAAGGCCAAAACTTAGAACCCAAGGCCAAAACTTAGAACCCAAGGCCAAAACTTAGAACCCAAGGCCAAAACTTAGAACCCAAGGCCAAAACTTAGAACCCAAGCCCAAAACGTAGAACCCAAGCCCAAAACGTAGAACCCAAGCCCAAAACGTAGAACCCAAGCCCAAAACTTAGAACCCAAGCCCAAAATTTAGAACCCAAGCCCAAAACTTAGAACCCAAGCCCAAAACTTAGAACCCAAGCCCAAAACTTAGAACCCAAGCCCAAAACTTACAACCCAAGCACACAACTTAAAACCCAAGCACACAACTTAAAACCCCAGCCCAAAACTAAAAACCCAAGCCCAAAACTAAAAACCCAAGCCCAAAACTAAAAACCCAAGCCCAAAACTCAGACCCCAAGCCCAAAACTTAAAACGCAAGCCCAAAACTCAGACCCCAAGCCCAAAACTCAGACCCCAAGCCCAAAACTCAGACCCCAAGCCCAAAACTCAGACCCCAAGCCCAAAACTCAGAAACCCAAGCCCAAAACTCAGACCCCAAGCCCAAAACTCAGACCCCAAGCCCAAAACTCAGACCCCAAGCCCAAAACTCAGACCTCAAGCCCAAAACTCAGACCCCAAGCCCAAAACTCAGACCCCAAGCCCAAAACTCAGACCCCAAGCCCAAAACGTAGAACCCAAGCCCAAAACGTAGAACCCAAGCCCAAAACGTAGAACCCAAGCCCAAAACTTAGAACCCAAGCCCAAAACGTAGAACCCAAGCCCAAAACTCAGACCCCAAGCCCAAAACTTAAAACCCAAGCCCAAAACTAAAAACCCAAGCCCAAAACTTAGAACCCCAAGCCCAAAACTTAGAACCCCAAGCCCAAAACTTAGAACCCAAGCCCAAAACGTAGAACCCAAGCTCAAAACGTAGAACCCAAGCTCAAAACGCTGAACCCAAAATCAAAACGTAGAACCCAAGCCCAAAACTTAGAACCCAAGCCCAAAACTTAGAACCCAAGCCCAAAACTTAGAACCCAAGCCCAAAACTTAGAACCCAAGCCCAAAACTTAGAACCCAAGCCCAAAACTTAGAACCCAAGCCCAAAACTTAGAACCCAAGCCCAAAACTTAGAACCCAAGCCCAAAACTTAGAACCCAAGCCCAAAACTTAGAACCCAAGCCCAAAACTTAGAACCCAAGACCAAAACGTAGAACCCAAGCCCAAAACTTAGAACCCAAGCCCAAAACTTAGAACCCAAGCCCAAAATTTAGAACCCAAGCCCAAAACTTAGAACCCAAGCCCAAAACTTAGAACCCAAGACCAAAACTTAGAACCCAAGCCCAAAATTTAGAACCCAAGCCCAAAACTTAGAACCCAAGCCCAAAACTTAGAACCCAAGCCCAAAACTTAGAACCCAAGCCCAAAACTTAGAACCCAAGCCCAAAACTTAGAACCCAAGCCCAAAACTTAGAACCCAAGCCCAAAACTTAGAACCCAAGCCCAAAACTTAGAACCCAAGCCCAAAACTCAGACCCCAAGCCCAAAACTCAGACCTCAAGCCCAAAACTCAGACCCCAAGCCCAAAACTCAGACCCCAAGCCCAAAACTCAGACCCCAAGCCCAAAACTCAGACCCCAAGCCCAAAACGTAGAACCCAAGCCCAAAACGTAGAACCCAAGCCCAAAACGTAGAACCCAAGCCCAAAACTTAGAACCCAAGCCCAAAACGTAGAACCCAAGCCCAAATCTAGAACCCAAGCCCAAAACTCAGACCCCAAGCCCAAAACTCAGACCCCAAGCCCAAAACTCAGACCCCAAGCTCAAAACTCAGACCCCAAGCTCAAAACTCAGACCCCAAGCTCAAAACTCAGACCCCCAGCCCAAAACTCAGACCTCAAGCCCAAAACTCAGACCCCAAGCCCAAAACTCAGACCCCAAGCCCAAAACTCAGACCCCAAGCCCAAAACTCAGACCCCCAGCCCAAAACTCAGACCCCCAGCCCAAAACTCAGACCCCAAGCCCAAAACTTAAAACCCAAGCCCAAAACTTAAAACCCAAACCCAAAACTTAAAACCCAAGCCCAAAACTTAAAACCCAAGCCCAAAACTTCGAACCCAAGCCCAAAACTTCGAACCCAAGCCCAAAACTTAGAACCCCAAGCCCAAAACGTAGAACCCAAGCCCAAAACGTAGAACCCAAGCCCAAAACGTAGAACCCAAGCCCAAAACGTAGAACCCAAGCCCAAAACGTAGAACCCAAGCCCAAAACTTAGAACCCAAGCCCAAAACTTAGAACCCAAGCCCACAACTTAAAACCCAAGCACACAACTTAAAACCCCAGCCCAAAACTAAAAACCCAAGCCCAAAACTAAAAAGCCAAGCCCAAAACTCAGACCCCAAGCCCAAAACTCAGACCCCAAGCCCAAAACTCAGACCCCAAGCCCAAAACTCAGACCCCAAGCCCAAAACTCAGACCCCAAGCCCAAAACTCAGACCCCAAGCCCAAAACTCAGACCCCAAGCCCAAAACTCAGACCCCAAGCCCAAAACTCAGACCCCAAGCCCAAAACTCAGACCCCAAGCCCAAAACGTAGAACCCAAGCCCAAAACGTAGAACCCAAGCCCAAAACGTAGAACCCAAGCCCAAAACGTAGAACCCAAGCCCAAAACGTAGAACCCAAGCCCAAAACGTAGAACCCAAGCCCAAAACTCAGACCTCAAGCCCAAAACTCAGACCCCAGAGCTCAAAACTCAGACCCCAAGCTCAAAACTCAGACCCCAAGCTCAAAACTCAGACCCCCAGCCCAAAACTCAGACCCCCAGCCCAAAACTCAGACCCCCAGCCCAAAACTCAGACCCCAAGCCCAAAACTCAGACCCCAAGCCCAAAACTCAGACCCCAAGCCCAAAACTCAGACCCCAAGCCCAAAACTCAGACCCCAAGCCCAAAACTCAGACCCCAAGCCCAAATCGTAGAACCCAAGCCCAAAACGTAGAACCCAAGCCCAAAACGTAGAACCCAAGCCCAAAACGTAGAACCCAAGCCCAAAACGTAGAACCCAAGCCCAAAACGTAGAACCCAAGCCCAAAACGTAGAACCCAAGCCCAAAACGTAGAACCCAAGCCCAAAACTTAGAACCCAAGCCCAAAACGTAGAACCCAAGCCCAAAACTCAGACCTCAAGCCCAAAACTCAGACCCCAGAGCTCAAAACTCAGACCCCAAGCTCAAAACTCAGACCCCAAGCTCAAAACTCAGACCCCCAGCCCAAAACTCAGACCCCCAGCCCAAAACTCAGACCCCCAGCCCAAAACTCAGACCCCCAGCCCAAAACTCAGACCCCCAGCCCAAAACTCAGACCCCCAGCCCAAAACTCAGACCCCCAGCCCAAAACTCAGACCCCCAGCCCAAAACTCAGACCCCCAGCCCAAAACTCAGACCCCAAGCCCAAAACTCAGACCCCAAGCCCAAAACTCAGACCCCAAGCCCAAAACTCAGACCCCAAGCCCAAAACTCAGACCCCAAGCCCAAAACTCAGACCCCAAGCCCAAAACTCAGACCCCAAGCCCAAAACTCAGACCCCAAGCCCAAAACTCAGACCCCAAGCCCAAAACTTAAAACCCAAGCCCAAAACTTAAAACCCAAGCCCAAAACTTAAAACCCAAGCCCAAAACTTAGAACCCAAGCCCAAAACTTAGAACCCAAGCCCAAAACTTAGAACCCAAGCCCAAAACTTAGAACCCCAAGCCCAAAACTTAGAACCCCAAGCCCAAAACTTAGAACCCCAAGCCCAAAACTTAGAACCCCAAGCCCAAAACTTAGAACCCCAAGCCCAAAACGTAGAACCCAAGCTCAAAACGTAGAACCCAAGCTCAAAACGCTGAACCCAAGATCAAAACGTAGAACCCAAGCCCAAAACGTAGAACCCAAGCCCAAAACTTAGAACCCAAGCCCAAAACTTAGAACCCAAGCCCAAAACTTAGAACCCAAGCCCAAAACGTAGAACCCAAGCCCAAAACTTAGAACCCAAGCCCAAAACTTAGAACCCAAGCCCAAAACTTAGAACCCAAGCCCAAAACTTAGAACCCAAGCCCAAAACTTAGAACCCAAGCCCAAAACTTAGAACCCAAGCCCAAAACTTAGAACCCAAGCCCAAAACTTAGAACCCAAGCCCAAAACTTAGAACCCAAGCCCAAAACTTAGAACCCAAGCCCAAAATTTAGAACCCAAGCCCAAAACTTAGAACCCAAGCCCAAAACTTAGAACCCAAGCCCAAAACTTAGAACCCAAGCCCAAAACTTAGAACCCAAGCCCACAACTTAAAACCCAAGCACACAACTTAAAACCCCAGCCCAAAACTAAAAACCCAAGCCCAAAACTAAAAACCCAAGCCCAAAACTAAAAACCCAAGCCCAAAACTCAGACCCCAAGCCCAAAACTCAGACCCCAAGCCCAAAACTCAGACCCCAAGCCCAAAACTCAGACCCCAAGCCCAAAACTCAGACCCCAAGCCCAAAACTCAGACCCCAAGCCCAAAACTTAGAACCCCAAGCCCAAAACGTAGAACCCAAGCTCAAAACGTAGAACCCAAGCTCAAAACGCTGAACCCAAGATCAAAACGTAGAACCCAAGCCCAAAACGTAGAACCCAAGCCCAAAACTTAGAACCCAAGCCCAAAACTTAGAACCCAAGCCCAAAACTTAGAACCCAAGCCCAAAACTTAGAACCCAAGCCCAAAACGCTGAACCCAAGCCCAAAACTTAGAACCCAAGCCCAAAACTTAAACCCAAGCCCAAAACTTAAAACCCAAACCCAAAACCTAAAACCCAAGCCCAAAACTTCAAACCCAAGCCCAAAACTTCAAACCCAAGCCCAAAACTTCAAACCCAAGCCCAAAACTCAGACCCCAAGCCCAAAACTTAAAACCCAAGCCCAAAACTTAAAACCCAAGCCCAAAACTTAGAACCCAAGCCCAAAACTTAGAACCCAAGCCCAAAACTTAAAACCCAAGCCCAAAACTTAAAACCCAAGCCCAAAACTTAAAACCCAAGCCCAAAACTTAAAACCCAAGCCCAAAACGTAGAACCCAAGCCCAAAACTTAGAACCCCAAGCCCAAAACTTAGAACCCAAGCTCAAAACTTAGAACCCAAGCCCAAAACGTAGAACCCAAGCCAAAAACTTAGAACCCAAGCCCAAAACTTAGAACCCAAGCCCAAAACATAGAACCCAAGTCCAAAACTTAGAACCCAAGCCCAAAACTTAGAACCCAAGCCCAAAACTCAAACCCCAAGCCCAAAACTTAAACCCCAAGCCCAAAACTTAAACCCCAAGCCCAAAACTTAGAACCCAAGCTCAAAACGTAGAACCCAAGCCCAAAACGTAGAACCCAAGATCAAAACGTAGAACCCAAGCCCAAAACTTAGAACCCAAGCCCAAAACTTAAACCCCAAGCCCAAAACTTAAACCCCAAGCCCAAAACTTAAAACCCAAGCCCAAAACTTAGAACCCAAGCCCAAAACTTAGAACCCAAGCCCAAAACTTAGAACCCAAGCCCAAAACTTAGAACCCAAGCCCAAACCTCAGACCCCAAGCCCAAACCTCAGACCCCAAGCCCAAACCTCAGACCCCAAGCCCAAACCTCAGACCCCAAGCCCAAACCTCAGACCCCAAGCCCAAACCTCAGACGCCAAGCCCAAACCTCAGACCCCAAGCCCAAACCTCAGACCCCAAGCCCAAACCTCAGACCCCAAGCCCAAAACTCAGACCCCAAGCCCAAAACTCAGACCCCAAGCCCAAAACTCAGACCCCAAGCCCAAAACTCAGACCCCAAGCCCAAAACTCAAACCCCAAGCCCAAAACTTAAAACCCAAGCCCAAAACCTAAAACCCAAGCCCAAAACTTAAAACCCAAGCCCAAAACTTAAAACCCAAGCCCAAAATTCAGACCCCAAGCGCAGAACTAAAAACTCAAGCCCAAAACTTAAAACCCAAGCCCAAAACTTAAAACCCAAGCCCAAAACTTAAAACCCAAGCCCAAAACTTAAAACCCAAGCCCAAAACTCAGACCCCAAGCCCAAAACTCAGACCCCAAGCCCAAAACTCAGACCCCAAGCCCAAAACTCAGACCCCAAGCCCAAAACTTAAAACCCAAGCCCAAAACTTAAAACCCAAGCCCAAAACTTAAAACCCAAGCCCAAAACTTAAAACCCAAGCCCAAAACTCAGACCCCAAGCCCAAAACTCAGACCCCAAGCCCAAAACTCAGGCCCCAAGCCCAAAACTCAGACCCCAAGCCCAAAACTCAGACCCCAAGCCCAAAACTCAGACCCCAAGCCCAAAACTCAGACCTCAAGCCCAAAACTCAGACCCCAAGCCCAAAACTCAGACCCCAAGCCCAAAACTCAGACCCCAAGCCCAAAACTCAGACCCCAAGCCCAAAACTTAAAACCCAAGCCCAAAACTTAAAACCCAAGCCCAAAACTTAAAACCCAAGCCCAAAACTCAGACCCCAAGCCCAAAACTTAGACCCCAAGCCCAAAACTTAAAACCCAAGCCCAAAACTTAAAACCCAAGCCCAAAACATAAAACCCAAGCCCAAAACTTAAAACCCAAGCCCAAAACTTAAAACCCAAGCCCAAAACTTAAAACCCAAGCCCAAAACTTAAAACCCAAGACCAAAACATAGAATCCCAAGCCCAAAACTTAGAACCCCAAGCCCAAAACTTAGAACCCAAGCCCAAAACTTAGAACCCAAGCCCAAAACATAGAACCCAAGCCCAAAACTTAGAACCCAAGCCCAAAACTTAGACCCCAAGCCCAAAACTCAGACCCCAAGCCCAAAACTCAGACCCCAAGCCCAAAACTCAGACCCCAAGCCCAAAACTCAGACCCCAAGCCCAAAACTCAGACCCCAAGCCCAAAACTCAGACCCCAAGCCCAAAACTCAGACCCCAAGCCCAAAACTCAGACCCCAAGCCCAAAACTCAGACCCCAAGCCCAAAACTCAGACCCCAAGCCCAAAACTCAGACCCCAAGCCCAAAACTCAGACCCCAAGCCCAAAACTCAGACCCCAAGCCCAAAACTTAAAACCCAAGCCCAAAACTAAAAACCCAAGCCCAAAACTCAGACCCCAAGCCCAAAACTTAAAACCCAAGCCCAAAACCTAAAACCCAAGCCCAGAACTTAAAACCCAAGCCCAAAACTTAAAACCCAAGCCCAAAACTTAAAACCCAAGCCCAAAACTTAAAACCCAAGCCCAAAACTTAAAACCCAAGCCCAAAACTTAAAACCCAAGCCCAAAACTTAAAACCCAAGCCCAAAACTTAAAACCCAAGCCCAAAACTTAAAACCCAAGCCCAAAACTTAAAACCCAAGCCCAAAACTTAAAACCCAAGCCCAAAACTTAAAACCCAAGCCCAAAACCTAAAACCCAAGTCCAAAACTTAAAACCCGAGCCCAAAACTTAAAACCCAAGCCCAAAATTCAGACCCCAAGCGCAAATCTAAAAACCCAAGCCCAAAACTTAAAACCCAAGCCCAAAACTTAAAACCCAAGCCCAAAACCTAAAACCCAAGCCCAAAACTTAAAACCCAAGCCCAAAACTTAAAACCCAAGCCCAAAACTTAAAACCCAAGCCCAAAATTCAGACCCCAAGCGCAGATCTAAAAACCCAAGCCCAAAACTTAAAACCCAACCCCAAAACTTAAACCCCAAGCCCAAAACTTAGAACCCAAGCCCAAAACTTAACCCCAAGCCCAAAACTCAGACCCCAAGCCCAAAACTCAGACCCCAAGCCCAAAACTCAGACCCCAAGCCCAAACCTCAGACCCCAAGCCCAAACCTCAGACCCCAAGCCCAAACCTCAGACCCCAAGCCCAAAACCTAAAACCCAAGCCCAAAACCTAAAACCCAAGCCCAAAACCTAAAACCCAAGCCCAAAACTTAAACCCAAGCCCAAAACTTAAACCCAAGCCCAAAACCTAAAACCCAAGCCCAAAACTTAAACCCAAGCCCAAATCTTCAAACCCAAGCCCAAAACTTCAAACCCAAGCCCAAAACTGAAAACCCAAGCCCAAAACTGAAAACCCAAGCCCAAACCTCAGACCCCAAGCCCAAACCTCAGACCCCAAGCCCAAACCTCAGACCCCAAGCCCAAACCTCAGACCCCAAGCCCAAAACCTAAAACCCAAGCCCAAAACCTAAAACCCAAGCCCAAAACTTAAACCCAAGCCCAAAACTTAAAACCCAAGCCAAAACCTAAAACCCAAGCCCAAAACTTCAAACCCAAGCCCAAAACTTCAAACCCAAGCCCAAAACTTCAAACCCAAGCCCAAAACTCAGACTCCAAGCCCAAAACTTAAAACCCAAGCCCAAAACGTAGACCCCAAGCCCAAAACTTAAAACCCAAGCCCAAAACATAAAACACAAGCCCAAAACTCAGACCCCAATCCCAAAACTAAAAACCCAAGCCCAAAACTCAGACCCCAAGCCCAAAACTCAGACCCCAAGCCCAAACCTCAGACCCCAAGCCCAAACTCAGACCCCAAGCCCAAACCTCAGACCCCAAGCCCAAACCTCAGACCCCAAGCCCAAACCTCAGACCCCAAGCCCAAACCTCAGACCCCAAGCCCAAACCTCAGACCCCAAGCCCAGAACTCAGACCCCAAGCCCAAAACTCAGACCCCAAGCCCAAAACTCAAACCCCAAGCCCAAAACTTAAAACCCAAGCCCAAAACCTAAAACCCAAGCCCAAAACTTAAAACCCAAGCCCAAAATTCAGACCCCAAGCGCAGAACTAAAAACCCAAGCCCAAAACTTAAAACCCAAGCCCAAAACTTAAAACCCAAGCCCAAAACTTAGAACCCAAGCCCAAAACTTAGAACCCAAGCCCAAAACTTAAAACCCAAGCCCAAAACTTCAAACCCAAGCCCAAAACTTCAAACCCAAGCCCAAAACTTCAAACCCAAGCCCAAAACTTCAAACCCAAGCCCAAAACTTCAAACCCAAGCCCAAAACTTCAAACCCAAGCCCAAAACTCAGACCCCAAGCCCAAAACTCAGACCCCAAGCCCAAAACTCAGACCCCAAGCCCAAAACTCAGACCCCAAGCCCAAAACTTAAAACCCAAGCCCAAAACTTAAAACCCAAGCCCAAAACTTAGAACCCAAGCCCAAAACTTAGAACCCAAGCCCAAAACTCAGATCCCAAGCCCAAAACTTAAAACCCAAGCCCAAAACTTAAAACCCAAGCCCAAAACTTAAAACCCAAGCCCAAAACTTAAAACCCAAGCCCAAAACTTAAAACCCAAGCCCAAAACTTAGAACCCAAGCTCAAAACTTAGAACCCAAGCCCAAAACTTAGAACCCCAAGCCCAAAACGTAGAACCCAAGATCAAAACGTAGAACCCAAGCCCAAAACGTAGAACCCAAGCCCAAAACGCAGAACCCAAGCCCAAAACTTAGAACCCAAGCCCAAACCTCAGACCCCAAGCCCAAACCTCAGACGCCAAGCCCAAACCTCAGACCCCAAGCCCAAACGTCAGACCCCAAGCCCAAACCTCAGACCCCAAGCCCAAACCTCAGACCCCAAGCCCAAACCTCAGACCCCAAGCCCAAACCTCAGACCCCAAGCCCAAACCTCAGACCCCAAGCCCAAAACTCAGACCTCAAGCCCAAACCTCAAACCCCAAGCCCAAAACTTAAACCCCAAGCCCAAAACTTAAAACCCAAGCCCAAAACTTAAACCCCAAGCCCAAAACTTAAACCCCAAGCCCAAAACTTAGAACCCAAGCTCAAAACTTAGAACCCCAAGCCCAAAACTTAGAACCCAAGCTCAAAACGTAGAACCCAAACCCAAAACGTAGAACCCAAGCCCAAAACGTAGAACCCAAGCCCAAAACGTAGAACCCAAGCCCAAAACGTAGAACCCAAGCCCAAAACGTAGAACCCAACCCAAAACTTAGAACCCAAGCCCAAACCTCAGACCCCAAGCCCAAACCTCAGACCCCAAGCCCAAACCTCAGACCCCAAGCCCAAACCTCAGACCCCAAGCCCAAACCTCAGACCCCAAGCCCAAACCTCAGACCCCAAGCCCAAACCTCAAACCCCAAGCCCAAAACTTAAACCCCAAGCCCAAAACTTAAAACCCAAGCCCAAAACTTAAAACCCAAGCCCAAAACATAGAACCCAAGCCCAAAACGTAGAACCCAAGCCCAAAACTTAGAACCCCAAGCCCAAAACCTAAAACCCAAGCCCAAAACCTAAAACCCAAGCCCAAAACTTAAACCCAAGCCCAAAACTTAAAACCCAAGCCAAAACCTAAAACCCAAGCCCAAAACTTCAAACCCAAGCCCAAAACTTCAAACCCAAGCCCAAAACTCAGACTCCAAGCCCAAAACTTAAAACCCAAGCCCAAAACGTAGACCCCAAGCCCAAAACTTAAAACCCAAGCCCAAAACATAAAACACAAGCCCAAAACTCAGACCCCAATCCCAAAACTAAAAACCCAAGCCCAAAACTCAGACCCCAAGCCCAAAACTCAGACCCCAAGCCCAAACCTCAGACCCCAAGCCCAAACTCAGACCCCAAGCCCAAACTCAGACCCCAAGCCCAAACCTCAGACCCCAAGCCCAAACCTCAGACCCCAAGCCCAAACCTCAGACCCCAAGCCCAAAACCTAAAACCCAAGCCCAAAACCTAAAACCCAAGCCCAAAACTTAAACCCAAGCCCAAAACTTAAAACCCAAGCCAAAACCTAAAACCCAAGCCCAAAACTTCAAACCCAAGCCCAAAACTTCAAACCCAAGCCCAAAACTTCAAACCCAAGCCCAAAACTCAGACTCCAAGCCCAAAACTTAAAACCCAAGCCCAAAACGTAGACCCCAAGCCCAAAACTTAAAACCCAAGCCCAAAACATAAAACACAAGCCCAAAACTCAGACCCCAATCCCAAAACTAAAAACCCAAGCCCAAAACTCAGACCCCAAGCCCAAAACTCAGACCCCAAGCCCAAACCTCAGACCCCAAGCCCAAACTCAGACCCCAAGCCCAAACCTCAGACCCCAAGCCCAAACCTCAGACCCCAAGCCCAAACCTCAGACCCCAAGCCCAAACCTCAGACCCCAAGCCCAAACCTCAGACCCCAAGCCCAAACCTCAGACCCCAAGCCCAGAACTCAGACCCCAAGCCCAAAACTCAGACCCCAAGCCCAAAACTCAAACCCCAAGCCCAAAACTTAAAACCCAAGCCCAAAACCTAAAACCCAAGAACAAAACTTAAAACCCAAGCCCAAAATTCAGACCCCAAGCGCAGAACTAAAAACCCAAGCCCAAAACTTAAAACCCAAGCCCAAAACTTAAAACCCAAGCCCAAAACTTAGAACCCAAGCCCAAAACTTAGAACCCAAGCCCAAAACTTCAAACCCAAGCCCAAAACTTCAAACCCAAGCCCAAAACTTCAAACCCAAGCCCAAAACTTCAAACCCAAGCCCAAAACTTCAAACCCAAGCCCAAAACTTCAAACCCAAGCCCAAAACTTCAAACCCAAGCCCAAAACTTCAAACCCAAGCCCAAAACTCAGACCCCAAGCCCAAAACTCAGACCCCAAGCCCAAAACTCAGACCCCAAGCCCAAAACTCAGACCCCAAGCCCAAAACTTAAAACCCAAGCCCAAAACTTAAAACCCAAGCCCAAAACTTAGAACCCAAGCCCAAAACTTAGAACCCAAGCCCAAAACTCAGATCCCAAGCCCAAAACTTAAAACCCAAGCCCAAAACTTAAAACCCAAGCCCAAAACTTAAAACCCAAGCCCAAAACTTAAAACCCAAGCCCAAAACTTAAAACCCAAGCCCAAAACTTAGAACCCAAGCTCAAAACTTAGAACCCAAGCCCAAAACTTAGAACCCCAAGCCCAAAACGTAGAACCCAAGATCAAAACGTAGAACCCAAGCCCAAAACGTAGAACCCAAGCCCAAAACGCAGAACCCAAGCCCAAAACGTAGAACCCAAGCCCAAAAGTTAGAACCCAAGCCCAAACCTCAGACCCCAAGCCCAAACCTCAGACCCCAAGCCCAAACGTCAGACCCCAAGCCCAAACCTCAGACCCCAAGCCCAAACCTCAGACCCCAAGCCCAAACCTCAGACCCCAAGCCCAAACCTCAGACCCCAAGCCCAAACCTCAGACCCCAAGCCCAAACCTCAGACCCCAAGCCCAAAACTCAGACCTCAAGCCCAAACCTCAAACCCCAAGCCCAAAACTTAAACCCCAAGCCCAAAACTTAAAACCCAAGCCCAAAACTTAAACCCCAAGCCCAAAACTTAAACCCCAAGCCCAAAACTTAGAACCCAAGCTCAAAACGTAGAACCCAAGCCCAAAACTTAGAACCCCAAGCCCAAAACTTAGAACCCAAGCTCAAAACGTAGAACCCAAACCCAAAACGTAGAACCCAAGCCCAAAACGTAGAACCCAAGCCCAAAACGTAGAACCCAAGCCCAAAACGTAGAACCCAAGCCCAAAACGTAGAACCCAACCCAAAACTTAGAACCCAAGCCCAAACCTCAGACCCCAAGCCCAAACCTCAGACCCCAAGCCCAAACCTCAGACCCCAAGCCCAAACCTCAGACCCCAAGCCCAAACCTCAGACCCCAAGCCCAAACCTCAGACCCCAAGCCCAAACCTCAAACCCCAAGCCCAAAACTTAAAACCCAAGCCCAAAACTTAAAACCCAAGCCCAAAACTTAAAACCCAAGCCCAAAACATAGAACCCAAGCCCAAAACGTAGAACCCAAGCCCAAAACTTAGAACCCCAAGCCCAAAACTTAAAACCCAAGCCCAAAACGTAGAACCCAAGCCCAAAACGTAGAACCCAAGCCCAAAACTTAGAACCCAAGCCCAAAACTTAGAACCCAAGCCCAAAACTTAGAACCCAAGCCCAAAACTTAGAACCCAAGCCCAAAACTTAGAACCCAAGCCCAAAACTTAGAACCCAAGCCCAAAACTTAGAACCCAAGCCCAAAACTTAGAACCCAAGCCCAAAACTTAGAACCCAAGCCCAAAACTTAGAACCCAAGCCCAAAACTTAGAACCCAAGCCCAAACCTCAGACCCCAAGCCCAAACCTCAGACCCCAAGCCCAAACCTCAGACCCCAAGCCCAAACCTCAAACCCCAAGCCCAAAAGTTAAAACCCAAGCCCAAAACCTAAAACCCAAGCCCAAAACCTAAAACCCAAGCCCAAAACTTAAAACCCAAGCCCAAAACTTAAAACCCAAGCCCAAAACTCAGACCCCAAGCCCAAAACTCAGACCCCAAGCCCAAAACTCAGACCCCAAGCCCAAACCTCAGACCCCAAGCCCAAACCTCAGACCCCAAGCCCAAACCTCAGACCCCAAGCCCAAACCTCAGACCCCAAGCCCAAACCTCAGACCCCAAGCCCAAACCTCAGACCCCAAGCCCAAAACTCAGACCCCAAGCCCAAAACTCAGACCCCAAGCCCAAAACTCAGACCCCAAGCCCAAACCTCAGACCCCAAGCCCAAACCTCAGACCCCAAGCCCAAACCTCAGACCCCAAGCCCAAACCTCAGACCCCAAGCCCAAAACCTAAAACCCAAGCCCAAAACCTAAAACCCAAGCCCAAAACCTAAAACCCAAGCCCAAAACCTAAAACCCAAGCCCAAAACCTAAAACCCAAGCCCAAAACTTAAACCCAAGCCCAAAACTTAAACCCAAGCCCAAAACCTAAAACCCAAGCCCAAAACTTAAACCCAAGCCCAAATCTTCAAACCCAAGCCCAAAACTTCAAACCCAAGCCCAAAACTGAAAACCCAAGCCCAAAACTGAAAACCCAAGCCCAAACCTCAGACCCCAAGCCCAAACCTCAGACCCCAAGCCCAAACCTCAGACCCCAAGCCCAAACCTCAGACCCCAAGCCCAAAACCTAAAACCCAAGCCCAAAACCTAAAACCCAAGCCCAAAACTTAAACCCAAGCCCAAAACTTAAAACCCAAGCCAAAACCTAAAACCCAAGCCCAAAACTTCAAACCCAAGCCCAAAACTTCAAACCCAAGCCCAAAACTTCAAACCCAAGCCCAAAACTTCAAACCCAAGCCCAAAACTTCAAACCCAAGCCCAAAACGTAGACCCCAAGCCCAAAACTTAAAACCCAAGCCCAAAACATAAAACACAAGCCCAAAACTCAGACCCCAATCCCAAAACTAAAAACCCAAGCCCAAAACTCAGACCCCAAGCCCAAAACTCAGACCCCAAGCCCAAACCTCAGACCCCAAGCCCAAACTCAGACCCCAAGCCCAAACCTCAGACCCCAAGCCCAAACCTCAGACCCCAAGCCCAAACCTCAGACCCCAAGCCCAAACCTCAGACCCCAAGCCCAAACCTCAGACCCCAAGCCCAGAACTCAGACCCCAAGCCCAAAACTCAGACCCCAAGCCCAAAACTCAAACCCCAAGCCCAAAACTTAAAACCCAAGCCCAAAACCTAAAACCCAAGCCCAAAACTTAAAACCCAAGCCCAAAATTCAGACCCCAAGCGCAGAACTAAAAACCCAAGCCCAAAACTTAAAACCCAAGCCCAAAACTTAAAACCCAAGCCCAAAACTTAGAACCCAAGCCCAAAACTTAGAACCCAAGCCCAAAACTTAAAACCCAAGCCCAAAACTTCAAACCCAAGCCCAAAACTTCAAACCCAAGCCCAAAACTTCAAACCCAAGCCCAAAACTTCAAACCCAAGCCCAAAACTTCAAACCCAAGCCCAAAACTTCAAACCCAAGCCCAAAACTCAGACCCCAAGCCCAAAACTCAGACCCCAAGCCCAAAACTCAGACCCCAAGCCCAAAACTCAGACCCCAAGCCCAAAACTTAAAACCCAAGCCCAAAACTTAAAACCCAAGCCCAAAACTTAGAACCCAAGCCCAAAACTTAGAACCCAAGCCCAAAACTCAGATCCCAAGCCCAAAACTTAAAACCCAAGCCCAAAACTTAAAACCCAAGCCCAAAACTTAAAACCCAAGCCCAAAACTTAAAACCCAAGCCCAAAACTTAGAACCCAAGCTCAAAACTTAGAACCCAAGCCCAAAACTTAGAACCCCAAGCCCAAAACGTAGAACCCAAGATCAAAACGTAGAACCCAAGCCCAAAACGCAGAACCCAAGCCCAAAACGTAGAACCCAAGCCCAAAACTTAGAACCCAAGCCCAAACCTCAGACCCCAAGCCCAAACCTCAGACGCCAAGCCCAAACCTCAGACCCCAAGCCCAAACCTCAGACCCCAAGCCCAAACCTCAGACCCCAAGCCCAAACGTCAGACCCCAAGCCCAAACCTCAGACCCCAAGCCCAAACCTCAGACCCCAAGCCCAAACCTCAGACCCCAAGCCCAAACCTCAGACCCCAAGCCCAAACCTCAGACCCCAAGCCCAAACCTCAGACCCCAAGCCCAAAACTCAGACCCCAAGCCCAAAACTCAGACCTCAAGCCCAAACCTCAAACCCCAAGCCCAAAACTTAAACCCCAAGCCCAAAACTTAAAACCCAAGCCCAAAACTTAAACCCCAAGCCCAAAACTTAAACCCCAAGCCCAAAACTTAGAACCCAAGCTCAAAACGTAGAACCCAAGCCCAAAACTTAGAACCCCAAGCCCAAAACTTAGAACCCAAGCTCAAAACGTAGAACCCAAGCCCAAAACGTAGAACCCAAGCCCAAAACGTAGAACCCAAGCCCAAAACGTAGAACCCAAGCCCAAAACGTAGAACCCAACCCAAAACTTAGAACCCAAGCCCAAACCTCAGACCCCAAGCCCAAACCTCAGACCCCAAGCCCAAACCTCAGACCCCAAGCCCAAACCTCAGACCCCAAGCCCAAACCTCAGACCCCAAGCCCAAACCTCAGACCCCAAGCCCAAACCTCAGACCCCAAGCCCAAACCTCAGACCCCAAGCCCAAACCTCAGACCCCAAGCCCAAACCTCAAACCCGAAGCCCAAAACTTAAACCCCAAGCCCAAAACTTAAAACCCAAGCCCAAAACTTAAAACCCAAGCCCAAAACTTAGAACCCCAAGCCCAAAACTTAAAACCCAAGCCCAAAACGTAGAACCCAAGCCCAAAACGTAGAACCCAAGCCCAAAACTTAGAACCCAAGCCCAAAACTTAGAACCCAAGCCCAAAACTTAGAACCCAAGCCCAAAACTTAGAACCCAAGCCCAAAACTTAGAACCCAAGCCCAAAACTTAGAACCCAAGCCCAAAACTTAGAACCCAAGCCCAAAACTTAGAACCCAAGCCCAAAACTTAGAACCCAAGCCCAAACCTCAGACCCCAAGCCCAAACCTCAGACCCCAAGCCCAAACCTCAGACCCCAAGCCCAAAACTCAAACCCCAAGCCCAAAAGTTAAAACCCAAGCCCAAAACCTAAAACCCAAGCCCAAAACTTAAAACCCAAGCCCAAAACTTAAAACCCAAGCCCAAAACTCAGACCCCAAGCCCAAAACTCAGACCCCAAGCCCAAAACTCAGACCCCAAGCCCAAAACTCAGATCCCAAGCCCAAAACTCAGACCCCAAGCCCAAAACTCAGACCCCAAGCCCAAAACTCAGACCCCAAGCCCAAACCTCAGACCCCAAGCCCAAACCTCAGACCCCAAGCCCAAACCTCAGACCCCAAGCCCAAACCTCAGACCCCAAGCCCAAAACTCAGACCCCAAGCCCAAACCTCAGACCCCAAGCCCAAAACTCAAACCCCAAGCCCAAAACTTAAACCCCAAGCCCAAAACTTAAACCCCAAGCCCAAAACTTAGAACCCAAGCTCAAAACGTAAAACCCAAGCCCAAAACGTAGAACCCAAGCCCAAAACTTAGACCCCAAGCCCAAACCTCAGACCCCAAGCCCAAAACTCAGACCCCAAGCCCAAACCTCAGACCCCAAGCCCAAACCTCAGACCCCAAGCCCAAACCTCAGACCCCAAGCCCAAACCTCAGACCCCAAGCCCAAACCTCAGACCCCAAGCCCAAACCTCAGACCCCAAGCCCAAACCTCAGACCCCAAGCCCAAAACTCAGACCCCAAGCCCAAAACTCAGACCCCAAGCCCAAAACTTAAAACCCAAGCCCAAAACTTAAAACCCAAGCCCAAAACTTAGAACCCAAGCCCAAAACTCAAACCCCAAGCCCAAAACTTAAAACCCAAGCCCAAAACCTAAAACCCAAGCCCAAAACTTAAAACACAAGCCCAAAACTTAAAACCCAAGCCCAAAATTCAGACCCCAAGCGCAGAACTAAAAACCCAAGCCCAAAACTTAAAACCCAAGCCCAAAACTTAAAACCCAAGCCCAAAACTTAAAACCCAAGCCCAAAACTTAAAACCCAAGCCCAAAACTTAAAACCCAAGCCCAAAACGTAGAACCCAAGCCCAAAACTTAGAACCCAAGCCCAAAACTTAGAACCCAAGCCCAAAACTTAGAACCCAAGCCCAAAACTTAGAACCCAAGCCCAAAACTTAGAACCCAAGCCCAAAACCTCAGACCCCAAGACCAAACCTCAGACCCCAAGCCCAAAACCTCAGACCCCAAGCCCAAACCTCAGACCCCAAGCCCAAACCTCAGACCCCAAGCCCAAAACTCAGACCCCAAGCCCAAAACTCAGACCCCAAGCCCAAAACTCAGACCCCAAGCCCAAAACTCAGACCCCAAGCCCAAAACTCAAACCCCAAGCCCAAAACTCAAACCCCAAGCCCAAAACTTAAAACCCAAGCCCAAAACCTAAAACCCAAGCCCAAAACTTCAAACCCAAGCCCAAAACTTCAAACCCAAGCCCAAAATTCAGACCCCAAGCGCAGAACTAAAAACTCAAGCCCAAAACTTAAAACCCAAGCCCAAAACTTCAAACCCAAGCCCAAAACTTCAAACCCAAGCCCAAAACTTAAAACCCAAGCCCAAAACTTAAAACCCAAGCCCAAAACTCAGACCCCAAGCCCAAAACTCAGACCCCAAGCCCAAAACTCAGACCCCAAGCCCAAAACTCAAACCCCAAGCCCAAAACTCAAACCCCAAGCCCAAAACTTAAAACCCAAGCCCAAAACCTAAAACCCAAGCCCAAAACTTAAAACCCAAGCCCAAAACTTAAAACCCAAGCCCAAAATTCAGACCCCAAGCGCAGATCTAAAAACCCAAGCCCAAAACTTAAAACCCAAGCCCAAAACTTAAAACCCAAGCCCAAAACCTAAAACCCAAGCCCAAAACTTAAAACCCAAGCCCAAAACTTAAAACCCAAGCCCAAAACTTAAAACCCAAGCCCAAAATTCAGACCCCAAGCGCAGATCTAAAAACCCAAGCCCAAAACTTAAAACCCAACCCCAAAACTTAAACCCCAAGCCCAAAACTTAGAACCCAAGCCTAAAACTTAACCCCAAGCCCAAAACTCAGATCCCAAGCCCAAAACTCAGACCCCAAGCCCAAAACTCAGACCCCAAGCCCAAAACTCAGACCCCAAGCCCAAACCTCAGACCCCAAGCCCAAACCTCAGACCCCAAGCCCAAACCTCAGACCCCAAGCCCAAAACCTAAAACCCAAGCCCAAAACCTAAAACCCAAGCCCAAAACCTAAAACCCAAGCCCAAAACCTAAAACCCAAGCCCAAAACCTAAAACCCAAGCCCAAAACTTAAACCCAAGCCCAAAACTTAAACCCAAGCCCAAAACCTAAAACCCAAGCCCAAAACTTAAACCCAAGCCCAAATCTTCAAACCCAAGCCCAAAACTTCAAACCCAAGCCCAAAACTGAAAACCCAAGCCCAAAACTTCAAACCCAAGCCCAAACCTCAGACCCCAAGCCCAAACCTCAGACCCCAAGCCCAAACCTCAGACCCCAAGCCCAAACCTCAGACCCCAAGCCCAAAACCTAAAACCCAAGCCCAAAACCTAAAACCCAAGCCCAAAACTTAAACCCAAGCCCAAAACTTAAAACCCAAGCCAAAACTTAAAACCCAAGCCCAAAACTTCAAACCCAAGCCCAAAACTTCAAACCCAAGCCCAAAACTTCAAACCCAAGCCCAAAACTCAGACTCCAAGCCCAAAACTTAAAACCCAAGCCCAAAACGTAGACCCCAAGCCCAAAACTTAAAACCCAAGCCCAAAACTCAGACCCCAAGCCCAAAACTAAAAACCCAAGCCCAAAACTCAGACCCCAAGCCCAAAACTCAGACCCCAAGCCCAAACCTCAGACCCCAAGCCCAAACTCAGACCCCAAGCCCAAACCTCAGACCCCAAGCCCAAACCTCAGACCCCAAGCCCAAACCTCAGACCCCAAGCCCAAACCTCAGACCCCAAGCCCAAACCTCAGACCCCAAGCCCAAACCTCAGACCCCAAGCCCAAACCTCAGACCCCAAGCCCAGAACTCAGACCCCAAGCCCAAAACTCAGACCCCAAGCCCAAAACTCAAACCCCAAGCCCAAAACTTAAAACCCAAGCCCAAAACCTAAAACCCAAGCCCAAAACTTAAAACCCAAGCCCAAAATTCAGACCCCAAGCGCAGAACTAAAAACCCAAGCCCAAAACTTAAAACCCAAGCCCAAAACTTAAAACCCAAGCCCAAAACTTAGAACCCAAGCCCAAAACTTAAAACCCAAGCCCAAAACTTAAAACCCAAGCCCAAAACTTCAAACCCAAGCCCAAAACTTCAAACCCAAGCCCAAAACTTCAAACCCAAGCCCAAAACTTCAAACCCAAGCCCAAAACTCAGACCCCAAGCCCAAAACTCAGACCCCAAGCCCAAAACTCAGACCCCAAGCCCAAAACTCAGACCCCAAGCCCAAAACTTAAAACCCAAGCCCAAAACTTAAAACCCAAGCCCAAAACTTAGAACCCAAGCCCAAAACTTAGAACCCAAGCCCAAAACTCAGATCCCAAGCCCAAAACTTAAAACCCAAGCCCAAAACTTAAAACCCAAGCCCAAAACTTAAAACCCAAGCCCAAAACTTAAAACCCAAGCCCAAAACTTAAAACCCAAGCCCAAAACTTAAAACCCAAGCCCAAAACTTAAAACACAAGCCCAAAACTTAGAACCCAAGCTCAAAACTTAGAACCCAAGCCCAAAACTTAGAACCCCAAGCCCAAAACTTAGAACCCAAGATCAAAACGTAGAACCCAAGCCCAAAACGTAGAACCCAAGCCCAAAACGCAGAACCCAAGCCCAAAACGTAGAACCCAAGCCCAAAACTTAGAACCCAAGCCCAAACCTCAGACCCCAAGCCCAAACCTCAGACCCCAAGCCCAAACCTCAGACCCCAAGCCCAAACGTCAGACCCCAAGCCCAAACCTCAGACCCCAAGCCCAAACCTCAGACCCCAAGCCCAAACCTCAGACCCCAAGCCCAAACCTCAGACCCCAAGCCCAAAACTCAGACCTCAAGCCCAAACCTCAAACCCCAAGCCCAAAACTTAAACCCCAAGCCCAAAACTTAAAACCCAAGCCCAAAACTTAAACCCCAAGCCCAAAACTTAGAACCCAAGCTCAAAACGTAGAACCCAAGCCCAAAACGTAGAACCCAAGCCCAAAACGTAGAACCCAAGCCCAAAACGTAGAACCCAAGCCCAAAACGTAGAACCCAAGCCCAAAACGTAGAACCCAAGCCCAAACCTCAGACCCCAAGCCCAAACCTCAGACCCCAAGCCCAAAACTCAGACCCCAAGCCCAAACCTCAGACCCCAAGCCCAAACCTCAGACCCCAAGCCCAAACCTCAGACCCCAAGCCCAAACCTCAGACCTCAAGCCCAAACCTCAGACCCCAAGCCCAAACCTCAGACCCCAAGCCCAAAACTCAGACCCCAAGCCCAAACCTCAAACCCCAAGCCCAAAACTTAAACCCCAAGCCCAAAACTTAAAACCCAAGCCCAAAACTTAAAACCCAAGCCCAAAACTTAAAACCCAAGCCCAAAACTTAGAACCCCAAGCCCAAAACTTAAAACCCAAGCCCAAAACATAGAACCCAAGCCCAAAACGTAGAACCCAAGCCCAAAACTTAGAACCCCAAGCCCAAAACTTAAAACCCAAGCCCAAAACGTAGAACCCAAGCCCAAAACGTAGAACCCAAGCCCAAAACTTAGAACCCAAGCCCAAAACTTAGAACCCAAGCCCAAAACTTAGAACCCAAGCCCAAAACTTAGAACCCAAGCCCAAAACTTAGAACCCAAGCCCAAAACTTAGAACCCAAGCCCAAAACTTAGAACCCAAGCCCAAAACTTAGAACCCAAGCCCAAAACTTAGAACCCAAGCCCAAAACTTAGAACCCAAGCCCAAAACTTAGAACCCAAGCCCAAACCTCAGACCCCAAGCCCAAACCTCAGACCCCAAGCCCAAACCTCAGACCCCAAGCCCAAAACTCAAACCCCAAGCCCAAAAGTTAAAACCCAAGCCCAAAACCTAAAACCCAAGCGCAAAACCTAAAACCCAAGCCCAAAACTTAAAACCCAAGCCCAAAACTTAAAACCCAAGCCCAAAACTCAGACCCCAAGCCCAAAACTCAGACCCCAAGCCCAAAACTCAGACCCCAAGCCCAAAACTCAGACCCCAAGCCCAAAACTCAGACCCCAAGCCCAAAACTCAGACCCCAAGCCCAAACCTCAGACCCCAAGCCCAAACCTCAGACCCCAAGCCCAAACCTCAGACCCCAAGCCCAAACCTCAGACCCCAAGCCCAAAACTCAGACCCCAAGCCCAAAACTCAGACCCCAAGCCCAAAACTCAAACCCCAAGCCCAAAACTTAAACCCCAAGCCCAAAACTTAAACCCCAAGCCCAAAACTTAAACCCCAAGCCAAAACTTAGAACCCAAGCCCAAAACGTAAAACCCAAGCCCAAAACGTAGAACCCAAGCCCAAAACTCAGACCCCAAGCCCAAACCTCAGACCCCAAGCCCAAACCTCAGACCCCAAGCCCAAACCTCAGACCCCAAGCCCAAAACTCAAACCCCAAGCCCAAAAGTTAAAACCCAAGCCCAAAACCTAAAACCCAAGCGCAAAACCTAAAACCCAAGCCCAAAACTTAAAACCCAAGCCCAAAACTTAAAACCCAAGCCCAAAACTCAGACCCCAAGCCCAAAACTCAGACCCCAAGCCCAAAACTCAGACCCCAAGCCCAAAACTCAGACCCCAAGCCCAAAACTCAGACCCCAAGCCCAAAACTCAGACCCCAAGCCCAAACCTCAGACCCCAAGCCCAAACCTCAGACCCCAAGCCCAAACCTCAGACCCCAAGCCCAAACCTCAGACCCCAAGCCCAAACCTCAGACCCCAAGCCCAAACCTCAGACCCCAAGCCCAAAACTCAGACCCCAAGCCCAAAACTCAAACCCCAAGCCCAAAACTTAAACCCCAAGCCCAAAACTTAAACCCCAAGCCCAAAACTTAAACCCCAAGCCCAAAACTTAGAACCCAAGCCCAAAACGTAAAACCCAAGCCCAAAACGTAGAACCCAAGCCCAAAACTTAGACCCCAAGCCCAAACCTCAGACCCCAAGCCCAAACCTCAGACCCCAAGCCCAAACCTCAGACCCCAAGCCCAAACCTCAGACCCCAAGCCCAAACCTCAGACCCCAAGCCCAAACCTCAGACCCCAAGCCCAAAACTCAGACCCCAAGCCCAAAACTCAGACCCCAAGCCCAAAACTCAGACCCCAAGCCCAAAACTCAGACCCCAAGCCCAAAACTTAAAACCCAAGCCCAAAACTTAAAACCCAAGCCCAAAACTTAGAACCCAAGCCCAAAACTCAAACCCCAAGCCCAAAACTTAAAACCCAAGCCCAAAACCTAAAACCCAAGCCCAAAACTTAAAACCCAAGCCCAAAATTCAGACCCCAAGCGCAGAACTAAAAACCCAAGCCCAAAACTTAAAACCCAAGCCCAAAACTTAAAACCCAAGCCCAAAACTTAAAACCCAAGCCCAAAACTTAAAACCCAAGCCCAAAACTTAAAACCCAAGCCCAAAACGTAGAACCCAAGCCCAAAACTTAGAACCCAAGCCCAAAACTTAAAACCCAAGCCCAAAACTTAGAACCCAAGCCCAAAACTTAGAACCCAAGCCCAAAACTTAGAACCCAAGCCCAAAACTTAGAACCCAAGCCCAAAACTTAGAACCCAAGCCCAAAACCTCAGACCCCAAGACCAAACCTCAGACCCCAAGCCCAAAACCTCAGACCCCAAGCCCAAAACTCAGACCCCAAGCCCAAAACTCAGACCCCAAGCCCAAAACTCAGACCCCAAGCCCAAAACTCAGACCCCAAGCCCAAAACTCAGACCCCAAGCCCAAAACTCAGACCCCAAGCCCAAAACTCAGACCCCAAGCCCAAAACTCAAACCCCAAGCCCAAAACTCAAACCCCAAGCCCAAAACTTAAAACCCAAGCCCAAAACCTAAAACCCAAGCCCAAAACTTCAAACCCAAGCCCAAAACTTCAAACCCAAGCCCAAAATTCAGACCCCAAGCGCAGAACTAAAAACTCAAGCCCAAAACTTAAAACCCAAGCCCAAAACTTAAAACCCAAGCCCAAAACTTAAAACCCAAGCCCAAAACTTAAAACCCAAGCCCAAAACTTAAAACCCAAGCCCAAAACTTAAAACCCAAGCCCAAAACTTAAAACCCAAGCCCAAAACTCAGACCCCAAGCCCAAAACTCAGACCCCAAGCCCAAAACTCAGACCCCAAGCCCAAAACTCAGACCCCAAGCCCAAAACTCAGACCTCAAGCCCAAAACTCAGACCCCAAGCCCAAAACTCAGACCCCAAGCCCAAAACTCAGACCCCAAGCCCAAACCTCAGACCCCAAGCCCAAAACTCAGACCCCAAGCCCAAAACTCAGACCCCAAGCCCAAAACTTAAAACCCAAGCCCAAAACTTAAAACCCAAGCCAAAAACTTAAAACCCAAGCCCAAAACTTAAAACCCAAGCCCAAAACTTAAAACCCAAGCCCAAAACATAGAACCCAAGCCCAAAACTTAGAACCCAAGCCCAAAACTTAAAACCCAAGCCCAAAACTTAGAACCCAAGCCCAAAACGTAGAACCCAAGCCCAAAACTTAGAACCCAAGCCCAAAACTTAGAACCCAAGCCCAAAACTTAGAACCCAAGCCCAAAACTCAGACCCCAAGCCCAAAACTCAGACCCCAAGCCCAAAACTCAGACCCCAAGCCCAAAACTCAGACCCCAAGCCCAAAACTCAGACCCCAAGCCCAAAACTCAAACCCCAAGCCCAAAACTTAAAACCCAAGCCCAAAACCTAAAACCCAAGCCCAAAACTTAAAACCCAAGCCCAAAACTTAAAACCCAAGCCCAAAATTCAGACCCCAAGCGCAGAACTAAAAACTCAAGCCCAAAACTTAAAACCCAAGCCCAAAACTTAAAACCCAAACCCAAAACTTAAAACCCAAGCCCAAAACTTAAAACCCAAGCCCAAAACTCAGACCCCAAGCCCAAAACTCAGACCCCAAGCCCAAACCTCAGACCCCAAGCCCAAACCTCAGACCCCAAGCCCAAACCTCAGACCCCAAGCCCAAACCTCAGACCCCAAGCCCAAACCTCAGACCCCAAGCCCAAACCTCAGACCCCAAGCCCAAACCTCAGACCCCAAGCCCAAAACTCAGACCCCAAGCCCAAAACTCAGACCCCAAGCCCAAAACTTAAAACCCAAGCCCAAAACTTAAAACCCAAGCCCAAAACTTAAAACCCAAGCCCAAAACTTAAAACCCAAGCCCAAAACTTAAAACCCAAGCCCAAAACTTAAAACCCAAGCCCAAAACTTAGAACCCAAGCTCAAAACTTAGAACCCAAGCCCAAAACTTAGAACCCAAGCCCAAAACTTAGAACCCAAGCCCAAAACTTAGAACCTAAGCCCAAAACTTAGAACCCAAGCCCAAAACTTAGAACCCAAGCCCAAAACTTAGAACCCAAGCCCAAACCTCAGACCCCAAGCCCAAACCTCAGACCCCAAGCCCAAACCTCAGACCCCAAGCCCAAACCTCAGACCCCAAGCCCAAACCTCAGACCCCAAGCCCAAAACTCAGACCCCAAGCCCAAAACTCAGACCCCAAGCCCAAAACTCAGACCCCAAGCCCAAAACTCAGACCCCAAGCCCAAAACTCAGACCCCAAGCCCAAAACTTAAAACCCAAGCCCAAAACTTAGAACCCAAGCCCAAAACTCAAACCCCAAGCCCAAAACTTAAAACCCAAGCCCAAAACCTAAAACCCAAGCCCAAAACTTAAAACACAAGCCCAAAACTTAAAACCCAAGCCCAAAATTCAGACCCCAAGCGCAGAACTAAAAACCCAAGCCCAAAACTTAGACCCCAAGCCGAAAACTCAGACCCCAAGCCTAAACCTCAGACCCCAAGCCCAAACCTCAGACCCCAAGCCCAAACCTCAGACCCCAAGCCCAAACCTCAGACCCCAAGCCCAAACCTCAGACCCCAAGCCCAAACCTCAGACCCCAAGCCCAAACCTCAGACCCCAAGCCCAAACCTCAGACCCCAAGCCCAAAACTCAGACCCCAAGCCCAAAACTCAGATCCCAAGCCCAAAACTCAGACCCCAAGCCCAAAACTCAAACCCCAAGCCCAAAACTTAAAACCCAAGCCCAAAACTTAAAACCCAAGCCCAAAACTTAAAACCCAAGCTCAAAACTTAAAACCCAAGCCCAAAACTTAGAACCCAAGCTCAAAACGTAGAACCCAAGCCCAAAACCTAGAACCCCAAGCCCAAAACTTAGAACCCAAGCTCAAAACGTAGAACCCAAGCCCAAAACTTAGAACCCAAGCCCAAAACTTAGAACCCAAGCCCAAAACTTAGAACCCAAGCCCAAAACTTAGAACCCAAGCCCAAAACTTAGAACCCAAGCCCAAAACTCAGACCCCAAGCCCAAAACGTAAAACCCAAGCCCAAAACCTAAAACCCAAGCCCAAAACTTAAAACCCAAGCCCAAAACTTAAAACCCAAGCCCAAAACTTAAAACCCAAGCCCAAAACTTAAAACCCAAGCCCAAACCTCAGACCCCAAGCCCAAACCTCAGACCCCAAGCCCAAACCTCAGACCCCAAGCCCAAACCTCAGACCCCAAGCCCAAACGTCAGACCCCAAGCCCAAACCTCAGACCCCAAGCCCAAACCTCAGACCCCAAGCCCAAACCTCAGACCCCAAGCCCAAACCTCAGACCCCAAGCCCAAACCTCAGACCTCAAGCCCAAACCTCAGACCCCAAGCCCAAACCTCAGACCCCAAGCCCAAAACTCAGACCCCAAGCCCAAACCTCAAACCCCAAGCCCAAAACTTAAACCCCAAGCCCAAAACTTAAAACCCAAGCCCAAAACTTAAACCCCAAGCCCAAAACTTAGAACCCCAAGCCCAAAACTTAGAACCCAAGCTCAAAACGTAGAACCCAAGCCCAAAACGTAGAACCCAAGCCCAAAACTTAGAACCCAAGCCCAAAACTTAGAACCCAACCCAAAACTTAGAACCCAAGCCCAAAACTCAGACCCCAAGCCCAAAACTCAGACCTCAAGCCCAAACCTCAGACCCCAAGCCCAAAACTTAAACCCCAAGCCCAAAACTTAAAACCCAAGCCCAAAACTTAAACCCCAAGCCCAAAACTTAGAACCCCAAGCCCAAAACTTAGAACCCAAGCTCAAAACGTAGAACCCAAGCCCAAAACGTAGAACCCAAGCCCAAAACTTAGAACCCAAGCCCAAAACTTAGAACCCAACCCAAAACTTAGAACCCAAGCCCAAACCTCAGACCCCAAGCCCAAACCTCAGACCCCAAGCCCAAACCTCAGACCCCAAGCCCAAACCTCAGACCCCAAGCCCAAACCTCAGACCCCAAGCCCAAACCTCAGACCTCAAGCCCAAACCTCAGACCCCAAGCCCAAACCTCAGACCCCAAGCCCAAAACTCAGACCCCAAGCCCAAACCTCAAACCCCAAGCCCAAAACTTAAACCCCAAGCCCAAAACTTAAACCCCAAGCCCAAAACTTAAAACCCAAGCCCAAAACATAGAACCCAAGCCCAAAACGTAGAACCCAAGCCCAAAACTTAGAACCCCAAGCCCAAAACTTAAAACCCAAGCCCAAAACGTAGAACCCAAGCCCAAAACGTAGAACCCAAGCCCAAAACTTAGAACCCAAGCCCAAAACTTAGAACCCAAGCCCAAAACTTAGAACCCAAGCCCAAAACTTAGAACCCAAGCCCAAAACTTAGAACCCAAGCCCAAAACTTAGAACCCAAGCCCAAAACTTAGAACCCAAGCCCAAAACTTAGAACCCAAGCCCAAAACTTAGAACCCAAGCCCAAAACTTAGAACCCAAGCCCAAAACTTAGAACCCAAGCCCAAACCTCAGACCCCAAGCCCAAACCTCAGACCCCAAGCCCAAACCTCAGACCCCAAGCCCAAAACTCAAACCCCAAGCCCAAAAGTTAAAACCCAAGCCCAAAACCTAAAACCCAAGCGCAAAACCTAAAACCCAAGCCCAAAACTTAAAACCCAAGCCCAAAACTTAAAACCCAAGCCCAAAACTCAGACCCCAAGCCCAAAACTCAGACCCCAAGCCCAAAACTCAGACCCCAAGCCCAAAACTCAGACCCCAAGCCCAAAACTCAGACCCCAAGCCCAAACCTCAGACCCCAAGCCCAAACCTCAGACCCCAAGCCCAAACCTCAGACCCCAAGCCCAAACCTCAGACCCCAAGCCCAAACCTCAGACCCCAAGCCCAAACCTCAGACCCCAAGCCCAAAACTCAGACCCCAAGCCCAAAACTCAGACCCCAAGCCCAAAACTCAAACCCCAAGCCCAAAACTTAAACCCCAAGCCCAAAACTTAAACCCCAAGCCCAAAACTTAAACCCCAAGCCCAAAACTTAGAACCCAAGCCCAAAACGTAAAACCCAAGCCCAAAACGTAGAACCCAAGCCCAAAACTTAGACCCCAAGCCCAAACCTCAGACCCCAAGCCCAAACCTCAGACCCCAAGCCCAAACCTCAGACCCCAAGCCCAAACCTCAGACCCCAAGCCCAAACCTCAGACCCCAAGCCCAAACCTCAGACCCCAAGCCCAAACCTCAGACCCCAAGCCCAAACCTCAGACCCCAAGCCCAAAACTCAGACCCCAAGCCCAAAACTCAGACCCCAAGCCCAAAACTTAAAACCCAAGCCCAAAACTTAAAACCCAAGCCCAAAACTTAGAACCCAAGCCCAAAACTCAAACCCCAAGCCCAAAACTTAAAACCCAAGCCCAAAACCTAAAACCCAAGCCCAAAACTTAAAACCCAAGCCCAAAATTCAGACCCCAAGCGCAGAACTAAAAACCCAAGCCCAAAACTTAAAACCCAAGCCCAAAACTTAAAACCCAAGCCCAAAACTTAAAACCCAAGCCCAAAACTTAGAACCCAAGCCCAAAACTTAGAACCCAAGCCCAAAACTTCAAACCCAAGCCCAAAACTTCAAACCCAAGCCCAAAACTTCAAACCCAAGCCCAAAACTTCAAACCCAAGCCCAAAACTTCAAACCCAAGCCCAAAACTTCAAACCCAAGCCCAAAACTTAAAACCCAAGCCCAAAACTTAAAACCCAAGCCCAAAACTTAAAACCCAAGCCCAAAACTTAAAACCCAAGCCCAAAACGTAGAACCCAAGCCCAAAACTTAGAACCCAAGCCCAAAACTTAAAACCCAAGCCCAAAACTTAGAACCCAAGCCCAAAACTTAGAACCCAAGCCCAAAACTTAGAACCCAAGCCCAAAACTTAGAACCCAAGCCCAAAACTCAGACCCCAAGCCCAAAACTCAGACCCCAAGCCCAAAACTCAGACCCCAAGCCCAAAACTCAGACCCCAAGCCCAAAACTCAGACCCCAAGCCCAAAACTCAAACCCCAAGCCCAAAACTTAAAACCCAAGCCCAAAACCTAAAACCCAAGCCCAAAACTTCAAACCCAAGCCCAAAACTTCAAACCCAAGCCCAAAATTCAGACCCCAAGCGCAGAACTAAAAACTCAAGCCCAAAACTTAAAACCCAAGCCCAAAACTTAAAACCCAAGCCCAAAACTTAAAACCCAAGCCCAAAACTTAAAACCCAAGCCCAAAACTTAAAACCCAAGCCCAAAACTTAAAACCCAAGCCCAAAACTCAGACCCCAAGCCCAAAACTCAGACCCCAAGCCCAAAACTCAGACCCCAAGCCCAAAACTCAGACCCCAAGCCCAAAACTCAGACCTCAAGCCCAAAACTCAGACCCCAAGCCCAAAACTCAGACCCCAAGCCCAAAACTCAGACCCCAAGCCCAAACCTCAGACCCCAAGCCCAAAACTCAGACCCCAAGCCCAAAACTCAGACCCCAAGCCCAAAACTTAAAACCCAAGCCCAAAACTTAAAACCCAAGCCAAAAACTTAAAACCCAAGCCCAAAACTTAAAACCCAAGCCCAAAACTTAAAACCCAAGCCCAAAACATAGAACCCAAGCCCAAAACTTAGAACCCAAGCCCAAAACTTAAAACCCAAGCCCAAAACTTAGAACCCAAGCCCAAAACGTAGAACCCAAGCCCAAAACTTAGAACCCAAGCCCAAAACTTAGAACCCAAGCCCAAAACTTAGAACCCAAGCCCAAAACTCAGACCCCAAGCCCAAAACTCAGACCCCAAGCCCAAAACTCAGACCCCAAGCCCAAAACTCAGACCCCAAGCCCAAAACTCAGACCCCAAGCCCAAAACTCAAACCCCAAGCCCAAAACTTAAAACCCAAGCCCAAAACCTAAAACCCAAGCCCAAAACTTAAAACCCAAGCCCAAAACTTAAAACCCAAGCCCAAAATTCAGACCCCAAGCGCAGAACTAAAAACTCAAGCCCAAAACTTAAAACCCAAGCCCAAAACTTAAAACCCAAACCCAAAACTTAAAACCCAAGCCCAAAACTTAAAACCCAAGCCCAAAACTCAGACCCCAAGCCCAAAACTCAGACCCCAAGCCCAAAACTCAGACCCCAAGCCCAAAACTCAGACCCCAAGCCCAAAACTCAGACCCCAAGCCCAAAACTCAGACCCCAAGCCCAAAACTCAGACCCCAAGCCCAAACCTCAGACCCCAAGCCCAAACCTCAGACCCCAAGCCCAAACCTCAGACCCCAAGCCCAAAACTCAGACCCCAAGCCCAAAACTCAGACCCCAAGCCCAAAACTTAAAACCCAAGCCCAAAACTTAAAACCCAAGCCCAAAACTTAAAACCCAAGCCCAAAACTTAAAACCCAAGCCCAAAACTTAAAACCCAAGCCCAAAACTTAAAACCCAAGCCCAAAACTTAGAACCCAAGCCCAAAACTTAGAACCTAAGCCCAAAACTTAGAACCCAAGCCCAAAACTTAGAACCCAAGCCCAAAACTTAGAACCCAAGCCCAAACCTCAGACCCCAAGCCCAAACCTCAGACCCCAAGCCCAAACCTCAGACCCCAAGCCCAAACCTCAGACCCCAAGCCCAAACCTCAGACCCCAAGCCCAAACCTCAGACCCCAAGCCCAAACCTCAGACCCCAAGCCCAAAACTCAGACCCCAAGCCCAAAACTCAGACCCCAAGCCCAAAACTCAGACCCCAAGCCCAAAACTCAGACCCCAAGCCCAAAACTTAAAACCCAAGCCCAAAACTTAGAACCCAAGCCCAAAACTCAAACCCCAAGCCCAAAACTTAAAACCCAAGCCCAAAACCTAAAACCCAAGCCCAAAACTTAAAACCCAAGCCCAAAATTCAGACCCCAAGCGCAGAACTAAAAACCCAAGCCCAAAACTTAGACCCCAAGCCGAAAACTCAGACCCCAAGCCTAAACCTCAGACCCCAAGCCCAAACCTCAGACCCCAAGCCCAAACCTCAGACCCCAAGCCCAAACCTCAGACCCCAAGCCCAAACCTCAGACCCCAAGCCCAAACCTCAGACCCCAAGCCCAAACCTCAGACCCCAAGCCCAAACCTCAGACCCCAAGCCCAAAACTCAGACCCCAAGCCCAAAACTCAGATCCCAAGCCCAAAACTCAGACCCCAAGCCCAAAACTCAAACCCCAAGCCCAAAACTTAAAACCCAAGCCCAAAACTTAAAACCCAAGCCCAAAACTTAAAACCCAAGCTCAAAACTTAAAACCCAAGCCCAAAACTTAGAACCCAAGCTCAAAACGTAGAACCCAAGCCCAAAACCTAGAACCCCAAGCCCAAAACTTAGAACCCAAGCTCAAAACGTAGAACCCAAGCCCAAAACTTAGAACCCAAGCCCAAAACTTAGAACCCAAGCCCAAAACTTAGAACCCAAGCCCAAAACTTAGAACCCAAGCCCAAAACTTAGAACCCAAGCCCAAAACTCAGACCCCAAGCCCAAAACGTAAAACCCAAGCCCAAAACCTAAAACCCAAGCCCAAAACTTAAAACCCAAGCCCAAAACTTAAAACCCAAGCCCAAAACTTAAAACCCAAGCCCAAAACTTAAAACCCAAGCCCAAAACTCAGACCCCAAGCCCAAACCTCAGACCCCAAGCCCAAACCTCAGACCCCAAGCCCAAACCTCAGACCCCAAGCCCAAACCTCAGACCCCAAGCCCAAACCTCAGACCCCAAGCCCAAACCTCAGACCCCAAGCCCAAACCTCAGACCCCAAGCCCAAAACTCAGACCCCAAGCCCAAAACTCAGACCCCAAGCCCAAAACTCAGACCCCAAGCCCAAAACTCAGACCCCAAGCCCAAAACTCAGACCCCAAGCCCAAACCTCAGACCCCAAGCCCAAACCTCAGACCCCAAGCCCAAACCTCAGACCCCAAGCCCAAAACTCAGACCCCAAGCCCAAAACTCAGACCCCAAGCCCAAAACTTAAAACCCAAGCCCAAAACTTAAAACCCAAGCCCAAAACTTAAAACCCAAGCCCAAAACTTAAAACCCAAGCCCAAAACTTAAAACCCAAGCCCAAAACTTAGAACCCAAGCTCAAAACTTAGAACCCAAGCCCAAAACTTAGAACCCAAGCCCAAAACTTAGAACCCAAGCCCAAAACTTAGAACCTAAGCCCAAAACTTAGAACCCAAGCCCAAAACTTAGAACCCAAGCCCAAAACTTAGAACCCAAGCCCAAACCTCAGACCCCAAGCCCAAACCTCAGACCCCAAGCCCAAACCTCAGACCCCAAGCCCAAACCTCAGACCCCAAGCCCAAACCTCAGACCCCAAGCCCAAACCTCAGACCCCAAGCCCAAACCTCAGACCCCAAGCCCAAAACTCAGACCCCAAGCCCAAAACTCAGACCCCAAGCCCAAAACTCAGACCCCAAGCCCAAAACTCAGACCCCAAGCCCAAAACTTAAAACCCAAGCCCAAAACTTAGAACCCAAGCCCAAAACTCAAACCCCAAGCCCAAAACTCAGACCCCAAGCCCAAAACCTAAAACCCAAGCCCAAAACTTAAAACACAAGCCCAAAACTTAGAACCCAAGCCCAAAATTCAGACCCCAAGCGCAGAACTAAAAACCCAAGCCCAAAACTTAGACCCCAAGCCGAAAACTCAGACCCCAAGCCTAAACCTCAGACCCCAAGCCCAAACCTCAGACCCCAAGCCCAAACCTCAGACCCCAAGCCCAAACCTCAGACCCCAAGCCCAAACCTCAGACCCCAAGCCCAAACCTCAGACCCCAAGCCCAAACCTCAGACCCCAAGCCCAAACCTCAGACCCCAAGCCCAAACCTCAGACCCCAAGCCCAAAACTCAGACCCCAAGCCCAAAACTCAGACCCCAAGCCCAAAACTCAGACCCCAAGCCCAAAACTCAAACCCCAAGCCCAAAACTTAAAACCCAAGCCCAAAACTTAAAACCCAAGCCCAAAACTTAAAACCCAAGCTCAAAACTTAAAACCCAAGCCCAAAACTTAGAACCCAAGCTCAAAACGTAGAACCCAAGCCCAAAACCTAGAACCCCAAGCCCAAAACTTAGAACCCAAGCTCAAAACGTAGAACCCAAGCCCAAAACTTAGAACCCAAGCCCAAAACTTAGAACCCAAGCCCAAAACTTAGAACCCAAGCCCAAAACTTAGAACCCAAGCCCAAAACTTAGAACCCAAGCCCAAAACTCAGACCCCAAGCCCAAAACGTAAAACCCAAGCCCAAAACCTAAAACCCAAGCCCAAAACTTAAAACCCAAGCCCAAAACTTAAAACCCAAGCCCAAAACTTAAAACCCAAGCCCAAAACTCAGACCCCAAGCCCAAACCTCAGACCCCAAGCCCAAACCTCAGACCCCAAGCCCAAACCTCAGACCCCAAGCCCAAACCTCAGACCCCAAGCCCAAACCTCAGACCCCAAGCCCAAACCTCAGACCCCAAGCCCAAACCTCAGACCCCAAGCCCAAACCTCAGACCCCAAGCCCAAAACTCAGACCCCAAGCCCAAAACTCAGACCCCAAGCCCAAAACTCAGACCCCAAGCCCAAAACTCAGACCCCAAGCCCAAAACTCAGACCCCAAGCCCAAAACTCAGACCCCAAGCCCAAAACTCAGACCCCAAGCCCAAAACTCAGACCCCAAGCCCAAAACTTAAAACCCAAGCCCAAAACTTAAAACCCAAGCCCAAAACTTAAAACCCAAGCCCAAAACCTAAAACCCAAGCCCAAAACCTAAAACCCAAGCCCAAAACTTAAAACCCAAGCCCAAAACTCAGACCCCAAGCCCAAAACTCAGACCCCAAGCCCAAAACTCAGACCCCAAGCTCAAAACTTAAAACCCAAGCCCAAAACTTAAAACCCAAGCCCAAAACCTAAAACCCAAGCCCAAAACTTCAAACCCAAGCCCAAAACTTAGAACCCAACCTCAAAACATAGAACCCAAGCCCAAAAATTAGAACCCCAAGCCCAAAACTTAGAACCCAAGCTCAAAACATAGAACCCAAGCCCAAAAATTAGAACCCCAAGCCCAAAACTCAGACCCCAAGCCCAAAACTCAGACCTCAAGCCCAAAACTCAGACCCCAAGCCCAAAACTCAGACCCCAAGCCCAAAACTCAGACCCCAAGCCCAAACCTCAGACCCCAAGCCCAAAACTCAGACCCCAAGCCCAAAACTCAGACCCCAAGCCCAAAACTTAAAACCCAAGCCCAAAACTTAAAACCCAAGCCCAAAACTTAAAACCCAAGCCCAAAACTTAAAACCCAAGCCCAAAACTTAAAACCCAAGCCCAAAACATAGAACCCAAGCCCAAAACTTAGAACCCAAGCCCAAAACTTAAAACCCAAGCCCAAAACTTAGAACCCAAGCCCAAAACTTAGAACCCAAGCCCAAAACTTAGAACCCAAGCCCAAAACTTAGAACCCAAGCCCAAAACTTAGAACCCAAGCCCAAAACTCAGACCCCAAGCCCAAAACTCAGACCCCAAGCCCAAAACTCAGACCCCAAGCCCAAAACTCAGACCCCAAGCCCAAAACTCAAACCCCAAGCCCAAAACTTAAAACCCAAGCCCAAAACCTAAAACCCAAGCCCAAAACTTAAAACCCAAGCCCAAAATTCAGACCCCAAGCGCAGAACTAAAAACTCAAGCCCAAAACTTAAAACCCAAGCCCAAAACTTAAAACCCAAGCCCAAAACTTAGAACCCAAGCCCAAAACTCAGACCCCAAGCCCAAAACTCAGACCCCAAGCCCAAAACTCAGACCCCAAGCCCAAAACTCAGACCCCAAGCCCAAAACTCAGACCCCAAGCCCAAAACTCAGACCCCAAGCCCAAACCTCAGACCCCAAGCCCAAACCTCAGACCCCAAGCCCAAACCTCAGACCCCAAGCCCAAAACTCAGACCCCAAGCCCAAAACTCAGACCCCAAGCCCAAACCTCAGACCCCAAGCCCAAAACTCAGACCCCAAGCCCAAAACTTAAAACCCAAGCCCAAAACTTAAAACCCAAGCCCAAAACTTAAAACCCAAGCCCAAAACTTAAAACCCAAGCCCAAAACTTAGAACCCAAGCTCAAAACTTAGAACCCAAGCCCAAAACTTAGAACCCAAGCCCAAAACGTAGAACCCAAGCCCAAAACGTAGAACCCAAGCCCAAAACTTAGAACCCAAGACCAAAACTTAGAACCCAAGCCCAAACCTCAGACCCCAAGCCCAAACCTCAGACCCCAAGCCCAAACCTCAGACCCCAAGCCCAAACCTCAGACCCCAAGCCCAAACCTCAGACCCCAAGCCCAAACCTCAGACCCCAAGCCCAAAACTCAGACCCCAAGCCCAAAACTCAAAACCCAAGCCCAAAACTTAAAACCCAAGCCCAAAACTTAGAACCCAAGCCCAAAACTCAAACCCCAAGCCCAAAACTTAAAACCCAAGCCCAAAACCTAAAACCCAAGCCCAAAACTTAAAACACAAGCCCAAAATTCAGACCCCAAGCGCAGAACTAAAAACCCAAGCCCAAAACTTAGACCCCAAGCCGAAAACTCAGACCCCAAGCCCAAACCTCAGACCCCAAGCCCAAACCTCAGACCCCAAGCCCAAACCTCAGACCCCAAGCCCAAACCTCAGACCCCAAGCCCAAACCTCAGACCCCAAGCCCAAACCTCAGACCCCAAGCCCAAACCTCAGACCCCAAGCCCAAACCTCAGACCCCAAGCCCAAACCTCAGACCCCAAGCCCAAACCTCAGACCCCAAGCCCAAACCTCAGACCCCAAGCCCAAACCTCAGACCCCAAGCCCAAAACTCAGACCTCAAGCCCAAAACTCAGACCCCAAGCCCAAAACTCAGACCCCAAGCCCAAAACTCAGACCCCAAGCCCAAAACTCAGACCCCAAGCCCAAAACTCAGATCCCAAGCCCAAAACTCAGACCCCAAGCCCAAAACTCAAACCCCAAGCCCAAAACTTAAAACCCAAGCCCAAAACTTAAAACCCAAGCCCAAAACTTAAAACCCAAGCTCAAAACTTAAAACCCAAGCCCAAAACTTAGAACCCAAGCTCAAAACGTAGAACCCAAGCCCAAAACCTAGAACCCCAAGCCCAAAACTTAGAACCCAAGCTCAAAACGTAGAACCCAAGCCCAAAACTTAGAACCCAAGCCCAAAACTTAGAACCCAAGCCCAAAACTTAGAACCCAAGCCCAAACCTCAGACCCCAAGCCCAAACCTCAGACCCCAAGCCCAAACCTCAGACCCCAAGCCCAAACCTCAGACCCCAAGCCCAAACCTCAGACCCCAAGCCCAAACCTCAGACCCCAAGCCCAAACCTCAGACCCCAAGCCCAAACCTCAGACCCCAAGCCCAAACCTCAGACCCCAAGCCCAAAACTCAGACCCCAAGCCCAAAACTCAGACCCCAAGCCCAAAACTTAAAACCCAAGCCCAAAACCTAAAACCCAAGCCCAAAACTTAAAACCCAAGCCCAAAACTTAAAACCCAAGCCCAAAATTCAGACCCCAAGCGTAGAACTAAAAACTCAAGCCCAAAACTTAAAACCCAAGCCCAAAACTTAAAACCCAAGCCCAAAACTTAAAACCCAAGCCCAAAACTTAAAACCCAAGCCCAAAACTCACACCCCAAGCCCAAAACTCAGACCCCAAGCCCAAAACTCAGACCCCAAGCCCAAAACTCAGACCCCAAGCCCAAAACTCAGACCCCAAGCCCAAAACTCAGACCCCAAGCCCAAAACTCAGACCCCAAGCCCAAAACTCAGACCCCAAGCCCAAACCTCAGACCCCAAGCCCAAACCTCAGACCCCAAGCCCAAAACTCAGACCCCAAGCCCAAAACTCAGACCCCAAGCCCAAAACTCAGACCCCAAGCCCAAACCTCAGACCCCAAGCCCAAACCTCAGACCCCAAGCCCAAACCTCAGACCCCAAGCCCAAAACTCAGACCCCAAGCCCAAAACTCAGACCCCAAGCCCAAAACTTAGAACCCAAGCCCAAAACTTAAAACCCAAGCCCAAAACTTAAAACCCAAGCCCAAAACTTAAAACCCAAGCCCAAAACTTAAAACCCAAGCCCAAAACTTAAAACCCAAGCCCAAAACTTAAAACCCAAGCCCAAAACTTAGAACCCAAGCTCAAAACTTAGAACCCAAGCTCAAAACGTAGAACCCAAGCCCAAAACTTAGAACCCAAGCCCAAAACTTAGAACCCAAGCCCAAAACTTAGAACCCAAGCCCAAAACTTAGAACCCAAGCCCAAACCTCAGACCCCAAGCCCAAACCTCAGACCCCAAGCCCAAACCTCAGACCCCAAGCCCAAACCTCAGACCCCAAGCCCAAACCTCAGACCCCAAGCCCAAACCTCAGACCCCAAGCCCAAAACTCAGACCCCAAGCCCAAAACTCAGACCCCAAGCCCAAAACTCAGACCCCAAGCCCAAAACTTAAAACCCAAGCCCAAAACTTAAAACCCAAGCTCAAAACTTAAAACCCAAGCCCAAAACTTAGAACCCAAGCTCAAAACGTAGAACCCAAGCCCAAAACTTAGAACCCCAAGCCCAAAACTTAGAACCCAAGCTCAAAACTTAGAACCCAAGCCCAAAACGTAGAACCCAAGCCCAAAACTTAGAACCCAAGCCCAAAACTTAGAACCCAAGCCCAAAACTTAGAACCCAAGCCCAAAACTTAGAACCCAAGCCCAAACCTCAGACCCCAAGCCCAAACCTCAGACCCCAAGCCCAAACCTCAGACCCCAAGCCCAAACCTCAGACCCCAAGCCCAAACCTCAGACCCCAAGCCCAAACCTCAGACCCCAAGCCCAAACCTCAGACCCCAAGCCCAAACCTCAGACCCCAAGCCCAAACCTCAGACCCCAAGCCCAAACCTCAGACCCCAAGCCCAAACCTCAGACCCCAAGCCCAAACCTCAGACCCCAAGCCCAAACCTCAGACCCCAAGCCCAAACCTCAGACCCCAAGCCCAAACCTCAGACCCCAAGCCCAAACCTCAAACCCCAAGCCCAAAACTCAGACCCCAAGCCCAAAACTTAAAACCCAAGCCCAAAACTTAAAACCCAAGCTCAAAACTTAAAACCCAAGCCCAAAACTTAGAACCCAAGCTCAAAACGTAGAACCCAAGCCCAAAACTTAGAACCCCAAGCCCAAAACTTAGAACCCAAGCCCAAAACTCAGACTCCAAGCCCAAAACTCAGACCCCAAGCCCAAAACTCAGACCCCAAGCCCAAAACTCAGACCCCAAGCCCAAAACTCAGACCCCAAGCCCAAAACTCAGACCCCAAGCCCAAAACTCAGACCCCAAGCCCAAAACTCAGACCCCAAGCCCAAAACTCAGACCCCAAGCCCAAAACTCAGACCCCAAGCCCAAAACTCAGACCCCAAGCCCAAAACTCAGACCCCAAGCCCAAAACTCAGACCCCAAGCCCAAAACTTAAAACCCAAGCCCAAAACTTAAAACCCAAGCCCAAAACTTAAAACCCAAGCCAAAACCTAAAACCCAAGCCCAAAACCTAAAACCCAAGCCCAAAACTTAAAACCCAAGCCCAAAACTCAGACCCCAAGCCCAAAACTCAGACCCCAAGCTCAAAACTTAAAACCCAAGCCCAAAACTTAAAACCCAAGCCCAAAACTTAAAACCCAAGCCCAAAACCTAAAACCCAAGCCCAAAACTTCAAACCCAAGCCCAAAACTTAGAACCCAACCTCAAAACATAGAACCCAAGCCCAAAAATTAGAACCCCAAGCCCAAAACTTAGAACCCAAGCTCAAAACATAGAACCCAAGCCCAAAACTTAGAACCCAAGCCCAAAACTTAGAACCCAAGCCCAAAACTTAGAACCCAAGCCCAAAACTTAGAACCCAAGCCCAAAACTTAGAACCCAAGCCCAAAACTTAGAACCCAAGCCCAAAACTTAGAACCCAAGCCCAAAACTTAGAACCCAAGCCCAAAACTTAGAACCCAAGCCCAAAACCTAAACCCCAAGCCCAAAACCTAAACCCCAAGCCCAAAACCTAAACCCCAAGCCCAAAACCTAAACCCCAAACCCAAAACCTAAACCCCAAGCCCAAAACCTAAACCCCAAGCCCAAAACCTAAACCCCAAGCCCAAAACCTAAACCCCAGGCCCAAAACCTAAAACCCAAGCCCAAAACTTAAAACCCAAGCCCAAAACCTGAAACCCAAGCCCAAAACTCAGTCCTCAGGCCCAAAACCTAAAACCCAAGCCCAAAACCTAAAACCCAAGCCCAAAACCTAAAACCCTAGCCCAAAACCTAAAACCCTAGCCCAAAACCTAAACCCCAAGCCCAAAACCTAAACCCCAAGCCCAAAACCTAAACCCCAAGCCCAAAACCTAAACCCCAAGCCCAAAACCTAAAACCCAAGCCCAAAACTTAAAACCCTAGCCCAAAACCTAAACCCCAAGCCCAAAACCTAAACCCCAAGCCCAAAACCTAAACCCCAAGCCCAAAACCTAAACCCCAAGCCCAAAATCTAAACCCCAAGCCCAAACCTCAAACCCCAAGCCCAAACCTCAGACCCCAAGCCCAAAACTCAGACCCCAAGCCCAAAACTCAGACCTCAAGCCCAAAACTCAGACCTCAAGCCCAAAACTCAGACCTCAAGCCCAAAACTCAGACCTCAAGCCCAAAACTCAGACCTCAAGCCCAAAACTCAGACCTCAAGCCCAAAACTCAGACCTCAAGCCCAAAACTCAGACCTCAAGCCCAAAACTCAGACCTCAAGCCCAAAACTCAGACCTCAAGCCCAAAACCTAAAACCCAAGCCCAAAACTTAAAACCCAAGCCCAAAACTCAGTCCTCAGGCCCAAAACCAAAAACCCAAGCCCAAAACTCAAACCTCAAGCCCAAAACTCAGACCTCAAGCCCAAAACTCAGACCTCAAGCCCAAAACCTAAAACCCAAGCCCAAAACTCAGTCCTCAGGCCCAAAACCAAAAACCCAAGCCCAAACCTCAGACCTCAAGCCCAAACCTCAGACCCCAAGCCCAAACCTCAGACCTCAAGCCCAAACCTCAGACCTCAAGCCCAAACCTCAGACCTCAAGCCCAAACCTCAGACCTCAAGCCCAAACCTCAGACCTCAAGCCCAAACCTCAGACCTCAAGCCCAAACCTCAGACCTCAAGCCCAAACCTCAGACCTCAAGCCCAAAACTCAGACCCCAAGCCCAAAACCTAAAACCCAAGCCCAAAACTCAGACCCCAAGCCCAAAACCTAAAACCGAAGCCCAAAACTCAGACCTCAAGCCCAAAACTCAGACCTCAAGCCCAAAACTCAGACCTCAAGCCCAAAACTCAGACCTCAAGCCCAAAACTCAGACCTCAAGCCCAAAACTCAGACCTCAAGCCCAAAACTCAGACCTCAAGCCCAAAACTCAGACCTCAAGCCCAAAACTCAGACCTCAAGCCCAAAACTCAGACCTCAAGCCCAAAACTCAGACCTCAAGCCCAAAACTCAGACCTCAAGCCCAAAACTCAGACCTCAAGCCCAAAACTCAGACCTCAAGCCCAAAACTCAGACCTCAAGCCCAAAACTCAGACCTCAAGCCCAAAACTCAGACCTCAAGCCCAAAACTCAGACCTCAAGCCCAAAACTCAGACCTCAAGCCCAAAACTCAGACCTCAAGCCCAAAACTCAGACCTCAAGCCCAAAACTCAGACCTCAAGCCCAAAACTCAGACCTCAAGCCCAAAACTCAGACCTCAAGCCCAAACCTCAGACCCCAAGCCCAAACCTCAGACCCCAAGCCCAAACCTCAGACCCCAAGCCCAAAAGCTAAAACCCAAGCCCAAAACCTAAAACCCAAGCCCAAAAGCTAAAACCCAAGCCCAAAAGCTAAAACCCAAGCCCAAAAGCTAAAACCCAAACCCAAAACCTAAAACCCAAGCCCAAAACCTAAAACCCAAGCCCAAAACCTAAAACCCAAGCCCAAAACCTAAAACCCAAGCCCAAACCTCAGACCCCAAGCCCAAACCTCAGACCCCAAGCCCAAACCTCAGACCCCAAGCCCAAACCTCAGACCCCAAGCCCAAACCTCAGACCTCAAGCCCAAAACTCAGACCTCAAGCCCAAAACTCAGACCTCAAGCCCAAAACTCAGACCTCAAGCCCAAAACTCAGACCTCAAGCCCAAACCTCAGACCCCAAGCCCAAAACTCAGACCTCAAGCCCAAAACTCAGACCTCAAGCCCAAAACCTAAACCCCAAGACCAAAACTTAAAACCCAAGCCCAAAACTCAGTCCTCAGGCCCAAAACCAAAAACCCAAGCCCAAAACTCAGACCTCAAGCCCAAAACTCAGACCTCAAGCCCAAAACTCAGACCTCAAGCCCAAAACTCAGACCTCTAGCCCAAAACTCAGACCTCAAGCCCAAAACTCAGACCTCAAGCCCAAAACTCAGACCTCAAGCCCAAAACTCAGACCTCAAGCCCAAAACTCAGACCCCAAGCCCAAAACTCAGACCCCAAGCCCAAAACTCAGACCTCAAGCCCAAAACTCAGACCTCAAGCCCAAAACTCAGACCTCAAGCCCAAAACTCAGACCTCAAGCCCAAAACTCAGACCTCAAGCCCAAAACTCAGACCTCAAGCCCAAAACTCAGACCTCAAGCCCAAAACCTAAAACCCAAGCCCAAAACTTAAAACCCAAGCCCAAAACTCAGTCCTCAGGCCCAAAACCAAAAACCCAAGCCCAAAACTCAGACCTCAAGCCCAAAACTCAGACCTCAAGCCCAAAACTCAGACCTCAAGCCCAAAACTCAGACCTCAAGCCCAAAACTCAGACCTCAAGCCCAAAACTCAGACCTCAAGCCCAAAACTCAGACCTCAAGCCCAAAACTCAGACCTCAAGCCCAAAACTCAGACCTCAAGCCCAAAACTCAGACCTCAAGCCCAAAACTCAGACCTCAAGCCCAAAACTCAGACCTCAAGCCCAAAACTCAGACCTCAAGCCCAAAACTCAGACCTCAAGCCCAAAACTCAGACCTCAAGCCCAAAACTCAGACCTCAAGCCCAAAACTCAGACCTCAAGCCCAAAACTCAGACCTCAAGCCCAAAACTCAGACCTCAAGCCCAAAACTCAGACCCCAAGCCCAAAACTCAGACCCCAAGCCCAAAACTCAGACCTCAAGCCCAAAACTCAGACCTCAAGCCCAAAACTCAGACCTCAAGCCCAAAACTCAGACCTCAAGCCCAAAACTCAGACCTCAAGCCCAAAACTCAGACCTCAAGCCCAAAACTCAGACCTCAAGCCCAAAACCTAAAACCCAAGCCCAAAACTTAAAACCCAAGCCCAAAACTCAGTCCTCAGGCCCAAAACCAAAAACCCAAGCCCAAAACTCAGACCTCAAGCCCAAAACTCAGACCTCAAGCCCAAAACTCAGACCTCAAGCCCAAAACTCAGACCTCAAGCCCAAAACTCAGACCTCAAGCCCAAAACTCAGACCTCAAGCCCAAAACTCAGACCTCAAGCCCAAAACTCAGACCTCAAGCCCAAAACTCAGACCTCAAGCCCAAAACTCAGACCCCAAGCCCAAAACCTAAAACCCAAGCCCAAAACTTAAAACCCAAGCCCAAAACTCAGTCCTCAGGACCAAAACATCAAATCCAGGCCCAAAACCAAAAACCCAAGCCCAAAACTCAGACCTCAAGCCCAAAACTCAGACCTCAAGCCCAAAACTCAGACCTCAAGCCCAAAACTCAGACCTCAAGCCCAAAACTCAGACCTCAAGCCCAAAACTCAGACCTCAAGCCCAAAACTCAGACCTCAAGCCCAAAACTCAGACCTCAAGCCCAAAACTCAGACCTCAAGCCCAAAACTCAGACCTCAAGCCCAAAACTCAGACCTCAAGCCCAAAACTCAGACCTCAAGCCCAAAACTCAGACCTCAAGCCCAAAACTCAGACCTCAAGCCCAAAACTCAGACCTCAAGCCCAAAACTCAGACCTCAAGCCCAAAACTCAGACCTCAAGCCCAAAACTCAGACCTCAAGCCCAAAACTCAGACCTCAAGCCCAAAACTCAGACCTCAAGCCCAAAACTCAGACCTCAAGCCCAAAACTCAGACCTCAGGCCCAAAACCTAAAACCCAAGCCCAAAACTTAAAACCCAAGCCCAAAACTCACTCCTCAGGCCCAAAACCTAAAACCCAAGCCCAAAACTTAAAACCCAAGCCCAAAACTCAGTCCTCAGGCCCAAAACATAAAATCCAGGCCCAAAACCAAAAACCAAAGCCCAAAACTCAGACCTCAAGCCCAAAACTCAGACCCCAAGCCCAAAACTCAGACCTCAAGCCCAAAACTCAGACCTCAAGCCCAAAACTCAGACCCCAAGCCCAAAACCTAAAAAACCCAAGCCCAAAACTTAAAACCCAAGCCCAAAACTCAGTCCTCAGGCCCAAAACCTAAAACCCAAGCCCAAAACTTAAAACCCAAGCCCAAAACTCAGTCCTCAGGCCCAAAACATAAAATCCAGGCCCAAAACCAAAAACCCAAGCCCAAAACTCAGACCTCAAGCCCAAAACTCAGACCTCAAGCCCAAAACTCAGACCTCAAGCCCAAAACTCAGACCTCAAGCCCAAAACTCAGACCTCAAGCCCAAAACTCAGACCTCAAGCCCAAAACTCAGACCTCAAGCCCAAAACTCAGACCTCAAGCCCAAAACTCAGACCTCAAGCCCAAAACTCAGACCTCAAGCCCAAAACTCAGACCTCAAGCCCAAAACTCAGACCTCAAGCCCAAAACTCAGACCTCAAGCCCAAAACTCAGACCTCAAGCCCAAAACTCAGACCTCAAGCCCAAAACTCAGACCTCAAGCCCAAAACTCAGACCTCAAGCCCAAAACTCAGACCTCAAGCCCAAAACTCAGACCTCAAGCCCAAAACTCAGACCTCAAGCCCAAAACTCAGACCTCAAGCCCAAAACTCAGACCTCAAGCCCAAAACTCAGACCTCAAGCCCAAAACTCAGACCTCAAGCCCAAAACTCAGACCTCAAGCCCAAAACTCAGACCCCAAGCCCAAAACTCAGACCCCAAGCCCAAAACTCAGACCCCAAGCCCAAAACTCAGACCTCAAGCCCAAAACTCAGACCTCAAGCCCAAAACTCAGACCTCAAGCCCAAAACTCAGACCTCAAGCCCAAAACTCAGACCTCAAGCCCAAAACTCAGACCTCAAGCCCAAAACCTAAAACCCAAGCCCAAAACTTAAAACCCAAGCCCAAAACTCAGTCCTCAGGCCCAAAACCAAAAACCCAAGCCCAAAACTCAGACCTCAAGCCCAAAACTCAGACCTCAAGCCCAAAACTCAGACCTCAAGCCCAAAACTCAGACCTCAAGCCCAAAACTCAGACCTCAAGCCCAAAACTCAGACCTCAAGCTCAAACCTCAGACCTCAAGCCCAAACCTCAGACCTCAAGCCCAAAACTCAGACCTCAAGCCCAAACCTCAGACCCCAAGCCCAAAACTCAGACCTCAAGCCCAAAACTCAGACCTCAAGCCCAAAACTCAGACCTCAAGCCCAAAACTCAGACCTCAAGCCCAAAACTCAGACCTCAAGCCCAAAACTCAGACCCCAAGCCCAAAACTTAAAACCCAAGCCCAAAACTTAAAACCCAAGCCCAAAACTTAAAACCCAAGCCCAAAACTCAGACCTCAAGCCCAAAACTCAGACCTCAAGCCCAAAACTCAGACCTCAAGCCCAAAACTCAGACCTCAAGCCCAAAACTCAGACCTCAAGCCCAAAACTCAGACCTCAAGCCCAAAACTCAGACCTCAAGCCCAAAACTCAGACCTCAAGCCCAAAACTCAGACCTCAAGCCCAAAACTCAGACCTCAAGCCCAAAACTCAGACCTCAAGCCCAAAACTCAGACCTCAAGCCCAAAACTCAGACCTCAAGCCCAAAACTCAGACCTCAAGCCCAAAACTCAGACCTCAAGCCCAAAACTCAGACCTCAAGCCCAAAACTCAGACCTCAAGCCCAAAACTCAGACCTCAAGCCCAAAACTCAGACCTCAAGCCCAAAACTCAGACCTCAAGCCCAAAACTCAGACCTCAAGCCCAAACCTCAGACCCCAAGCCCAAACCTCAGACCCCAAGCCCAAACCTCAGACCCCAAGCCCAAAAGCTAAAACCCAAGCCCAAAACCTAAAACCCAAGCCCAAAAGCTAAAACCCAAGCCCAAAACCTAAAACCGAAGCCCAAAACTCAGACCTCAAGCCCAAAACTCAGACCTCAAGCCCAAAACTCAGACCTCAAGCCCAAAACTCAGACCTCAAGCCCAAAACTCAGACCTCAAGCCCAAAACTCAGACCTCAAGCCCAAAACTCAGACCTCAAGCCCAAAACTCAGACCTCAAGCCCAAAACTCAGACCTCAAGCCCAAAACTCAGACCTCAAGCCCAAAACTCAGACCTCAAGCCCAAAACTCAGACCTCAAGCCCAAAACTCAGACCTCAAGCCCAAAACTCAGACCTCAAGCCCAAAACTCAGACCTCAAGCCCAAAACTCAGACCTCAAGCCCAAAACTCAGACCTCAAGCCCAAAACTCAGACCTCAAGCCCAAAACTCAGACCTCAAGCCCAAAACTCAGACCTCAAGCCCAAAACTCAGACCTCAAGCCCAAAACTCAGACCTCAAGCCCAAAACTCAGACCTCAAGCCCAAAACTCAGACCTCAAGCCCAAACCTCAGACCCCAAGCCCAAACCTCAGACCCCAAGCCCAAACCTCAGACCCCAAGCCCAAAAGCTAAAACCCAAGCCCAAAACCTAAAACCCAAGCCCAAAAGCTAAAACCCAAGCCCAAAAGCTAAAACCCAAGCCCAAAAGCTAAAACCCAAACCCAAAACCTAAAACCCAAGCCCAAAACCTAAAACCCAAGCCCAAAACCTAAAACCCAAGCCCAAAACCTAAAACCCAAGCCCAAACCTCAGACCCCAAGCCCAAACCTCAGACCCCAAGCCCAAACCTCAGACCCCAAGCCCAAACCTCAGACCCCAAGCCCAAACCTCAGACCTCAAGCCCAAAACTCAGACCTCAAGCCCAAAACTCAGACCTCAAGCCCAAAACTCAGACCTCAAGCCCAAAACTCAGACCTCAAGCCCAAACCTCAGACCCCAAGCCCAAAACTCAGACCTCAAGCCCAAAACTCAGACCTCAAGCCCAAAACCTAAACCCCAAGACCAAAACTTAAAACCCAAGCCCAAAACTCAGTCCTCAGGCCCAAAACCAAAAACCCAAGCCCAAAACTCAGACCTCAAGCCCAAAACTCAGACCTCAAGCCCAAAACTCAGACCTCAAGCCCAAAACTCAGACCTCTAGCCCAAAACTCAGACCTCAAGCCCAAAACTCAGACCTCAAGCCCAAAACTCAGACCTCAAGCCCAAAACTCAGACCTCAAGCCCAAAACTCAGACCCCAAGCCCAAAACTCAGACCCCAAGCCCAAAACTCAGACCTCAAGCCCAAAACTCAGACCTCAAGCCCAAAACTCAGACCTCAAGCCCAAAACTCAGACCTCAAGCCCAAAACTCAGACCTCAAGCCCAAAACTCAGACCTCAAGCCCAAAACTCAGACCTCAAGCCCAAAACCTAAAACCCAAGCCCAAAACTTAAAACCCAAGCCCAAAACTCAGTCCTCAGGCCCAAAACCAAAAACCCAAGCCCAAAACTCAGACCTCAAGCCCAAAACTCAGACCTCAAGCCCAAAACTCAGACCTCAAGCCCAAAACTCAGACCTCAAGCCCAAAACTCAGACCTCAAGCCCAAAACTCAGACCTCAAGCCCAAAACTCAGACCTCAAGCCCAAAACTCAGACCTCAAGCCCAAAACTCAGACCTCAAGCCCAAAACTCAGACCTCAAGCCCAAAACTCAGACCTCAAGCCCAAAACTCAGACCTCAAGCCCAAAACTCAGACCTCAAGCCCAAAACTCAGACCTCAAGCCCAAAACTCAGACCTCAAGCCCAAAACTCAGACCTCAAGCCCAAAACTCAGACCTCAAGCCCAAAACTCAGACCTCAAGCCCAAAACTCAGACCTCAAGCCCAAAACTCAGACCCCAAGCCCAAAACTCAGACCCCAAGCCCAAAACTCAGACCTCAAGCCCAAAACTCAGACCTCAAGCCCAAAACTCAGACCTCAAGCCCAAAACTCAGACCTCAAGCCCAAAACTCAGACCTCAAGCCCAAAACTCAGACCTCAAGCCCAAAACTCAGACCTCAAGCCCAAAACCTAAAACCCAAGCCCAAAACTTAAAACCCAAGCCCAAAACTCAGTCCTCAGGCCCAAAACCAAAAACCCAAGCCCAAAACTCAGACCTCAAGCCCAAAACTCAGACCTCAAGCCCAAAACTCAGACCTCAAGCCCAAAACTCAGACCTCAAGCCCAAAACTCAGACCTCAAGCCCAAAACTCAGACCTCAAGCCCAAAACTCAGACCTCAAGCCCAAAACTCAGACCTCAAGCCCAAAACTCAGACCTCAAGCCCAAAACTCAGACCCCAAGCCCAAAACCTAAAACCCAAGCCCAAAACTTAAAACCCAAGCCCAAAACTCAGTCCTCAGGACCAAAACATCAAATCCAGGCCCAAAACCAAAAACCCAAGCCCAAAACTCAGACCTCAAGCCCAAAACTCAGACCTCAAGCCCAAAACTCAGACCTCAAGCCCAAAACTCAGACCTCAAGCCCAAAACTCAGACCTCAAGCCCAAAACTCAGACCTCAAGCCCAAAACTCAGACCTCAAGCCCAAAACTCAGACCTCAAGCCCAAAACTCAGACCTCAAGCCCAAAACTCAGACCTCAAGCCCAAAACTCAGACCTCAAGCCCAAAACTCAGACCTCAAGCCCAAAACTCAGACCTCAAGCCCAAAACTCAGACCTCAAGCCCAAAACTCAGACCTCAAGCCCAAAACTCAGACCTCAAGCCCAAAACTCAGACCTCAAGCCCAAAACTCAGACCTCAAGCCCAAAACTCAGACCTCAAGCCCAAAACTCAGACCTCAAGCCCAAAACTCAGACCTCAAGCCCAAAACTCAGACCTCAGGCCCAAAACCTAAAACCCAAGCCCAAAACTTAAAACCCAAGCCCAAAACTCACTCCTCAGGCCCAAAACCTAAAACCCAAGCCCAAAACTTAAAACCCAAGCCCAAAACTCAGTCCTCAGGCCCAAAACATAAAATCCAGGCCCAAAACCAAAAACCAAAGCCCAAAACTCAGACCTCAAGCCCAAAACTCAGACCCCAAGCCCAAAACTCAGACCTCAAGCCCAAAACTCAGACCTCAAGCCCAAAACTCAGACCCCAAGCCCAAAACCTAAAAAACCCAAGCCCAAAACTTAAAACCCAAGCCCAAAACTCAGTCCTCAGGCCCAAAACCTAAAACCCAAGCCCAAAACTTAAAACCCAAGCCCAAAACTCAGTCCTCAGGCCCAAAACATAAAATCCAGGCCCAAAACCAAAAACCCAAGCCCAAAACTCAGACCTCAAGCCCAAAACTCAGACCTCAAGCCCAAAACTCAGACCTCAAGCCCAAAACTCAGACCTCAAGCCCAAAACTCAGACCTCAAGCCCAAAACTCAGACCTCAAGCCCAAAACTCAGACCTCAAGCCCAAAACTCAGACCTCAAGCCCAAAACTCAGACCTCAAGCCCAAAACTCAGACCTCAAGCCCAAAACTCAGACCTCAAGCCCAAAACTCAGACCTCAAGCCCAAAACTCAGACCTCAAGCCCAAAACTCAGACCTCAAGCCCAAAACTCAGACCTCAAGCCCAAAACTCAGACCTCAAGCCCAAAACTCAGACCTCAAGCCCAAAACTCAGACCTCAAGCCCAAAACTCAGACCTCAAGCCCAAAACTCAGACCTCAAGCCCAAAACTCAGACCTCAAGCCCAAAACTCAGACCTCAAGCCCAAAACTCAGACCTCAAGCCCAAAACTCAGACCTCAAGCCCAAAACTCAGACCTCAAGCCCAAAACTCAGACCCCAAGCCCAAAACTCAGACCCCAAGCCCAAAACTCAGACCCCAAGCCCAAAACTCAGACCTCAAGCCCAAAACTCAGACCTCAAGCCCAAAACTCAGACCTCAAGCCCAAAACTCAGACCTCAAGCCCAAAACTCAGACCTCAAGCCCAAAACTCAGACCTCAAGCCCAAAACCTAAAACCCAAGCCCAAAACTTAAAACCCAAGCCCAAAACTCAGTCCTCAGGCCCAAAACCAAAAACCCAAGCCCAAAACTCAGACCTCAAGCCCAAAACTCAGACCTCAAGCCCAAAACTCAGACCTCAAGCCCAAAACTCAGACCTCAAGCCCAAAACTCAGACCTCAAGCCCAAAACTCAGACCTCAAGCTCAAACCTCAGACCTCAAGCCCAAACCTCAGACCTCAAGCCCAAAACTCAGACCTCAAGCCCAAACCTCAGACCCCAAGCCCAAAACTCAGACCTCAAGCCCAAAACTCAGACCTCAAGCCCAAAACTCAGACCTCAAGCCCAAAACTCAGACCTCAAGCCCAAAACTCAGACCTCAAGCCCAAAACTCAGACCCCAAGCCCAAAACTTAAAACCCAAGCCCAAAACTTAAAACCCAAGCCCAAAACTTAAAACCCAAGCCCAAAACTCAGACCTCAAGCCCAAAACTCAGACCTCAAGCCCAAAACTCAGACCTCAAGCCCAAAACTCAGACCTCAAGCCCAAAACTCAGACCTCAAGCCCAAAACTCAGACCTCAAGCCCAAAACTCAGACCCCAAGCCCAAAACTCAGACCCCAAGCCCAAAACCTAAAACCCAAGCCCAAAACTTAAAACCCAAGCCCAAAACTCAGTCCTCAGGCCCAAAACATAAAATCCAGGCCCAAAACCAAAAACCCAAGCCCAAAACTCAGACCTCAAGCCCAAAACTCAGACCTCAAGCCCAAAACTCAGACCTCAAGCCCAAAACTCAGACCTCAAGCCCAAAACCTAAAACCCAAGCCCAAAACCTAAAACCCAAGCCCAAAATTTAAAACCCAAGCCCAAAACTCAGTCCTCAGGCCCAAAACCAAAAACCCAAGCCCAAAACTCAGACCTCAAGCCCAAAACTCAGACCTCAAGCCCAAAACTCAGACCTCAAGCCCAAAACTCAGACCTCAAGCCCAAAACTCAGACCTCAAGCCCAAAACTCAGACCTCAAGCCCAAAACTCAGACCTCAAGCCCAAAACTCAGACCTCAAGCCCAAAACTCAGACCTCAAGCCCAAAACTCAGACCTCAAGCCCAAAACTCAGACCTCAAGCCCAAAACTCAGACCTCAAGCCCAAAACTCAGACCTCAAGCCCAAAACTCAGACCTCAAGCCCAAAACTCAGACCTCAAGCCCAAAACCTAAAACCCAAGCCCAAAACTTAAAACCCAAGCCCAAAACTCAGTCCTCAGGCCCAAAACATAAAATCCAGGCCCAAAACCAAAAACCCAAGCCCAAAACTCAGACCTCAAGCCCAAAACTCAGACCTCAAGCCCAAAACTCAGACCTCAAGCCCAAAACTCAGACCTCAAGCCCAAAACTCAGACCTCAAGCCCAAAACTCAGACCTCAAGCCCAAAACTCAGACCTCAAGCCCAAAACTCAGACCTCAAGCCCAAAACTCAGACCCCAAGCCCAAAACCTAAAACCCAAGCCCAAAACTTAAAACCCAAGCCCAAAACTCAGTCCTCAGGCCCAAAACATAAAATCCAGGCCCAAAACCAAAAACCCAAGCCCAAAACTCAGACCTCAAGCCCAAAACTCAGACCTCAAGCCCAAAACTCAGTCCTCAGGCCCAAAACTCAGACCTCAAGCCCAAAACTCAGACCTCAAGCCCAAAACTCAGACCTCAAGCCCAAAACTCAGACCTCAAGCCCAAAACTCAGACCTCAAGCCCAAAACTCAGACCTCAAGCCCAAAACTCAGACCTCAAGCCCAAAACTCAGACCTCAAGCCCAAAACTCAGACCTCAAGCCCAAAACTCAGACCTCAAGCCCAAAACTCAGACCTCAAGCCCAAAACTCAGACCTCAAGCCCAAAACTCAGACCTCAAGCCCAAAACTCAGACCTCAAGCCCAAAACTCAGACCTCAAGCCCAAAACTCAGACCTCAAGCCCAAAACTCAGACCTCAAGCCCAAAACCCAGACCTCAAGCCCAAAACCTAAAACCCAAGCCCAAAACTTAAAACCCAATCCCAAAACTCAGTCCTCAGGCCCAAAACCAAAAACCCAAGCCCAAAACTCAGACCTCAAGCCCAAAACTCAGACCTCAAGCCCAAAACTCAGACCTCAAGCCCAAAACTCAGACCTCAAGCCCAAAACTCAGACCTCAAGCCCAAAACTCAGACCCCAAGCCCAAAACTCAGACCTCAAGCCCAAAACTCAGACCTCAAGCCCAAAACTCAGACCTCAAGCCCAAAACTCAGACCTCAAGCCCAAAACTCAGACCTCAAGCCCAAAACTCAGACCTCAAGCCCAAAACTCAGACCTCAAGCCCAAAACTCAGACCTCAAGCCCAAAACTCAGACCCCAAGCCCAAAACTTAAAACCCAAGCCCAAAACTTAAAACCCAAGCCCAAAACTTAAAACCCAAGCCCAAAACTTAAAACCCAAGCCCAAAACTCAGACCTCAAGCCCAAAACTCAGACCTCAAGCCCAAAACTCAGACCTCAAGCCCAAAACTCAGACCTCAAGCCCAAAACTCAGACCTCAAGCCCAAAACTCAGACCTCAAGCCCAAAACTCAGACCTCAAGCCCAAAACTCAGACCCCAAGCCCAAAACTCAGACCCCAAGCCCAAAACTCAGACCCCAAGCCCAAAACTCAGACCCCAAGCCCAAAACCTAAAACCCAAGCCCAAAACTTAAAACCCAAGCCCAAAACTCAGTCCTCAGGCCCAAAACATAAAATCCAGGCCCAAAACCAAAAACCCAAGCCCAAAACTCAGACCTCAAGCCCAAAACTCAGACCTCAAGCCCAAAACTCAGACCTCAAGCCCAAAACTCAGACCTCAAGCCCAAAACCTAAAACCCAAGCCCAAAACTTAAAACCCAAGCCCAAAACTCAGTCCTCAGGCCCAAAACCAAAAACCCAAGCCCAAAACTCAGACCTCAAGCCCAAAACTCAGTCCTCAGGCCCAAAACTCAGACCTCAAGCCCAAAACTCAGACCCCAAGCCCAAAACTTAAAACCCAAGCCCAAAACTTAAAACCCAAGCCCAAAACTTAAAACCCAAGCCCAAAACTCAGACCTCAAGCCCAAAACTCAGACCTCAAGCCCAAAACTCAGACCTCAAGCCCAAAACTCAGACCTCAAGCCCAAAACTCAGACCTCAAGCCCAAAACTCAGACCCCAAGCCCAAAACTCAGACCCCAAGCCCAAAACTCAGACCCCAAGCCCAAAACCTAAAACCCAAGCCCAAAACTTAAAACCCAAGCCCAAAACTCAGTCCTCAGGCCCAAAACATAAAATCCAGGCCCAAAACCAAAAACCCAAGCCCAAAACTCAGACCTCAAGCCCAAAACTCAGACCTCAAGCCCAAAACTCAGACCTCAAGCCCAAAACTCAGACCTCAAGCCCAAAACCTAAAACCCAAGCCCAAAACTTAAAACCCAAGCCCAAAACTCAGTCCTCAGGCCCAAAACCAAAAACCCAAGCCCAAAACTCAGACCTCAAGCCCAAAACTCAGTCCTCAGGCCCAAAACTCAGACCTCAAGCCCAAAACTCAGACCTCAAGCCCAAAACCTAAAACCCAAGACCAAAACTTAAAACCCAAGCCCAAAACTCAGTCCTCAGGCCCAAAACCAAAAACCCAAGCCCAAAACTCAGACCTCAAGCCCAAAACTCAGACCTCAAGCCCAAAACTCAGACCTCAAGCCCAAAACTCAGACCTCAAGCCCAAAACTCAGACCTCAAGCCCAAAACTCAGACCCCAAGCCCAAAACTCAGACCTCAAGCCCAAAACTCAGACCCCAAGCCCAAAACTCAGACCCCAAGCCCAAAACTCAGACCTCAAGCCCAAAACTCAGACCTCAAGCCCAAAACTCAGACCTCAAGCCCAAAACTCAGACCTCAAGCCCAAAACTCAGACCTCAAGCCCAAAACTCAGACCTCAAGCCCAAAACTCAGACCTCAAGCCCAAAACTCAGACCCCAAGCCCAAAACTCAGACCCCAAGCCCAAAACTCAGACCTCAAGCCCAAAACTCAGACCCCAAGCCCAAAACTCAGACCCCAAGCCCAAAACCTAAAGAACCCAAGCCCAAAACTTAAAACCCAAGCCCAAAACTCAGTCCTCAGGCCCAAAACCTAAAACCCAAGCCCAAAACTCAGTCCTCAGGCCCAAAACATAAAATCCAGGCCCAAAACCAAAAACCAAAGCCCAAAACTCAGACCTCAAGCCCAAAACTCAGACCCCAAGCCCAAAACTCAGACCTCAAGCCCAAAACTCAGACCTCAAGCCCAAAACTCAGACCCCAAGCCCAAAACTCAGACCCCAAGCCCAAAACCTAAAAAACCCAAGCCCAAAACTTAAAACCCAAGCCCAAAACTCAGTCCTCAGGCCCAAAACCTAAAACCCAAGCCCAAAACTTAAAACCCAAGCCCAAAACTCAGTCCTCAGGCCCAAAACATAAAATCCAGGCCCAAAACCAAAAACCAAAGCCCAAAACTCAGACCTCAAGCCCAAAACTCAGACCTCAAGCCCAAAACTCAGACCTCAAGCCCAAAACTCAGACCTCAAGCCCAAAACTCAGACCTCAAGCCCAAAACTCAGACCTCAAGCCCAAAACCTAAAACCCAAGCCCAAAACTTAAAACCCAAGCCCAAAACTCAGTCCTCAGGCCCAAAACATAAAATCCAGGCCCAAAACCAAAAACCCAAGCCCAAAACTCAGACCTCAAGCCCAAAACTCAGACCTCAAGCCCAAAACTCAGACCTCAAGCCCAAAACTCAGACCTCAAGCCCAAAACTCAGACCTCAAGCCCAAAACTCAGACCTCAAGCCCAAAACTCAGACCTCAAGCCCAAAACTCAGACCTCAAGCCCAAAACTCAGACCTCAAGCCCAAAACTCAGACCTCAAGCCCAAAACTCAGACCTCAAGCCCAAAACTCAGACCTCAAGCCCAAAACTCAGACCTCAAGCCCAAAACTCAGACCTCAAGCCCAAAACTCAGACCTCAAGCCCAAAACTCAGACCTCAAGCCCAAAACTCAGACCTCAAGCCCAAAACTCAGACCTCAAGCCCAAAACTCAGACCTCAAGCCCAAAACTCAGACCTCAAGCCCAAAACTCAGACCTCAAGCCCAAAACTCAGACCTCAAGCCCAAAACTCAGACCTCAAGCCCAAAACTCAGACCTCAAGCCCAAAACTCAGACCCCAAGCCCAAAACCTAAAACCCAAGCCCAAAACCTAAAACCCAAGCCCAAAACTCAGACCTCAAGCCCAAAACTCAGACCTCAAGCCCAAAACTCAGACCTCAAGCCCAAAACTCAGACCTCAAGCCCAAAACTCAGACCTCAAGCCCAAAACCAAAAACCCAAGCCCAAAACTCAGACCTCAAGCCCAAAACTCAGACCTCAAGCCCAAAACTCAGACCTCAAGCCCAAAACTCAGACCTCAAGCCCAAAACTCAGACCCCAAGCCCAAAACTCAGACCCCAAGCCCAAAACCTAAAAAACCCAAGCCCAAAACTTAAAACCCAAGCCCAAAACTCAGTCCTCAGGCCCAAAACCTAAAACCCAAGCCCAAAACTTAAAACCCAAGCCCAAAACTCAGTCCTCAGGCCCAAAACATAAAATCCAGGCCCAAAACCAAAAACCAAAGCCCAAAACTCAGACCTCAAGCCCAAAACTCAGACCCCAAGCCCAAAACTCAGACCTCAAGCCCAAAACTCAGACCTCAAGCCCAAAACTCAGACCTCAAGCCCAAAACTCAGACCTCAAGCCCAAAACTCAGACCCCAAGCCCAAAACTCAGACCCCAAGCCCAAAACTCAGACCCCAAGCCCAAAACTCAGACCCCAAGCCCAAAACTCAGACCCCAAGCCCAAAACTCAGACCTCAAGCCCAAAACTCAGACCTCAAGCCCAAAACTCAGACCTCAAGCCCAAAACTCAGACCTCAAGCCCAAAACTCAGACCTCAAGCCCAAAACTCAGACCTCAAGCCCAAAACTCAGACCTCAAGCCCAAAACTCAGACCTCAAGCCCAAAACTCAGACCTCAAGCCCAAAACTCAGACCTCAAGCCCAAAACTCAGACCTCAAGCCCAAAACTCAGACCTCAAGCCCAAAACTCAGACCTCAAGCCCAAAACTCAGACCTCAAGCCCAAAACTCAGACCTCAAGCCCAAAACTCAGACCTCAAGCCCAAAACTCAGACCTCAAGCCCAAAACTCAGACCTCAAGCCCAAAACTCAGACCTCAAGCCCAAAACTCAGACCTCAAGCCCAAAACTCAGACCCCAAGCCCAAAACCTAAAACCCAAGCCCAAAACCTAAAACCCAAGCCCAAAACTTAAAACCCAAGCCCAAAACTCAGACCTCAAGCCCAAAACTCAGACCTCAAGCCCAAAACTCAGACCTCAAGCCCAAAACTCAGACCTCAAGCCCAAAACCAAAAACCCAAGCCCAAAACTCAGACCTCAAGCCCAAAACTCAGACCTCAAGCCCAAAACTCAGACCTCAAGCCCAAAACTCAGACCTCAAGCCCAAAACTCAGACCTCAAGCCCAAAACTCAGACCCCAAGCCCAAAACTCAGACCCCAAGCCCAAAACCTAAAAAACCCAAGCCCAAAACTTAAAACCCAAGCCCAAAACTCAGTCCTCAGGCCCAAAACCTAAAACCCAAGCCCAAAACTTAAAACCCAAGCCCAAAACTCAGTCCTCAGGCCCAAAACATAAAATCCAGGCCCAAAACCAAAAACCAAAGCCCAAAACTCAGACCTCAAGCCCAAAACTCAGACCCCAAGCCCAAAACTCAGACCTCAAGCCCAAAACTCAGACCTCAAGCCCAAAACTCAGACCTCAAGCCCAAAACTCAGACCCCAAGCCCAAAACTCAGACCTCAAGCCCAAAACTCAGACCTCAAGCCCAAAACTCAGACCTCAAGCCCAAAACTCAGACCTCAAGCCCAAAACTCAGACCTCAAGCCCAAAACTCAGACCTCAAGCCCAAAACTCAGACCTCAAGCCCAAAACTCAGACCCCAAGCCCAAAACTCAGACCCCAAGCCCAAAACTCAGACCTCAAGCCCAAAACTCAGACCTCAAGCCCAAAACTCAGACCTCAAGCCCAAAACCTAAAACCCAAGCCCAAAACTTAAAACCCAAGCCCAAAACTCAGTCCTCAGGCCCAAAACATAAAATCCAGGCCCAAAACCAAAAACCCAAGCCCAAAACTCAGACCTCAAGCCCAAAACTCAGACCTCAAGCCCAAAACTCAGACCTCAAGCCCAAAACTCAGACCTCAAGCCCAAAACTCAGACCTCAAGCCCAAAACTCAGACCTCAAGCCCAAAACTCAGACCTCAAGCCCAAAACTCAGACCTCAAGCCCAAAACTCAGACCTCAAGCCCAAAACTCAGACCTCAAGCCCAAAACTCAGACCTCAAGCCCAAAACTCAGACCTCAAGCCCAAAACTCAGACCTCAAGCCCAAAACTCAGACCTCAAGCCCAAAACTCAGACCTCAAGCCCAAAACTCAGACCTCAAGCCCAAAACTCAGACCTCAAGCCCAAAACTCAGACCTCAAGCCCAAAACTCAGACCCCAAGCCCAAAACCTAAAACCCAAGCCCAAAACTTAAAACCCAAGCCCAAAACTCAGTCCTCAGGCCCAAAACATAAAATCCAGGCCCAAAACCAAAAACCCAAGCCCAAAACTCAGACCTCAAGCCCAAAACTCAGACCTCAAGCCCAAAACTCAGTCCTCAGGCCCAAAACTCAGACCTCAAGCCCAAAACTCAGACCTCAAGCCCAAAACTCAGACCTCAAGCCCAAAACTCAGACCTCAAGCCCAAAACTCAGACCTCAAGCCCAAAACTCAGACCTCAAGCCCAAAACTCAGACCTCAAGCCCAAAACTCAGACCTCAAGCCCAAAACTCAGACCTCAAGCCCAAAACTCAGACCTCAAGCCCAAAACTCAGACCTCAAGCCCAAAACTCAGACCTCAAGCCCAAAACTCAGACCTCAAGCCCAAAACTCAGACCTCAAGCCCAAAACTCAGACCTCAAGCCCAAAACTCAGACCTCAAGCCCAAAACTCAGACCTCAAGCCCAAAACTCAGACCTCAAGCCCAAAACTCAGACCTCAAGCCCAAAACCTAAAACCCAAGCCCAAAACTTAAAACCCAAGCCCAAAACTCAGTCCTCAGGCCCAAAACCAAAAACCCAAGCCCAAAACTCAGACCTCAAGCCCAAAACTCAGACCTCAAGCCCAAAACTCAGACCTCAAGCCCAAAACTCAGACCTCAAGCCCAAAACTCAGACCTCAAGCCCAAAACTCAGACCTCAAGCCCAAAACTCAGACCTCAAGCCCAAAACCTAAAACCCAAGCCCAAAACCTAAAACCCAAGCCCAAAACTTAAAACCCAAGCCCAAAACTCAGTCCTCAGGCCCAAAACCAAAAACCCAAGCCCAAAACTCAGACCTCAAGCCCAAAACTCAGACCTCAAGCCCAAAACTCAGACCTCAAGCCCAAAACTCAGACCTCAAGCCCAAAACTCAGACCCCAAGCCCAAAACCTAAAACCCAAGCCCAAAACTTAAAACCCAAGCCCAAAACTCAGTCCTCAGGCCCAAAACATAAAATCCAGGCCCAAAACCAAAAACCCAAGCCCAAAACTCAGACCTCAAGCCCAAAACTCAGACCTCAAGCCCAAAACTCAGACCTCAAGCCCAAAACTCAGTCCTCAGGCCCAAAACTCAGACCTCAAGCCCAAAACTCAGACCTCAAGCCCAAAACTCAGACCTCAAGCCCAAAACTCAGACCTCAAGCCCAAAACTCAGACCTCAAGCCCAAAACTCAGACCTCAAGCCCAAAACTCAGACCTCAAGCCCAAAACTCAGACCTCAAGCCCAAAACTCAGACCTCAAGCCCAAAACTCAGACCTCAAGCCCAAAACTCAGACCTCAAGCCCAAAACTCAGACCTCAAGCCCAAAACTCAGACCTCAAGCCCAAAACTCAGACCTCAAGCCCAAAACTCAGACCTCAAGCCCAAAACTCAGACCCCAAGCCCAAAACCTAAAACCCAAGCCCAAAACCTAAAACCCAAGCCCAAAACCTAAAACCCAAGCCCAAAACCTAAAACCCAAGCCCAAAACTTAAAACCCAAGCCCAAAACTCAGACCTCAAGCCCAAAACTCAGACCTCAAGCCCAAAACTCAGACCTCAAGCCCAAAACTCAGACCTCAAGCCCAAAACTCAGACCTCAAGCCCAAAACTCAGACCTCAAGCCCAAAACTCAGACCTCAAGCCCAAAACTCAGACCTCAAGCCCAAAACTCAGACCTCAAGCCCAAAACTCAGACCCCAAGCCCAAAACTCAGACCCCAAGCCCAAAACTCAGACCCCAAGCCCAAAACTCAGACCTCAAGCCCAAAACTCAGACCTCAAGCCCAAAACTCAGACCTCAAGCCCAAAACTCAGACCTCAAGCCCAAAACTCAGACCTCAAGCCCAAAACTCAGACCTCAAGCCCAAAACTCAGACCTCAAGCCCAAAACTCAGACCTCAAGCCCAAAACTCAGACCTCAAGCCCAAAACTCAGACCTCAAGCCCAAAACTCAGACCTCAAGCCCAAAACTCAGACCTCAAGCCCAAAACTCAGACCTCAGGCCCAAAACATAAAATCCAGGCCCAAAACCAAAAACCCAAGCCCAAAACTCAGACCTCAAGCCCAAAACTCAGACCTCAAGCCCAAAACTCAGACCTCAAGCCCAAAACTCAGACCTCAAGCCCAAAACTCAGACCTCAAGCCCAAAACTCAGACCTCAAGCCCAAAACTCAGACCTCAAGCCCAAAACTCAGACCTCAAGCCCAAAACTCAGACCTCAAGCCCAAAACTCAGACCTCAAGCCCAAAACTCAGACCTCAAGCCCAAAACTCAGACCTCAAGCCCAAAACTCAGACCTCAAGCCCAAAACTCAGACCTCAAGCCCAAAACTCAGACCTCAAGCCCAAAACTCAGACCCCAAGCCCAAAACTCAGACCCCAAGCCCAAAACCTAAAACCCAAGCCCAAAACTTAAAACCCAAGCCCAAAACTCAGTCCTCAGGCCCAAAACCTAAAATCCAGGCCCAAAACCAAAAACCCAAGCCCAAAACTCAGACCTCAAGCCCAAAACTCAGACCTCAAGCCCAAAACTCAGACCTCAAGCCCAAAACTCAGACCTCAAGCCCAAAACTCAGACCTCAAGCCCAAAACTCAGACCTCAAGCCCAAAACTCAGACCTCAAGCCCAAAACTCAGACCTCAAGCCCAAAACTCAGACCTCAAGCCCAAAACTCAGACCTCAAGCCCAAAACTCAGACCTCAAGCCCAAAACTCAGACCTCAAGCCCAAAACTCAGACCTCAAGCCCAAAACTCAGACCTCAAGCCCAAAACTCAGACCTCAAGCCCAAAACTCAGACCTCAAGCCCAAAACTCAGACCTCAAGCCCAAAACTCAGACCTCAAGCCCAAAACTCAGACCTCAAGCCCAAAACTCTGACCTCAAGCCCAAAACTCTGACCTCAAGCCCAAAACTCAGACCCCAAGCCCAAAACTCAGACCCCAAGCCCAAAACCTAAAACCCAAGCCCAAAACTTAAAACTCAAGCCCAAAACTCAGTCCTCAGGCCCAAAACCTAAAATCCAAGCCCAAAACCAAAAACCCAAGCCCAAAACTCAGACCTCAAGCCCAAAACTCAGACCTCAAGCCCAAAACTCAGACCTCAAGCCCAAAACTCAGACCTCAAGCCCAAAACTCAGACCTCAAGCCCAAAACTCAGACCTCAAGCCCAAAACTCAGACCTCAAGCCCAAAACTCAGACCTCAAGCCCAAAACTCAGACCTCAAGCCCAAAACTCAGACCTCAAGCCCAAAACTCAGACCTCAAGCCCAAAACTCAGACCTCAAGCCCAAAACTCAGACCTCAAGCCCAAAACTCAGACCTCAAGCCCAAAACTCAGACCTCAAGCCCAAAACTCAGACCTCAAGCCCAAAACTCAGACCTCAAGCCCAAAACTCAGACCTCAAGCCCAAAACTCAGACCTCAAGCCCAAAACTCAGACCTCAAGCCCAAAACTCAGACCTCAAGCCCAAAACTCAGACCTCAAGCCCAAAACCTAAAACCCAAGCCCAAAACTTAAAACCCAAGCCCAAAACTCAGTCCTCAGGCCCAAAACCTAAAATCCAGGCCCAAAACCAAAAACCCAAGCCCAAAACTCAGACCTCAAGCCCAAAACTCAGACCTCAAGCCCAAAACTCAGACCTCAAGCCCAAAACTCAGACCTCAAGCCCAAAACTCAGACCTCAAGCCCAAAACTCAGACCTCAAGCCCAAAACTCAGACCTCAAGCCCAAAACTCAGACCTCAAGCCCAAAACTCAGACCTCAAGCCCAAAACTCAGACCTCAAGCCCAAAACTCAGACCTCAAGCCCAAAACTCAGACCTCAAGCCCAAAACTCAGACCTCAAGCCCAAAACTCAGACCTCAAGCCCAAAACTCAGACCCCAAGCCCAAAACTCAGACCCCAAGCCCAAAACCTAAAACCCAAGCCCAAAACTTAAAACCCAAGCCCAAAACTCAGTCCTCAGGCCCAAAACCAAAAACCCAAGCCCAAAACTCAGACCTCAAGCCCAAAACTCAGACCTCAAGCCCAAAACTCAGACCTCAAGCCCAAAACTCAGACCTCAAGCCCAAAACTCAGACCTCAAGCCCAAAACTCAGACCTCAAGCCCAAAACTCAGACCTCAAGCCCAAAACTCAGACCTCAAGCCCAAAACTCAGACCTCAAGCCCAAAACTCAGACCTCAAGCCCAAAACTCAGACCTCAAGCCCAAAACTCAGACCTCAAGCCCAAAACTCAGACCTCAAGCCCAAAACTCAGACCTCAAGCCCAAAACTCAGACCTCAAGCCCAAAACTCAGACCTCAAGCCCAAAACTCAGACCCCAAGCCCAAAACTCAGACCTCAAGCCCAAAACTCAGACCTCAAGCCCAAAACTCAGACCTCAAGCCCAAAACTCAGACCCCAAGCCCAAAACCTAAAACCCAAGCCCAAAACTCAGTCCTCAGGCCCAAAACCAAAAACCCAAGCCCAAAACTCAGACCTCAAGCCCAAAACTCAGACCTCAAGCCCAAAACTCAGACCTCAAGCCCAAAACTCAGACCTCAAGCCCAAAACTCAGACCTCAAGCCCAAAACTCAGACCTCAAGCCCAAAACTCAGACCTCAAGCCCAAAACTCAGACCTCAAGCCCAAAACTCAGACCTCAAGCCCAAAACTCAGACCTCAAGCCCAAAACTCAGACCTCAAGCCCAAAACTCAGACCTCAAGCCCAAAACTCAGACCTCAAGCCCAAAACTCAGACCTCAAGCCCAAAACTCAGACCTCAAGCCCAAAACTCAGACCTCAAGCCCAAAACCTAAAACCCAAGCCCAAAACTTAAAACCCAAGCCCAAAACTCAGTCCTCAGGCCCAAAACATAAAATCCAGGCCCAAAACCAAAAACCCAAGCCCAAAACTCAGACCTCAAGCCCAAAACTCAGACCTCAAGCCCAAAACTCAGACCTCAAGCCCAAAACTCAGACCTCAAGCCCAAAACTCAGACCTCAAGCCCAAAACTCAGACCTCAAGCCCAAAACTCAGACCTCAAGCCCAAAACTCAGACCTCAAGCCCAAAACTCAGACCTCAAGCCCAAAACTCAGACCTCAAGCCCAAAACTCAGACCTCAAGCCCAAAACTCAGACCTCAAGCCCAAAACTCAGACCTCAAGCCCAAAACTCAGACCTCAAGCCCAAAACTCAGACCTCAAGCCCAAAACTCAGACCTCAAGCCCAAAACTCAAGACCTCAAGCCCAAAACTCAGACCTCAAGCCCAAAACTCAGACCTCAAGCCCAAAACTCAGACCTCAAGCCCAAAACTCAGACCTCAAGCCCAAAACTCAGACCTCAAGCCCAAAACTCAGACCTCAAGCCCAAAACTCAGACCTCAAGCCCAAAACTCAGACCTCAAGCCCAAAACTCAGACCTCAAGCCCAAAACTCAGACCTCAAGCCCAAAACTCAGACCTCAAGCCCAAAACTCAGACCTCAAGCCCAAAACTCAGACCTCAAGCCCAAAACTCAGACCTCAAGCCCAAAACTCAGACCTCAAGCCCAAAACTCAGACCCCAAGCCCAAAACCTAAAACCCAAGCCCAAAACTTAAAACCCAAGCCCAAAACTCAGTCCTCAGGCCCAAAACATAAAATCCAGGCCCAAAACCAAAAACCCAAGCCCAAAACTCAGACCTCAAGCCCAAAACTCAGTCCTCAGGCCCAAAACTCAGTCCTCAGGCCCAAAACTCAGTCCTCAGGCCCAAAACTCAGTCCTCAGGCCCAAAACTCAGACCTCAAGCCCAAAACTCAGACCTCAAGCCCAAAACTCAGACCTCAAGCCCAAAACTCAGACCTCAAGCCCAAAACTCAGACCTCAAGCCCAAAACTCAGACCTCAAGCCCAAAACTCAGACCTCAAGCCCAAAACTCAGACCTCAAGCCCAAAACTCAGACCCCAAGCCCAAAACCTAAAACCCAAGCCCAAAACTCAGTCCTCAGGCCCAAAACATAAAATCCAGGCCCAAAACCAAAAACCCAAGCCCAAAACTCAGACCTCAAGCCCAAAACTCAGACCTCAAGCCCAAAACTCAGACCTCAAGCCCAAAACTCAGACCTCAAGCCCAAAACTCAGACCTCAAGCCCAAAACTCAGACCTCAAGCCCAAAACTCAGACCTCAAGCCCAAAACTCAGACCTCAAGCCCAAAACTCAGACCTCAAGCCCAAAACTCAGACCTCAAGCCCAAAACTCAGACCTCAAGCCCAAAACCTAAAACCCAAGCCCAAAACTTAAAACCCAAGCCCAAAACTCAGTCCTCAGGCCCAAAACCAAAAACCCAAGCCCAAAACTCAGACCTCAAGCCCAAAACTCAGACCTCAAGCCCAAAACTCAGACCTCAAGCCCAAAACTCAGACCTCAAGCCCAAAACTCAGACCTCAAGCCCAAAACTCAGACCTCAAGCCCAAAACTCAGACCTCAAGCCCAAAACTCAGACCTCAAGCCCAAAACTCAGACCTCAAGCCCAAAACTCAGACCTCAAGCCCAAAACTCAGACCTCAAGCCCAAAACTCAGACCTCAAGCCCAAAACTCAGACCTCAAGCCCAAAACTCAGACCTCAAGCCCAAAACTCAGACCTCAAGCCCAAAACTCAGACCCCAAGCCCAAAACTCAGACCCCAAGCCCAAAACCTAAAACCCAAGCCCAAAACTTAAAACCCAAGCCCAAAACTCAGTCCTCAGGCCCAAAACCTAAAATCCAGGCCCAAAACCAAAAACCCAAGCCCAAAACTCAGACCTCAAGCCCAAAACTCAGACCTCAAGCCCAAAACTCAGACCTCAAGCCCAAAACTCAGACCTCAAGCCCAAAACTCAGACCTCAAGCCCAAAACTCAGACCTCAAGCCCAAAACTCAGACCTCAAGCCCAAAACTCAGACCTCAAGCCCAAAACTCAGACCTCAAGCCCAAAACTCAGACCTCAAGCCCAAAACTCAGACCTCAAGCCCAAAACTCAGACCTCAAGCCCAAAACTCAGACCTCAAGCCCAAAACTCAGACCTCAAGCCCAAAACTCAGACCCCAAGCCCAAAACTCAGACCCCAAGCCCAAAACTCAGACCCCAAGCCCAAAACCTAAAACCCAAGCCCAAAACTTAAAACCCAAGCCCAAAACTCAGTCCTCAGGCCCAAAACATAAAATCCAGGCCCAAAACCAAAAACCCAAGCCCAAAACTCAGACCTCAAGCCCAAAACTCAGACCTCAAGCCCAAAACTCAGACCTCAAGCCCAAAACTCAGACCTCAAGCCCAAAACTCAGACCTCAAGCCCAAAACTCAGACCTCAAGCCCAAAACTCAGACCTCAAGCCCAAAACTCAGACCTCAAGCCCAAAACTCAGACCCCAAGCCCAAAACTCAGACCCCAAGCCCAAAACTCAGACCCCAAGCCCAAAACCTAAAACCCAAGCCCAAAACTTAAAACCCAAGCCCAAAACTCAGTCCTCAGGCCCAAAACCTAAAATCCAGGCCCAAAACCAAAAACCCAAGCCCAAAACTCAGACCTCAAGCCCAAAACTCAGACCTCAAGCCCAAAACTCAGACCTCAAGCCCAAAACTCAGACCTCAAGCCCAAAACTCAGACCTCAAGCCCAAAACTCAGACCTCAAGCCCAAAACTCAGACCTCAAGCCCAAAACTCAGACCTCAAGCCCAAAACTCAGTCCTCAGGCCCAAAACCAAAAACCCAAGCCCAAAACTCAGACCTCAAGCCCAAAACTCAGACCTCAAGCCCAAAACTCAGACCTCAAGCCCAAAACTCAGACCTCAAGCCCAAAACTCAGACCTCAAGCCCAAAACTCAGACCTCAAGCCCAAAACTCAGACCTCAAGCCCAAAACTCAGACCTCAAGCCCAAAACTCAGACCTCAAGCCCAAAACTCAGACCTCAAGCCCAAAACTCAGACCTCAAGCCCAAAACTCAGACCTCAAGCCCAAAACTCAGTCCTCAGGCCCAAAACCAAAAACCCAAGCCCAAAACTCAGACCTCAAGCCCAAAACTCAGACCTCAAGCCCAAAACTCAGACCTCAAGCCCAAAACTCAGACCTCAAGCCCAAAACTCAGACCTCAAGCCCAAAACTCAGACCTCAAGCCCAAAACTCAGACCTCAAGCCCAAAACTCAGACCTCAAGCCCAAAACTCAGACCTCAAGCCCAAAACTCAGACCTCAAGCCCAAAACTCAGACCTCAAGCCCAAAACTCAGACCTCAAGCCCAAAACTCAGACCTCAAGCCCAAAACTCAGACCTCAAGCCCAAAACTCAGACCTCAAGCCCAAAACTCAGACCTCAAGCCCAAAACTCAGACCTCAAGCCCAAAACTCAGACCTCAAGCCCAAAACTCAGACCTCAAGCCCAAAACTCAGACCTCAAGCCCAAAACTCAGACCTCAAGCCCAAAACTCAGACCTCAAGCCCAAAACTCAGACCTCAAGCCCAAAACTCAGACCTCAAGCCCAAAACTCAGACCTCAAGCCCAAAACTCAGACCTCAAGCCCAAAACTCAGACCTCAAGCCCAAAACTCAGACCTCAAGCCCAAAACTCAGACCTCAAGCCCAAAACTCAGACCTCAAGCCCAAAACTCAGACCTCAAGCCCAAAACTCAGACCTCAAGCCCAAAACTCAGACCTCAAGCCCAAAACTCAGACCTCAAGCCCAAAACTCAGACCTCAAGCCCAAAACTCAGACCTCAAGCCCAAAACTCAGACCCCAAGCCCAAAACTCAGACCTCAAGCCCAAAACTCAGACCTCAAGCCCAAAACTCAGACCTCAAGCCCAAAACTCAGACCTCAAGCCCAAAACTCAGACCTCAAGCCCAAAACTCAGACCTCAAGCCCAAAACTCAGACCTCAAGCCCAAAACTCAGACCTCAAGCCCAAAACTCAGACCTCAAGCCCAAAACTCAGACCTCAAGCCCAAAACTCAGACCTCAAGCCCAAAACTCAGACCTCAAGCCCAAAACTCAGACCTCAAGCCCAAAACTCAGACCTCAAGCCCAAAACTCAGACCTCAAGCCCAAAACTCAGACCTCAAGCCCAAAACTCAGACCTCAAGCCCAAAACTCAGACCTCAAGCCCAAAACTCAGACCTCAAGCCCAAAACTCAGACCTCAAGCCCAAAACTCAGACCCCAAGCCCAAAACTCAGACCCCAAGCCCAAAACTCAGACCCCAAGCCCAAAACCTAAAACCCAAGCCCAAAACTTAAAACCCAAGCCCAAAACTCAGTCCTCAGGCCCAAAACATAAAATCCAGGCCCAAAACCAAAAACCCAAGCCCAAAACTCAGACCTCAAGCCCAAAACTCAGACCTCAAGCCCAAAACTCAGACCTCAAGCCCAAAACTCAGACCTCAAGCCCAAAACTCAGACCTCAAGCCCAAAACTCAGACCTCAAGCCCAAAACTCAGACCTCAAGCCCAAAACTCAGACCCCAAGCCCAAAACTCAGACCCCAAGCCCAAAACTCAGACCCCAAGCCCAAAACCTAAAACCCAAGCCCAAAACTTAAAACCCAAGCCCAAAACTCAGTCCTCAGGCCCAAAACCTAAAATCCAGGCCCAAAACCAAAAACCCAAGCCCAAAACTCAGACCTCAAGCCCAAAACTCAGACCTCAAGCCCAAAACTCAGACCTCAAGCCCAAAACTCAGACCTCAAGCCCAAAACTCAGACCTCAAGCCCAAAACTCAGACCTCAAGCCCAAAACTCAGACCTCAAGCCCAAAACTCAGACCTCAAGCCCAAAACTCAGACCTCAAGCCCAAAACTCAGACCTCAAGCCCAAAACTCAGACCTCAAGCCCAAAACTCAGACCTCAAGCCCAAAACTCAGTCCTCAGGCCCAAAACCAAAAACCCAAGCCCAAAACTCAGACCTCAAGCCCAAAACTCAGACCTCAAGCCCAAAACTCAGACCTCAAGCCCAAAACTCAGACCTCAAGCCCAAAACTCAGACCTCAAGCCCAAAACTCAGACCTCAAGCCCAAAACTCAGACCTCAAGCCCAAAACTCAGACCCCAAGCCCAAAACTCAGACCCCAAGCCCAAAACTCAGACCCCAAGCCCAAAACCTAAAACCCAAGCCCAAAACTTAAAACCCAAGCCCAAAACTCAGTCCTCAGGCCCAAAACATAAAATCCAGGCCCAAAACCAAAAACCCAAGCCCAAAACTCAGACCTCAAGCCCAAAACTCAGACCTCAAGCCCAAAACTCAGACCTCAAGCCCAAAACTCAGACCTCAAGCCCAAAACTCAGACCTCAAGCCCAAAACTCAGACCTCAAGCCCAAAACTCAGACCTCAAGCCCAAAACTCAGACCTCAAGCCCAAAACTCAGACCCCAAGCCCAAAACTCAGACCCCAAGCCCAAAACTCAGACCCCAAGCCCAAAACCTAAAACCCAAGCCCAAAACTTAAAACCCAAGCCCAAAACTCAGTCCTCAGGCCCAAAACCTAAAATCCAGGCCCAAAACCAAAAACCCAAGCCCAAAACTCAGACCTCAAGCCCAAAACTCAGACCTCAAGCCCAAAACTCAGACCTCAAGCCCAAAACTCAGACCTCAAGCCCAAAACTCAGACCTCAAGCCCAAAACTCAGACCTCAAGCCCAAAACTCAGACCTCAAGCCCAAAACTCAGACCTCAAGCCCAAAACTCAGTCCTCAGGCCCAAAACCAAAAACCCAAGCCCAAAACTCAGACCTCAAGCCCAAAACTCAGACCTCAAGCCCAAAACTCAGACCTCAAGCCCAAAACTCAGACCTCAAGCCCAAAACTCAGACCTCAAGCCCAAAACTCAGACCTCAAGCCCAAAACTCAGACCTCAAGCCCAAAACTCAGACCTCAAGCCCAAAACTCAGACCTCAAGCCCAAAACTCAGACCTCAAGCCCAAAACTCAGACCTCAAGCCCAAAACTCAGACCTCAAGCCCAAAACTCAGACCTCAAGCCCAAAACTCAGACCTCAAGCCCAAAACTCAGACCTCAAGCCCAAAACTCAGACCTCAAGCCCAAAACTCAGACCTCAAGCCCAAAACTCAGACCTCAAGCCCAAAACTCAGACCTCAAGCCCAAAACTCAGACCTCAAGCCCAAAACTCAGACCTCAAGCCCAAAACTCAGACCTCAAGCCCAAAACTCAGACCTCAAGCCCAAAACTCAGACCTCAAGCCCAAAACTCAGACCTCAAGCCCAAAACTCAGACCTCAAGCCCAAAACTCAGACCTCAAGCCCAAAACTCAGACCTCAAGCCCAAAACTCAGACCTCAAGCCCAAAACTCAGACCTCAAGCCCAAAACTCAGACCTCAAGCCCAAAACTCAGACCTCAAGCCCAAAACTCAGACCTCAAGCCCAAAACTCAGACCTCAAGCCCAAAACTCAGACCTCAAGCCCAAAACTCAGACCTCAAGCCCAAAACTCAGACCTCAAGCCCAAAACTCAGACCTCAAGCCCAAAACTCAGACCTCAAGCCCAAAACTCAGACCTCAAGCCCAAAACTCAGACCTCAAGCCCAAAACTCAGACCTCAAGCCCAAAACTCAGACCTCAAGCCCAAAACTCAGACCTCAAGCCCAAAACTCAGACCTCAAGCCCAAAACTCAGACCTCAAGCCCAAAACTCAGACCTCAAGCCCAAAACTCAGACCTCAAGCCCAAAACTCAGACCTCAAGCCCAAAACTCAGACCCCAAGCCCAAAACTCAGACCTCAAGCCCAAAACTCAGACCTCAAGCCCAAAACTCAGACCTCAAGCCCAAAACTCAGACCTCAAGCCCAAAACTCAGACCTCAAGCCCAAAACTCAGACCTCAAGCCCAAAACTCAGACCTCAAGCCCAAAACTCAGACCTCAAGCCCAAAACTCAGACCTCAAGCCCAAAACTCAGACCTCAAGCCCAAAACTCAGACCTCAAGCCCAAAACTCAGACCTCAAGCCCAAAACTCAGACCTCAAGCCCAAAACTCAGACCTCAAGCCCAAAACTCAGACCTCAAGCCCAAAACTCAGACCTCAAGCCCAAAACTCAGACCTCAAGCCCAAAACTCAGACCTCAAGCCCAAAACTCAGACCTCAAGCCCAAAACTCAGACCTCAAGCCCAAAACTCAGACCTCAAGCCCAAAACTCAGACCCCAAGCCCAAAACTCAGACCCCAAGCCCAAAACTCAGACCCCAAGCCCAAAACCTAAAACCCAAGCCCAAAACTTAAAACCCAAGCCCAAAACTCAGTCCTCAGGCCCAAAACATAAAATCCAGGCCCAAAACCAAAAACCCAAGCCCAAAACTCAGACCTCAAGCCCAAAACTCAGACCTCAAGCCCAAAACTCAGACCTCAAGCCCAAAACTCAGACCTCAAGCCCAAAACTCAGACCTCAAGCCCAAAACTCAGACCTCAAGCCCAAAACTCAGACCTCAAGCCCAAAACTCAGACCTCAAGCCCAAAACTCAGACCCCAAGCCCAAAACTCAGACCCCAAGCCCAAAACTCAGACCCCAAGCCCAAAACCTAAAACCCAAGCCCAAAACTTAAAACCCAAGCCCAAAACTCAGTCCTCAGGCCCAAAACCTAAAATCCAGGCCCAAAACCAAAAACCCAAGCCCAAAACTCAGACCTCAAGCCCAAAACTCAGACCTCAAGCCCAAAACTCAGACCTCAAGCCCAAAACTCAGACCTCAAGCCCAAAACTCAGACCTCAAGCCCAAAACTCAGACCTCAAGCCCAAAACTCAGACCTCAAGCCCAAAACTCAGACCTCAAGCCCAAAACTCAGACCTCAAGCCCAAAACTCAGACCTCAAGCCCAAAACTCAGTCCTCAGGCCCAAAACCAAAAACCCAAGCCCAAAACTCAGACCTCAAGCCCAAAACTCAGACCTCAAGCCCAAAACTCAGACCTCAAGCCCAAAACTCAGACCTCAAGCCCAAAACTCAGACCTCAAGCCCAAAACTCAGACCTCAAGCCCAAAACTCAGACCTCAAGCCCAAAACTCAGACCTCAAGCCCAAAACTCAGACCTCAAGCCCAAAACTCAGACCTCAAGCCCAAAACTCAGACCTCAAGCCCAAAACTCAGACCTCAAGCCCAAAACTCAGACCTCAAGCCCAAAACTCAGACCTCAAGCCCAAAACTCAGTCCTCAGGCCCAAAACCAAAAACCCAAGCCCAAAACTCAGACCTCAAGCCCAAAACTCAGACCTCAAGCCCAAAACTCAGACCTCAAGCCCAAAACTCAGACCTCAAGCCCAAAACTCAGACCTCAAGCCCAAAACTCAGACCTCAAGCCCAAAACTCAGACCTCAAGCCCAAAACTCAGACCTCAAGCCCAAAACTCAGACCTCAAGCCCAAAACTCAGACCTCAAGCCCAAAACTCAGACCTCAAGCCCAAAACTCAGACCTCAAGCCCAAAACTCAGACCTCAAGCCCAAAACTCAGACCTCAAGCCCAAAACTCAGACCTCAAGCCCAAAACTCAGACCTCAAGCCCAAAACTCAGACCTCAAGCCCAAAACTCAGACCTCAAGCCCAAAACTCAGACCTCAAGCCCAAAACTCAGACCTCAAGCCCAAAACTCAGACCTCAAGCCCAAAACTCAGACCTCAAGCCCAAAACTCAGACCTCAAGCCCAAAACTCAGACCTCAAGCCCAAAACTCAGACCTCAAGCCCAAAACTCAGACCTCAAGCCCAAAACTCAGACCTCAAGCCCAAAACTCAGACCTCAAGCCCAAAACTCAGACCTCAAGCCCAAAACTCAGACCTCAAGCCCAAAACTCAGACCTCAAGCCCAAAACTCAGACCCCAAGCCCAAAACTCAGACCTCAAGCCCAAAACTCAGACCTCAAGCCCAAAACTCAGACCTCAAGCCCAAAACTCAGACCTCAAGCCCAAAACTCAGACCTCAAGCCCAAAACTCAGACCCCAAGCCCAAAACCTAAAACCCAAGCCCAAAACTCAGTCCTCAGGCCCAAAACCAAAAACCCAAGCCCAAAACTCAGACCTCAAGCCCAAAACTCAGACCTCAAGCCCAAAACTCAGACCCCAAGCCCAAAACCTAAAACCCAAGCCCAAAACTCAGTCCTCAGGCCCAAAACCAAAAACCCAAGCCCAAAACTCAGACCTCAAGCCCAAAACTCAGACCTCAAGCCCAAAACTCAGACCTCAAGCCCAAAACTCAGACCTCAAGCCCAAAACTCAGACCTCAAGCCCAAAACTCAGACCTCAAGCCCAAAACTCAGACCTCAAGCCCAAAACTCAGACCTCAAGCCCAAAACTCAGACCTCAAGCCCAAAACTCAGACCTCAAGCCCAAAACTCAGACCTCAAGCCCAAAACTCAGACCTCAAGCCCAAAACTCAGACCTCAAGCCCAAAACTCAGACCTCAAGCCCAAAACTCAGACCTCAAGCCCAAAACTCAGACCTCAAGCCCAAAACTCAGACCTCAAGCCCAAAACTCAGACCTCAAGCCCAAAACTCAGACCTCAAGCCCAAAACTCAGACCTCAAGCCCAAAACTCAGACCTCAAGCCCAAAACTCAGACCTCAAGCCCAAAACTCAGACCTCAAGCCCAAAACTCAGACCTCAAGCCCAAAACTCAGACCTCAAGCCCAAAACCTAAAACCCAAGCCCAAAACTTAAAACCCAAGCCCAAAACTCAGTCCTCAGGCCCAAAACATAAAATCCAGGCCCAAAACTCAGACCTCAAGCCCAAAACTCAGACCTCAAGCCCAAAACTCAGACCTCAAGCCCAAAACTCAGACCTCAAGCCCAAAACTCAGACCTCAAGCCCAAAACTCAGACCTCAAGCCCAAAACTCAGACCTCAAGCCCAAAACTCAGACCTCAAGCCCAAAACTCAGACCTCAAGCCCAAAACTCAGACCTCAAGCCCAAAACTCAGACCTCAAGCCCAAAACTCAGACCTCAAGCCCAAAACTCAGACCTCAAGCCCAAAACTCAGACCTCAAGCCCAAAACTCAGACCTCAAGCCCAAAACTCAGACCTCAAGCCCAAAACTCAGACCTCAAGCCCAAAACTCAGACCTCAAGCCCAAAACTCAGACCTCAAGCCCAAAACTCAGACCTCAAGCCCAAAACTCAGACCTCAAGCCCAAAACTCAGACCTCAAGCCCAAAACTCAGACCTCAAGCCCAAAACTCAGACCCCAAGCCCAAAACTCAGACCTCAAGCCCAAAACTCAGACCCCAAGCCCAAAACCTAAAACCCAAGCCCAAAACCTAAAACCCAAGCCCAAAACTCAGACCTCAAGCCCAAAACTCAGACCTCAAGCCCAAAACTCAGACCTCAAGCCCAAAACTCAGACCTCAAGCCCAAAACTCAGACCTCAAGCCCAAAACTCAGACCTCAAGCCCAAAACTCAGACCTCAAGCCCAAAACTCAGACCTCAAGCCCAAAACTCAGACCCCAAGCCCAAAACTCAGACCTCAAGCCCAAAACTCAGACCCCAAGCCCAAAACTCAGACCTCAAGCCCAAAACTCAGACCTCAAGCCCAAAACTCAGACCTCAAGCCCAAAACTCAGACCTCAAGCCCAAAACTCAGACCTCAAGCCCAAAACTCAGACCTCAAGCCCAAAACTCAGACCTCAAGCCCAAAACTCAGACCTCAAGCCCAAAACTCAGACCTCAAGCCCAAAACTCAGACCTCAAGCCCAAAACTCAGACCTCAAGCCCAAAACTCAGACCTCAAGCCCAAAACTCAGACCTCAAGCCCAAAACTCAGACCTCAAGCCCAAAACTCAGACCTCAAGCCCAAAACTCAGACCTCAAGCCCAAAACTCAGACCTCAAGCCCAAAACCTAAAACCCAAGCCCAAAACTTAAAACCCAAGCCCAAAACTCAGTCCTCAGGCCCAAAACCAAAAACCCAAGCCCAAAACTCAGACCTCAAGCCCAAAACTCAGACCTCAAGCCCAAAACTCAGACCTCAAGCCCAAAACTCAGACCTCAAGCCCAAAACTCAGACCTCAAGCCCAAAACTCAGACCTCAAGCCCAAAACTCAGACCTCAAGCCCAAAACTCAGACCTCAAGCCCAAAACTCAGACCCCAAGCCCAAAACTCAGACCCCAAGCCCAAAACCTAAAACCCAAGCCCAAAACTTAAAACCCAAGCCCAAAACTCAGTCCTCAGGCCCAAAACCTAAAATCCAGGCCCAAAACCAAAAACCCAAGCCCAAAACTCAGACCTCAAGCCCAAAACTCAGACCTCAAGCCCAAAACTCAGACCTCAAGCCCAAAACTCAGACCTCAAGCCCAAAACTCAGACCTCAAGCCCAAAACTCAGACCTCAAGCCCAAAACTCAGACCTCAAGCCCAAAACTCAGACCTCAAGCCCAAAACTCAGACCTCAAGCCCAAAACTCAGACCTCAAGCCCAAAACTCAGACCTCAAGCCCAAAACTCAGACCTCAAGCCCAAAACTCAGACCTCAAGCCCAAAACTCAGACCTCAAGCCCAAAACTCAGACCTCAAGCCCAAAACTCAGACCTCAAGCCCAAAACTCAGACCTCAAGCCCAAAACTCAGACCCCAAGCCCAAAACCTAAAACCCAAGCCCAAAACTTAAAACCCAAGCCCAAAACTCAGTCCTCAGGCCCAAAACCAAAAACCCAAGCCCAAAACTCAGACCTCAAGCCCAAAACTCAGTCCTCAGGCCCAAAACTCAGTCCTCAGGCCCAAAACTCAGACCTCAAGCCCAAAACTCAGACCCCAAGCCCAAAACTCAGACCCCAAGCCCAAAACTCAGACCTCAAGCCCAAAACTCAGACCTCAAGCCCAAAACTCAGACCTCAAGCCCAAAACTCAGACCTCAAGCCCAAAACTCAGACCTCAAGCCCAAAACTCAGACCTCAAGCCCAAAACTCAGACCTCAAGCCCAAAACTCAGACCTCAAGCCCAAAACTCAGACCTCAAGCCCAAAACTCAGACCTCAAGCCCAAAACTCAGACCTCAAGCCCAAAACTCAGACCTCAAGCCCAAAACTCAGACCTCAAGCCCAAAACTCAGACCTCAAGCCCAAAACTCAGACCTCAAGCCCAAAACTCAGACCCCAAGCCCAAAACTCAGACCTCAAGCCCAAAACTCAGACCCCAAGCCCAAAACCTAAAACCCAAGCCCAAAACCTAAAACCCAAGCCCAAAACTTAAAACCCAAGCCCAAAACTCAGACCTCAAGCCCAAAACTCAGACCTCAAGCCCAAAACTCAGACCTCAAGCCCAAAACTCAGACCTCAAGCCCAAAACTCAGACCTCAAGCCCAAAACTCAGACCTCAAGCCCAAAACTCAGACCTCAAGCCCAAAACTCAGACCTCAAGCCCAAAACTCAGACCTCAAGCCCAAAACTCAGACCTCAAGCCCAAAACTCAGACCTCAAGCCCAAAACTCAGACCTCAAGCCCAAAACTCAGACCTCAAGCCCAAAACTCAGACCTCAAGCCCAAAACTCAGACCTCAAGCCCAAAACTCAGACCTCAAGCCCAAAACTCAGACCTCAAGCCCAAAACTCAGACCTCAAGCCCAAAACTCAGACCTCAAGCCCAAAACTCAGACCTCAAGCCCAAAACTCAGACCTCAAGCCCAAAACTCAGACCTCAAGCCCAAAACTCAGACCTCAAGCCCAAAACTCAGACCTCAAGCCCAAAACTCAGACCTCAAGCCCAAAACTCAGACCTCAAGCCCAAAACTCAGACCTCAAGCCCAAAACTCAGACCTCAAGCCCAAAACTCAGACCTCAAGCCCAAAACTCAGACCCCAAGCCCAAAACTCAGACCTCAAGCCCAAAACTCAGACCTCAAGCCCAAAACTCAGACCTCAAGCCCAAAACTCAGACCTCAAGCCCAAAACTCAGACCTCAAGCCCAAAACTCAGACCCCAAGCCCAAAACTCAGACCTCAAGCCCAAAACTCAGACCTCAAGCCCAAAACTCAGACCTCAAGCCCAAAACTCAGACCTCAAGCCCAAAACTCAGACCTCAAGCCCAAAACTCAGACCTCAAGCCCAAAACTCAGACCTCAAGCCCAAAACTCAGACCTCAAGCCCAAAACTCAGACCTCAAGCCCAAAACTCAGACCTCAAGCCCAAAACTCAGACCTCAAGCCCAAAACCTAAAACCCAAGCCCAAAACTTAAAACCCAAGCCCAAAACTCAGTCCTCAGGCCCAAAACATAAAATCCAGGCCCAAAACTCAGACCTCAAGCCCAAAACTCAGACCTCAAGCCCAAAACTCAGACCTCAAGCCCAAAACTCAGACCTCAAGCCCAAAACTCAGACCTCAAGCCCAAAACTCAGACCTCAAGCCCAAAACTCAGACCTCAAGCCCAAAACTCAGACCTCAAGCCCAAAACTCAGACCTCAAGCCCAAAACTCAGACCTCAAGCCCAAAACTCAGACCTCAAGCCCAAAACTCAGACCTCAAGCCCAAAACTCAGACCTCAAGCCCAAAACTCAGACCTCAAGCCCAAAACTCAGACCTCAAGCCCAAAACTCAGACCTCAAGCCCAAAACTCAGACCTCAAGCCCAAAACTCAGACCTCAAGCCCAAAACTCAGACCTCAAGCCCAAAACTCAGACCCCAAGCCCAAAACCTAAACCCAAGCCCAAAACATAAAATCCAGGCCCAAAACCAAAAACCCAAGCCCAAAACGCAGACCTCAAGCCCAAAACTCAGTCCTCAGGCCCAAAACTCAGTCCTCAGGCCCAAAACTCAGTCCTCAGGCCCAAAACTCAGACCTCAAGCCCAAAACTCAGACCTCAAGCCCAAAACTCAGACCTCAAGCCCAAAACTCAGACCTCAAGCCCAAAACTCAGACCTCAAGCCCAAAACTCAGACCTCAAGCCCAAAACTCAGACCTCAAGCCCAAAACTCAGACCTCAAGCCCAAAACTCAGACCTCAAGCCCAAAACTCAGACCTCAAGCCCAAAACTCAGACCTCAAGCCCAAAACTCAGACCTCAAGCCCAAAACTCAGACCTCAAGCCCAAAACTCAGACCTCAAGCCCAAAACTCAGACCTCAAGCCCAAAACTCAGACCTCAAGCCCAAAACTCAGACCTCAAGCCCAAAACTCAGACCTCAAGCCCAAAACTCAGACCTCAAGCCCAAAACTCAGACCTCAAGCCCAAAACTCAGACCTCAAGCCCAAAACTCAGACCTCAAGCCCAAAACTCAGACCTCAAGCCCAAAACTCAGACCTCAAGCCCAAAACTCAGACCTCAAGCCCAAAACTCAGACCTCAAGCCCAAAACTCAGACCTCAAGCCCAAAACTCAGACCTCAAGCCCAAAACTCAGACCTCAAGCCCAAAACTCAGACCTCAAGCCCAAAACTCAGACCTCAAGCCCAAAACTCAGACCCCAAGCCCAAAACTCAGACCCCAAGCCCAAAACTCAGACCCCAAGCCCAAAACCTAAAACCCAAGCCCAAAACCTAAAACCCAAGCCCAAAACTCAGACCTCAAGCCCAAAACTCAGACCTCAAGCCCAAAACTCAGACCTCAAGCCCAAAACTCAGACCTCAAGCCCAAAACTCAGACCTCAAGCCCAAAACTCAGACCTCAAGCCCAAAACTCAGACCTCAAGCCCAAAACTCAGACCTCAAGCCCAAAACTCAGACCTCAAGCCCAAAACTCAGACCTCAAGCCCAAAACTCAGACCTCAAGCCCAAAACTCAGACCTCAAGCCCAAAACTCAGACCTCAAGCCCAAAACTCAGACCTCAAGCCCAAAACTCAGACCTCAAGCCCAAAACTCAGACCTCAAGCCCAAAACTCAGACCTCAAGCCCAAAACTCAGACCTCAAGCCCAAAACTCAGACCTCAAGCCCAAAACTCAGACCCCAAGCCCAAAACTCAGACCTCAAGCCCAAAACTCAGACCTCAAGCCCAAAACTCAGACCTCAAGCCCAAAACTCAGACCTCAAGCCCAAAACTCAGACCTCAAGCCCAAAACTCAGACCCCAAGCCCAAAACTCAGACCTCAAGCCCAAAACTCAGACCTCAAGCCCAAAACTCAGACCTCAAGCCCAAAACTCAGACCTCAAGCCCAAAACTCAGACCTCAAGCCCAAAACTCAGACCTCAAGCCCAAAACTCAGACCTCAAGCCCAAAACTCAGACCTCAAGCCCAAAACTCAGACCTCAAGCCCAAAACTCAGACCTCAAGCCCAAAACTCAGACCTCAAGCCCAAAACCTAAAACCCAAGCCCAAAACTTAAAACCCAAGCCCAAAACTCAGTCCTCAGGCCCAAAACATAAAATCCAGGCCCAAAACTCAGACCTCAAGCCCAAAACTCAGACCTCAAGCCCAAAACTCAGACCTCAAGCCCAAAACTCAGACCTCAAGCCCAAAACTCAGACCTCAAGCCCAAAACTCAGACCTCAAGCCCAAAACTCAGACCTCAAGCCCAAAACTCAGACCTCAAGCCCAAAACTCAGACCTCAAGCCCAAAACTCAGACCTCAAGCCCAAAACTCAGACCTCAAGCCCAAAACTCAGACCTCAAGCCCAAAACTCAGACCTCAAGCCCAAAACTCAGACCTCAAGCCCAAAACTCAGACCTCAAGCCCAAAACTCAGACCTCAAGCCCAAAACTCAGACCTCAAGCCCAAAACTCAGACCTCAAGCCCAAAACTCAGACCTCAAGCCCAAAACTCAGACCCCAAGCCCAAAACCTAAACCCAAGCCCAAAACATAAAATCCAGGCCCAAAACCAAAAACCCAAGCCCAAAACGCAGACCTCAAGCCCAAAACTCAGTCCTCAGGCCCAAAACTCAGTCCTCAGGCCCAAAACTCAGTCCTCAGGCCCAAAACTCAGACCTCAAGCCCAAAACTCAGACCTCAAGCCCAAAACTCAGACCTCAAGCCCAAAACTCAGACCTCAAGCCCAAAACTCAGACCTCAAGCCCAAAACTCAGACCTCAAGCCCAAAACTCAGACCTCAAGCCCAAAACTCAGACCTCAAGCCCAAAACTCAGACCTCAAGCCCAAAACTCAGACCTCAAGCCCAAAACTCAGACCTCAAGCCCAAAACTCAGACCTCAAGCCCAAAACTCAGACCTCAAGCCCAAAACTCAGACCTCAAGCCCAAAACTCAGACCTCAAGCCCAAAACTCAGACCTCAAGCCCAAAACTCAGACCTCAAGCCCAAAACTCAGACCTCAAGCCCAAAACTCAGACCTCAAGCCCAAAACTCAGACCTCAAGCCCAAAACTCAGACCTCAAGCCCAAAACTCAGACCTCAAGCCCAAAACTCAGACCTCAAGCCCAAAACTCAGACCTCAAGCCCAAAACTCAGACCTCAAGCCCAAAACTCAGACCTCAAGCCCAAAACTCAGACCTCAAGCCCAAAACTCAGACCTCAAGCCCAAAACTCAGACCCCAAGCCCAAAACTCAGACCCCAAGCCCAAAACTCAGACCCCAAGCCCAAAACCTAAAACCCAAGCCCAAAACCTAAAACCCAAGCCCAAAACTCAGACCTCAAGCCCAAAACTCAGACCTCAAGCCCAAAACTCAGACCTCAAGCCCAAAACTCAGACCTCAAGCCCAAAACTCAGACCTCAAGCCCAAAACTCAGACCTCAAGCCCAAAACTCAGACCTCAAGCCCAAAACTCAGACCTCAAGCCCAAAACTCAGACCTCAAGCCCAAAACTCAGACCTCAAGCCCAAAACTCAGACCTCAAGCCCAAAACTCAGACCTCAAGCCCAAAACTCAGACCTCAAGCCCAAAACTCAGACCTCAAGCCCAAAACTCAGACCTCAAGCCCAAAACTCAGACCTCAAGCCCAAAACTCAGACCTCAAGCCCAAAACTCAGACCTCAAGCCCAAAACTCAGACCTCAAGCCCAAAACTCAGACCTCAAGCCCAAAACTCAGACCTCAAGCCCAAAACTCAGACCTCAAGCCCAAAACTCAGACCTCAAGCCCAAAACTCAGACCTCAAGCCCAAAACTCAGACCTCAAGCCCAAAACTCAGACCTCAAGCCCAAAACTCAGACCTCAAGCCCAAAACTCAGACCCCAAGCCCAAAACTCAGACCCCAAGCCCAAAACTCAGACCTCAAGCCCAAAACTCAGACCTCAAGCCCAAAACTCAGACCTCAAGCCCAAAACTCAGACCTCAAGCCCAAAACTCAGACCTCAAGCCCAAAACTCAGACCTCAAGCCCAAAACTCAGACCTCAAGGCCAAAACTCAGACCTCAAGCCCAAAACTCAGACCTCAAGCCCAAAACTCAGACCTCAAGCCCAAAACTCAGACCTCAAGCCCAAAACTCAGACCTCAAGCCCAAAACTCAGACCTCAAGCCCAAAACTCAGACCTCAAGCCCAAAACTCAGACCTCAAGCCCAAAACTCAGACCTCAAGCCCAAAACCTAAAACCCAAGCCCAAAACTTAAAACCCAAGCCCAAAACTCAGTCCTCAGGCCCAAAACATAAAATCCAGGCCCAAAACTCAGACCTCAAGCCCAAAACTCAGACCTCAAGCCCAAAACTCAGACCTCAAGCCCAAAACTCAGACCTCAAGCCCAAAACTCAGACCTCAAGCCCAAAACTCAGACCTCAAGCCCAAAACTCAGACCTCAAGCCCAAAACTCAGACCTCAAGCCCAAAACTCAGACCTCAAGCCCAAAACTCAGACCTCAAGCCCAAAACTCAGACCTCAAGCCCAAAACTCAGACCTCAAGCCCAAAACTCAGACCTCAAGCCCAAAACTCAGACCTCAAGCCCAAAACTCAGACCTCAAGCCCAAAACTCAGACCTCAAGCCCAAAACTCAGACCTCAAGCCCAAAACTCAGACCCCAAGCCCAAAACCTAAAACCCAAGCCCAAAACTTAAAACCCAAGCCCAAAACTTAAAACCCAAGCCCAAAACTCAGTCCTCAGGCCCAAAACATAAAATCCAGGCCCAAAACCAAAAACCCAAGCCCAAAACTCAGACCTCAAGCCCAAAACTCAGTCCTCAGGCCCAAAACTCAGTCCTCAGGCCCAAAACTCAGTCCTCAGGCCCAAAACTCAGACCTCAAGCCCAAAACTCAGACCTCAAGCCCAAAACTCAGACCTCAAGCCCAAAACTCAGACCTCAAGCCCAAAACTCAGACCTCAAGCCCAAAACTCAGACCTCAAGCCCAAAACTCAGACCTCAAGCCCAAAACTCAGACCTCAAGCCCAAAACTCAGACCTCAAGCCCAAAACTCAGACCTCAAGCCCAAAACTCTGACCTCAAGCCCAAAACTCAGACCTCAAGCCCAAAACTCAGACCTCAAGCCCAAAACTCAGACCTCAAGCCCAAAACTCAGACCTCAAGCCCAAAACTCAGACCTCAAGCCCAAAACTCAGACCTCAAGCCCAAAACTCAGACCTCAAGCCCAAAACTCAGACCTCAAGCCCAAAACTCAGACCTCAAGCCCAAAACTCAGACCCCAAGCCCAAAACCTAAAACCCAAGCCCAAAACCTAAAACCCAAGCCCAAAACTTAAAACCCAAGCCCAAAACTCAGACCTCAAGCCCAAAACTCAGACCTCAAGCCCAAAACTCAGACCTCAAGCCCAAAACTCAGACCTCAAGCCCAAAACTCAGACCTCAAGCCCAAAACTCAGACCTCAAGCCCAAAACTCAGACCTCAAGCCCAAAACTCAGACCTCAAGCCCAAAACTCAGACCTCAAGCCCAAAACTCAGACCCCAAGCCCAAAACTCAGACCTCAAGCCCAAAACTCAGACCCCAAGCCCAAAACTCAGACCTCAAGCCCAAAACTCAGACCCCAAGCCCAAAACTCAGACCTCAAGCCCAAAACTCAGACCTCAAGCCCAAAACTCAGACCTCAAGCCCAAAACTCAGACCTCAAGCCCAAAACTCAGACCTCAAGCCCAAAACTCAGACCTCAAGCCCAAAACTCAGACCTCAAGCCCAAAACTCAGACCTCAAGCCCAAAACTCAGACCTCAAGCCCAAAACTCAGACCTCAAGCCCAAAACTCAGACCTCAAGCCCAAAACTCAGACCTCAAGCCCAAAACTCAGACCTCAAGCCCAAAACTCAGACCTCAAGCCCAAAACTCAGACCTCAAGCCCAAAACTCAGACCTCAAGCCCAAAACTCAGACCCCAAGCCCAAAACTCAGACCTCAAGCCCAAAACTCAGACCCCAAGCCCAAAACTCAGACCTCAAGCCCAAAACTCAGACCTCAAGCCCAAAACTCAGACCTCAAGCCCAAAACTCAGACCTCAAGCCCAAAACTCAGACCTCAAGCCCAAAACTCAGACCTCAAGCCCAAAACCTAAAACCCAAGCCCAAAACTTAAAACCCAAGCCCAAAACTCAGTCCTCAGGCCCAAAACCAAAAACCCAAGCCCAAAACTCAGACCTCAAGCCCAAAACTCAGACCTCAAGCCCAAAACTCAGACCTCAAGCCCAAAACTCAGACCTCAAGCCCAAAACTCAGACCTCAAGCCCAAAACTCAGACCTCAAGCCCAAAACTCAGACCTCAAGCCCAAAACTCAGACCTCAAGCCCAAAACTCAGACCTCAAGCCCAAAACTCAGACCTCAAGCCCAAAACTCAGACCTCAAGCCCAAAACTCAGACCTCAAGCCCAAAACTCAGACCTCAAGCCCAAAACTCAGACCTCAAGCCCAAAACTCAGACCTCAAGCCCAAAACTCAGACCTCAAGCCCAAAACCTAAAACCCAAGCCCAAAACTTAAAACCCAAGCCCAAAACTCAGTCCTCAGGCCCAAAACCAAAAACCCAAGCCCAAAACTCAGACCTCAAGCCCAAAACTCAGACCTCAAGCCCAAAACTCAGACCTCAAGCCCAAAACTCAGACCTCAAGCCCAAAACTCAGACCTCAAGCCCAAAACTCAGACCTCAAGCCCAAAACTCAGACCTCAAGCCCAAAACTCAGACCTCAAGCCCAAAACTCAGACCTCAAGCCCAAAACTCAGACCTCAAGCCCAAAACTCAGACCTCAAGCCCAAAACTCAGACCTCAAGCCCAAAACTCAGACCTCAAGCCCAAAACTCAGACCTCAAGCCCAAAACTCAGACCTCAAGCCCAAAACTCAGACCTCAAGCCCAAAACTCAGACCTCAAGCCCAAAACTCAGACCTCAAGCCCAAAACTCAGACCTCAAGCCCAAAACTCAGACCTCAAGCCCAAAACTCAGACCTCAAGCCCAAAACTCAGACCCCAAGCCCAAAACTCAGACCCCAAGCCCAAAACCTAAAACCCAAGCCCAAAACTTAAAACCCAAGCCCAAAACTCAGTCCTCAGGCCCAAAACCTAAAATCCAGGCCCAAAACCAAAAACCCAAGCCCAAAACTCAGACCTCAAGCCCAAAACTCAGACCTCAAGCCCAAAACTCAGACCTCAAGCCCAAAACTCAGACCTCAAGCCCAAAACTCAGACCTCAAGCCCAAAACTCAGACCTCAAGCCCAAAACTCAGACCTCAAGCCCAAAACTCAGACCTCAAGCCCAAAACTCAGACCTCAAGCCCAAAACTCAGACCTCAAGCCCAAAACTCAGACCTCAAGCCCAAAACTCAGACCTCAAGCCCAAAACTCAGACCTCAAGCCCAAAACTCAGACCTCAAGCCCAAAACTCAGACCTCAAGCCCAAAACTCAGACCTCAAGCCCAAAACTCAGACCCCAAGCCCAAAACCTAAAACCCAAGCCCAAAACTTAAAACCCAAGCCCAAAACTCAGTCCTCAGGCCCAAAACCAAAAACCCAAGCCCAAAACTCAGACCTCAAGCCCAAAACTCAGTCCTCAGGCCCAAAACTCAGTCCTCAGGCCCAAAACTCAGTCCTCAGGCCCAAAACTCAGTCCTCAGGCCCAAAACTCAGACCTCAAGCCCAAAACTCAGACCTCAAGCCCAAAACTCAGACCTCAAGCCCAAAACTCAGACCTCAAGCCCAAAACTCAGACCTCAAGCCCAAAACTCAGACCTCAAGCCCAAAACTCAGACCTCAAGCCCAAAACTCAGACCTCAAGCCCAAAACTCAGACCTCAAGCCCAAAACTCAGACCCCAAGCCCAAAACCTAAAACCCAAGCCCAAAACCTAAAACCCAAGCCCAAAACTTAAAACCCAAGCCCAAAACTCAGACCTCAAGCCCAAAACTCAGACCTCAAGCCCAAAACTCAGACCTCAAGCCCAAAACTCAGACCTCAAGCCCAAAACTCAGACCCCAAGCCCAAAACTCAGACCTCAAGCCCAAAACTCAGACCCCAAGCCCAAAACTCAGACCTCAAGCCCAAAACTCAGACCTCAAGCCCAAAACTCAGACCTCAAGCCCAAAACTCAGACCTCAAGCCCAAAACTCAGACCTCAAGCCCAAAACTCAGACCTCAAGCCCAAAACCTAAAACCCAAGCCCAAAACTTAAAACCCAAGCCCAAAACTCAGTCCTCAGGCCCAAAACCAAAAACCCAAGCCCAAAACTCAGACCTCAAGCCCAAAACTCAGACCTCAAGCCCAAAACTCAGACCTCAAGCCCAAAACTCAGACCTCAAGCCCAAAACTCAGACCTCAAGCCCAAAACTCAGACCTCAAGCCCAAAACTCAGACCTCAAGCCCAAAACTCAGACCTCAAGCCCAAAACTCAGACCTCAAGCCCAAAACTCAGACCTCAAGCCCAAAACTCAGACCTCAAGCCCAAAACTCAGACCCCAAGCCCAAAACCTAAAACCCAAGCCCAAAACCTAAAACCCAAGCCCAAAACTTAAAACCCAAGCCCAAAACTCAGACCTCAAGCCCAAAACTCAGACCTCAAGCCCAAAACTCAGACCTCAAGCCCAAAACTCAGACCTCAAGCCCAAAACTCAGACCTCAAGCCCAAAACTCAGACCTCAAGCCCAAAACTCAGACCTCAAGCCCAAAACTCAGACCTCAAGCCCAAAACTCAGACCTCAAGCCCAAAACTCAGACCTCAAGCCCAAAACTCAGACCTCAAGCCCAAAACTCAGACCTCAAGCCCAAAACTCAGACCTCAAGCCCAAAACTCAGACCTCAAGCCCAAAACTCAGACCTCAAGCCCAAAACCTAAAACCCAAGCCCAAAACTTAAAACCCAAGCCCAAAACTCAGTCCTCAGGCCCAAAACCAAAAACCCAAGCCCAAAACTCAGACCTCAAGCCCAAAACTCAGACCTCAAGCCCAAAACTCAGACCTCAAGCCCAAAACTCAGACCTCAAGCCCAAAACTCAGACCTCAAGCCCAAAACTCAGACCTCAAGCCCAAAACTCAGACCTCAAGCCCAAAACTCAGACCTCAAGCCCAAAACTCAGACCTCAAGCCCAAAACTCAGACCTCAAGCCCAAAACTCAGACCTCAAGCCCAAAACTCAGACCTCAAGCCCAAAACTCAGACCTCAAGCCCAAAACTCAGACCTCAAGCCCAAAACTCAGACCTCAAGCCCAAAACTCAGACCTCAAGCCCAAAACCTAAAACCCAAGCCCAAAACTTAAAACCCAAGCCCAAAACTCAGTCCTCAGGCCCAAAACCAAAAACCCAAGCCCAAAACTCAGACCTCAAGCCCAAAACTCAGACCTCAAGCCCAAAACTCAGACCTCAAGCCCAAAACTCAGACCTCAAGCCCAAAACTCAGACCTCAAGCCCAAAACTCAGACCTCAAGCCCAAAACTCAGACCTCAAGCCCAAAACTCAGACCTCAAGCCCAAAACTCAGACCTCAAGCCCAAAACTCAGACCTCAAGCCCAAAACTCAGACCTCAAGCCCAAAACTCAGACCTCAAGCCCAAAACTCAGACCTCAAGCCCAAAACTCAGACCTCAAGCCCAAAACTCAGACCTCAAGCCCAAAACTCAGACCTCAAGCCCAAAACTCAGACCTCAAGCCCAAAACTCAGACCTCAAGCCCAAAACTCAGACCTCAAGCCCAAAACTCAGACCTCAAGCCCAAAACTCAGACCTCAAGCCCAAAACTCAGACCTCAAGCCCAAAACTCAGACCTCAAGCCCAAAACTCAGACCTCAAGCCCAAAACTCAGACCTCAAGCCCAAAACTCAGACCTCAAGCCCAAAACTCAGACCTCAAGCCCAAAACTCAGACCTCAAGCCCAAAACCTAAAACCCAAGCCCAAAACTTAAAACCCAAGCCCAAAACTCAGTCCTCAGGCCCAAAACATAAAATCCAGGCCCAAAACCAAAAACCCAAGCCCAAAACTCAGACCTCAAGCCCAAAACTCAGACCTCAAGCCCAAAACTCAGACCTCAAGCCCAAAACTCAGACCTCAAGCCCAAAACTCAGACCTCAAGCCCAAAACTCAGACCTCAAGCCCAAAACTCAGACCTCAAGCCCAAAACTCAGACCTCAAGCCCAAAACTCAGACCTCAAGCCCAAAACTCAGACCTCAAGCCCAAAACTCAGACCTCAAGCCCAAAACTCAGACCTCAAGCCCAAAACTCAGACCTCAAGCCCAAAACTCAGACCTCAAGCCCAAAACTCAGACCTCAAGCCCAAAACCTAAAACCCAAGCCCAAAACTTAAAACCCAAGCCCAAAACTCAGTCCTCAGGCCCAAAACCAAAAACCCAAGCCCAAAACTCAGACCTCAAGCCCAAAACTCAGACCTCAAGCCCAAAACTCAGACCTCAAGCCCAAAACTCAGACCTCAAGCCCAAAACTCAGACCTCAAGCCCAAAACTCAGACCTCAAGCCCAAAACTCAGACCTCAAGCCCAAAACTCAGACCTCAAGCCCAAAACTCAGACCTCAAGCCCAAAACTCAGACCTCAATCCCAAAACTCAGACCTCAAGCCCAAAACTCAGACCTCAAGCCCAAAACTCAGACCTCAAGCCCAAAACTCAGACCTCAAGCCCAAAACTCAGACCTCAAGCCCAAAACTCAGACCTCAAGCCCAAAACTCAGACCTCAAGCCCAAAACTCAGACCTCAAGCCCAAAACTCAGACCCCAAGCCCAAAACATAAAACCCAAGCCCAAAACTCAGTCCTCAGGCCCAAAACATAAAATCCAGGCCCAAAACCAAAAACCCAAGCCCAAAACTCAGACCTCAAGCCCAAAACTCAGACCTCAAGCCCAAAACTCAGACCTCAAGCCCAAAACTCAGACCTCAAGCCCAAAACTCAGACCTCAAGCCCAAAACTCAGACCTCAAGCCCAAAACTCAGACCTCAAGCCCAAAACTCAGACCTCAAGCCCAAAACTCAGACCTCAAGCCCAAAACTCAGACCCCAAGCCCAAAACTCAGACCCCAAGCCCAAAACCTAAAACCCAAGCCCAAAACTTAAAACCCAAGCCCAAAACTCAGTCCTCAGGCCCAAAACATAAAATCCAGGCCCAAAACCAAAAACCCAAGCCCAAAACTCAGACCTCAAGCCCAAAACTCAGACCTCAAGCCCAAAACTCAGACCTCAAGCCCAAAACTCAGACCTCAAGCCCAAAACTCAGACCTCAAGCCCAAAACTCAGACCTCAAGCCCAAAACTCAGACCTCAAGCCCAAAACTCAGACCTCAAGCCCAAAACTCAGACCTCAAGCCCAAAACTCAGACCTCAAGCCCAAAACTCAGACCTCAAGCCCAAAACTCAGACCCCAAGCCCAAAACTCAGACCTCAAGCCCAAAACTCAGACCCCAAGCCCAAAACTCAGACCCCAAGCCCAAAACCTAAAAAACCCAAGCCCAAAACTTAAAACCCAAGCCCAAAACTCAGTCCTCAGGCCCAAAACCTAAAACCCAAGCCCAAAACTTAAAACCCAAGCCCAAAACTCAGTCCTCAGGCCCAAAACATAAAATCCAGGCCCAAAACCAAAAACCAAAGCCCAAAACTCAGACCTCAAGCCCAAAACTCAGACCCCAAGCCCAAAACTCAGACCTCAAGCCCAAAACTCAGACCTCAAGCCCAAAACTCAGACCTCAAGCCCAAAACTCAGACCCCAAGCCCAAAACCTAAAAAACCCAAGCCCAAAACTTAAAACCCAAGCCCAAAACTCAGTCCTCAGGCCCAAAACCTAAAACCCAAGCCCAAAACTTAAAACCCAAGCCCAAAACTCAGTCCTCAGGCCCAAAACATAAAATCCAGGCCCAAAACCAAAAACCAAAGCCCAAAACTCAGACCTCAAGCCCAAAACTCAGACCTCAAGCCCAAAACTCAGACCTCAAGCCCAAAACTCAGACCTCAAGCCCAAAACTCAGACCTCAAGCCCAAAACTCAGACCCCAAGCCCAAAACTCAGACCTCAAGCCCAAAACTCAGACCTCAAGCCCAAAACTCAGACCTCAAGCCCAAAACTCAGACCTCAAGCCCAAAACTCAGACCTCAAGCCCAAAACTCAGACCTCAAGCCCAAAACTCAGACCTCAAGCCCAAAACTCAGACCTCAAGCCCAAAACTCAGACCTCAAGCCCAAAACTCAGACCTCAAGCCCAAAACTCAGACCTCAAGCCCAAAACTCAGACCTCAAGCCCAAAACTCAGACCTCAAGCCCAAAACTCAGACCTCAAGCCCAAAACTCAGACCCCAAGCCCAAAACTCAGACCCCAAGCCCAAAACTCAGACCCCAAGCCCAAAACCTAAAACCCAGGCCCAAAACATAAAATCCAGGCCCAAAACCAAAAACCCAAGCCCAAAACTCAGACCTCAAGCCCAAAACTCAGACCTCAAGCCCAAAACTCAGACCTCAAGCCCAAAACTCAGACCTCAAGCCCAAAACTCAGACCTCAAGCCCAAAACTCAGACCTCAAGCCCAAAACTCAGACCTCAAGCCCAAAACTCAGACCTCAAGCCCAAAACTCAGACCTCAAGCCCAAAACTCAGACCTCAAGCCCAAAACTCAGACCTCAAGCCCAAAACTCAGACCTCAAGCCCAAAACTCAGACCCCAAGCCCAAAACCTAAAACCCAAGCCCAAAACCTAAAACCCAAGCCCAAAACCTAAAACCCAAGCCCAAAACTCAGACCTCAAGCCCAAAACTCAGACCTCAAGCCCAAAACTCAGACCTCAAGCCCAAAACTCAGACCTCAAGCCCAAAACTCAGACCTCAAGCCCAAAACTCAGACCTCAAGCCCAAAACTCAGACCTCAAGCCCAAAACTCAGACCTCAAGCCCAAAACTCAGACCTCAAGCCCAAAACTCAGACCTCAAGCCCAAAACTCAGACCTCAAGCCCAAAACTCAGACCTCAAGCCCAAAACTCAGACCTCAAGCCCAAAACTCAGACCTCAAGCCCAAAACTCAGACCTCAAGCCCAAAACTCAGACCTCAAGCCCAAAACCTAAAACCCAAGCCCAAAACTTAAAACCCAAGCCCAAAACTCAGTCCTCAGGCCCAAAACCAAAAACCCAAGCCCAAAACTCAGACCTCAAGCCCAAAACTCAGACCTCAAGCCCAAAACTCAGACCTCAAGCCCAAAACTCAGACCTCAAGCCCAAAACTCAGACCTCAAGCCCAAAACTCAGACCTCAAGCCCAAAACTCAGACCTCAAGCCCAAAACTCAGACCTCAAGCCCAAAACTCAGACCTCAAGCCCAAAACTCAGACCTCAAGCCCAAAACTCAGACCTCAAGCCCAAAACTCAGACCTCAAGCCCAAAACTCAGACCTCAAGCCCAAAACTCAGACCTCAAGCCCAAAACTCAGACCTCAAGCCCAAAACTCAGACCTCAAGCCCAAAACTCAGACCTCAAGCCCAAAACTCAGACCTCAAGCCCAAAACTCAGACCTCAAGCCCAAAACTCAGACCTCAAGCCCAAAACTCAGACCTCAAGCCCAAAACTCAGACCTCAAGCCCAAAACCTAAAACCCAAGCCCAAAACTTAAAACCCAAGCCCAAAACTCAGACCTCAAGCCCAAAACTCAGACCTCAAGCCCAAAACTCAGACCTCAAGCCCAAAACTCAGACCTCAAGCCCAAAACTCAGACCTCAAGCCCAAAACTCAGACCTCAAGCCCAAAACTCAGACCTCAAGCCCAAAACTCAGACCTCAAGCCCAAAACTCAGACCTCAAGCCCAAAACTCAGACCTCAAGCCCAAAACTCAGACCTCAAGCCCAAAACTCAGACCTCAAGCCCAAAACTCAGACCTCAAGCCCAAAACTCAGACCTCAAGCCCAAAACTCAGACCTCAAGCCCAAAACTCAGACCTCAAGCCCAAAACTCAGACCTCAAGCCCAAAACTCAGACCTCAAGCCCAAAACTCAGACCTCAAGCCCAAAACTCAGACCCCAAGCCCAAAACCTAAAACCCAAGCCCAAAACTTAAAACCCAAGCCCAAAACTCAGTCCTCAGGCCCAAAACTCAGACCTCAAGCCCAAAACTCAGACCTCAAGCCCAAAACTCAGACCTCAAGCCCAAAACTCAGACCTCAAGCCCAAAACTCAGACCCCAAGCCCAAAACCTAAAACCCAAGCCCAAAACTTAAAACCCAAGCCCAAAACTCAGTCCTCAGGCCCAAAACATCAAATCCAGGCCCAAAACCAAAAACCCAAGCCCAAAACTCAGACCTCAAGCCCAAAACTCAGACCTCAAGCCCAAAACTCAGACCTCAAGCCCAAAACTCAGACCTCAAGCCCAAAACTCAGACCTCAAGCCCAAAACTCAGACCTCAAGCCCAAAACTCAGACCTCAAGCCCAAAACTCAGACCTCAAGCCCAAAACTCAGACCTCAAGCCCAAAACTCAGACCTCAAGCCCAAAACTCAGACCTCAAGCCCAAAACTCAGACCTCAAGCCCAAAACTCAGACCTCAAGCCCAAAACTCAGACCTCAAGCCCAAAACTCAGACCTCAAGCCCAAAACTCAGACCTCAAGCCCAAAACTCAGACCTCAAGCCCAAAACTCAGACCCCAAGCCCAAAACCTAAAACCCAAGCCCAAAACTTAAAACCCAAGCCCAAAACTCAGTCCTCAGGCCCAAAACATCAAATCCAGGCCCAAAACCAAAAACCCAAGCCCAAAACTCAGACCTCAAGCCCAAAACTCAGACCTCAAGCCCAAAACTCAGACCTCAAGCCCAAAACTCAGACCTCAAGCCCAAAACTCAGACCTCAAGCCCAAAACTCAGACCTCAAGCCCAAAACTCAGACCTCAAGCCCAAAACTCAGACCTCAAGCCCAAAACCTAAAACCCAAGCCCAAAACTTAAAACCCAAGCCCAAAACTCAGTCCTCAGGCCCAAAACCAAAAACCCAAGCCCAAAACTCAGACCTCAAGCCCAAAACTCAGACCTCAAGCCCAAAACTCAGACCTCAAGCCCAAAACTCAGACCTCAAGCCCAAAACCTAAAACCCAAGACCAAAACTTAAAACCGAAGCCCAAAACTCAGTCCTCAGGCCCAAAACCAAAAACCCAAGCCCAAAACTCAGACCTCAAGCCCAAAACTCAGACCTCAAGCCCAAAACTCAGACCTCAAGCCCAAAACTCAGACCTCAAGCCCAAAACTCAGACCTCAAGCCCAAAACTCAGACCTCAAGCCCAAAACTCAGACCTCAAGCCCAAAACTCAGACCTCAAGCCCAAAACTCAGACCTCAAGCCCAAAACTCAGACCTCAAGCCCAAAACTCAGACCTCAAGCCCAAAACTCAGACCTCAAGCCCAAAACTCAGACCTCAAGCCCAAAACTCAGACCTCAAGCCCAAAACTCAGACCTCAAGCCCAAAACTCAGACCTCAAGCCCAAAACTCAGACCTCAAGCCCAAAACTCAGACCTCAAGCCCAAAACTCAGACCCCAAGCCCAAAACTCAGACCCCAAGCCCAAAACCTAAAACCCAAGCCCAAAACTTAAAACCCAAGCCCAAAACTCAGTCCTCAGGCCCAAAACCTAAAATCCAGGCCCAAAACCAAAAACCCAAGCCCAAAACTCAGACCTCAAGCCCAAAACTCAGACCTCAAGCCCAAAACTCAGACCTCAAGCCCAAAACTCAGACCTCAAGCCCAAAACTCAGACCTCAAGCCCAAAACTCAGACCTCAAGCCCAAAACTCAGACCTCAAGCCCAAAACTCAGACCTCAAGCCCAAAACTCAGACCTCAAGCCCAAAACTCAGACCTCAAGCCCAAAACTCAGACCTCAAGCCCAAAACTCAGACCTCAAGCCCAAAACTCAGACCTCAAGCCCAAAACTCAGACCTCAAGCCCAAAACTCAGACCTCAAGCCCAAAACTCAGACCTCAAGCCCAAAACTTAAAACCCAAGCCCAAAACTTAAAACCCAAGCCCAAAACTCAGTCCTCAGGCCCAAAACCAAAAACCCAAGCCCAAAACTCAGACCTCAAGCCCAAAACTCAGACCTCAAGCCCAAAACTCAGACCTCAAGCCCAAAACTCAGACCTCAAGCCCAAAACTCAGACCTCAAGCCCAAAACTCAGACCTCAAGCCCAAAACTCAGACCTCAAGCCCAAAACTCAGACCTCAAGCCCAAAACTCAGACCTCAAGCCCAAAACTCAGACCTCAAGCCCAAAACTCAGACCTCAAGCCCAAAACTCAGACCTCAAGCCCAAAACTCAGACCTCAAGCCCAAAACTCAGACCTCAAGCCCAAAACTCAGACCTCAAGCCCAAAACTCAGACCTCAAGCCCAAAACTCAGACCTCAAGCCCAAAACTCAGACCTCAAGCCCAAAACTCAGACCTCAAGCCCAAAACTCAGACCTCAAGCCCAAAACTCAGACCTCAAGCCCAAAACTCAGACCTCAAGCCCAAAACTCAGACCTCAAGCCCAAAACTCAGACCTCAAGCCCAAAACTCAGACCTCAAGCCCAAAACTCAGACCTCAAGCCCAAAACTCAGACCTCAAGCCCAAAACTCAGACCTCAAGCCCAAAACTCAGACCTCAAGCCCAAAACTCAGACCTCAAGCCCAAAACTCAGACCTCAAGCCCAAAACTCAGACCTCAAGCCCAAAACTCAGACCTCAAGCCCAAAACTCAGACCTCAAGCCCAAAACTCAGACCTCAAGCCCAAAACTCAGACCTCAAGCCCAAAACTCAGACCTCAAGCCCAAAACTCAGACCTCAAGCCCAAAACTCAGACCTCAAGCCCAAAACTCAGACCCCAAGCCCAAAACTCAGACCTCAAGCCCAAAACTCAGACCTCAAGCCCAAAACTCAGACCTCAAGCCCAAAACTCAGACCTCAAGCCCAAAACTCAGACCTCAAGCCCAAAACTCAGACCTCAAGCCCAAAACTCAGACCTCAAGCCCAAAACTCAGACCCCAAGCCCAAAACCTAAAACCCAAGCCCAAAACTCAGTCCTCAGGCCCAAAACCAAAAACCCAAGCCCAAAACTCAGACCTCAAGCCCAAAACTCAGACCTCAAGCCCAAAATTCAGACCTCAAGCCCAAAACTCAGACCTCAAGCCCAAAACTCAGACCTCAAGCCCAAAACTCAGACCTCAAGCCCAAAACTCAGACCTCAAGCCCAAAACTCAGACCTCAAGCCCAAAACTCAGACCTCAAGCCCAAAACTCAGACCTCAAGCCCAAAACTCAGACCTCAAGCCCAAAACTCAGACCTCAAGCCCAAAACTCAGACCTCAAGCCCAAAACTCAGACCTCAAGCCCAAAACTCAGACCTCAAGCCCAAAACTCAGACCTCAAGCCCAAAACTCAGACCTCAAGCCCAAAACTCAGACCTCAAGCCCAAAACTCAGACCTCAAGCCCAAAACTCAGACCTCAAGCCCAAAACTCAGACCTCAAGCCCAAAACTCAGACCTCAAGCCCAAAACTCAGACCTCAAGCCCAAAACTCAGACCTCAAGCCCAAAACTCAGACCTCAAGCCCAAAACTCAGACCTCAAGCCCAAAACTCAGACCTCAAGCCCAAAACTCAGACCTCAAGCCCAAAACTCAGACCTCAAGGCCAAAACTCAGACCTCAAGGCCAAAACTCAGACCTCAAGCCCAAAACTCAGACCTCAAGCCCAAAACTCAGACCCCAAGCCCAAAACTTAAAACCCAAGCCCAAAACTCAGTCCTCAGGCCCAAAACCAAAAACCCAAGCCCAAAACTCAGACCTCAAGCCCAAAACTCAGTCCTCAGGCCCAAAACTCAGTCCTCAGGCCCAAAACTCAGTCCTCAGGCCCAAAACTCAGTCCTCAGGCCCAAAACTCAGTCCTCAGGCCCAAAACTCAGACCTCAGGCCCAAAACTCAGACCTCAAGCCCAAAACTCAGACCTCAAGCCCAAAACTCAGACCTCAAGCCCAAAACTCAGACCTCAAGCCCAAAACTCAGACCTCAAGCCCAAAACTCAGACCTCAAGCCCAAAACTCAGACCTCAAGCCCAAAACTCAGACCTCAAGCCCAAAACTCAGACCTCAAGCCCAAAACTCAGACCTCAAGCCCAAAACTCAGACCTCAAGCCCAAAACTCAGACCTCAAGCCCAAAACTCAGACCTCAAGCCCAAAACTCAGACCTCAAGCCCAAAACTCAGACCTCAAGCCCAAAACTCAGACCTCAAGCCCAAAACTCAGACCTCAAGCCCAAAACTCAGACCTCAAGCCCAAAACTCAGACCTCAAGCCCAAAACTCAGACCCCAAGCCCAAAACTCAGACCCCAAGCCCAAAACCTAAAACCCAAGCCCAAAACCTAAAACCCAAGCCCAAAACGTAAAACCCAAGCCCAAAACCTAAAACCCAAGCCCAAAACTTAAAACCCAAGCCCAAAACTCAGACCTCAAGCCCAAAACTCAGACCTCAAGCCCAAAACTCAGACCTCAAGCCCAAAACTCAGACCTCAAGCCCAAAACTCAGACCTCAAGCCCAAAACTCAGACCTCAAGCCCAAAACTCAGACCTCAAGCCCAAAACTCAGACCTCAAGCCCAAAACTCAGACCTCAAGCCCAAAACTCAGACCTCAAGCCCAAAACTCAGACCTCAAGCCCAAAACTCAGACCTCAAGCCCAAAACTCAGACCTCAAGCCCAAAACTCAGACCTCAAGCCCAAAACTCAGACCTCAAGCCCAAAACTCAGACCTCAAGCCCAAAACTCAGACCTCAAGCCCAAAACTCAGACCTCAAGCCCAAAACTCAGACCTCAAGCCCAAAACTCAGACCTCAAGCCCAAAACTCAGACCTCAAGCCCAAAACTCAGACCTCAAGCCCAAAACTCAGACCTCAAGCCCAAAACTCAGACCTCAAGCCCAAAACTCAGACCTCAAGCCCAAAACTCAGACCTCAAGCCCAAAACTCAGACCTCAAGCCCAAAACTCAGACCTCAAGCCCAAAACTCAGACCTCAAGCCCAAAACTCAGACCTCAAGCCCAAAACTCAGACCTCAAGCCCAAAACTCAGACCTCAAGCCCAAAACTCAGACCTCAAGCCCAAAACTCAGACCTCAAGCCCAAAACTCAGACCTCAAGCCCAAAACTCAGACCTCAAGCCCAAAACTCAGACCTCAAGCCCAAAACTCAGACCTCAAGCCCAAAACTCAGACCTCAAGCCCAAAACTCAGACCTCAAGCCCAAAACTCAGACCCCAAGCCCAAAACTCAGACCTCAAGCCCAAAACTCAGACCCCAAGCCCAAAACTCAGACCTCAAGCCCAAAACTCAGACCTCAAGCCCAAAACTCAGACCCCAAGCCCAAAACTCAGACCCCAAGCCCAAAACCTAAAACCCAAGCCCAAAACCTAAAACCCAAGCCCAAAACTTAAAACCCAAGCCCAAAACTCAGACCTCAAGCCCAAAACTCAGACCTCAAGCCCAAAACTCAGACCTCAAGCCCAAAACTCAGACCTCAAGCCCAAAACTCAGACCTCAAGCCCAAAACTCAGACCTCAAGCCCAAAACTCAGACCTCAAGCCCAAAACTCAGACCTCAAGCCCAAAACTCAGACCTCAAGCCCAAAACTCAGACCTCAAGCCCAAAACTCAGACCTCAAGCCCAAAACTCAGACCTCAAGCCCAAAACTCAGACCTCAAGCCCAAAACTCAGACCTCAAGCCCAAAACTCAGACCTCAAGCCCAAAACTCAGACCTCAAGCCCAAAACTCAGACCCCAAGCCCAAAACTCAGACCTCAAGCCCAAAACTCAGACCCCAAGCCCAAAACTCAGACCTCAAGCCCAAAACTCAGACCTCAAGCCCAAAACTCAGACCTCAAGCCCAAAACTCAGACCTCAAGCCCAAAACTCAGACCTCAAGCCCAAAACCTAAAACCCAAGCCCAAAACTCAGACCTCAAGCCCAAAACTCAGACCTCAAGCCCAAAACTCAGACCTCAAGCCCAAAACCTAAAACCCAAGCCCAAAACTCAGACCCCAAGCCCAAAACCAAAAACCCAAGCCCAAAACTCAGACCTCAAGCCCAAAACTCAGACCTCAAGCCCAAAACTCAGACCTCAAGCCCAAAACTCAGACCTCAAGCCCAAAACTCAGACCTCAAGCCCAAAACTCAGACCTCAAGCCCAAAACTCAGACCTCAAGCCCAAAACTCAGACCTCAAGCCCAAAACTCAGACCTCAAGCCCAAAACTCAGACCTCAAGCCCAAAACTCAGACCTCAAGCCCAAAACTCAGACCTCAAGCCCAAAACTCAGACCTCAAGCCCAAAACTCAGACCTCAAGCCCAAAACTCAGACCTCAAGCCCAAAACTCAGACCTCAAGCCCAAAACTCAGACCTCAAGCCCAAAACTCAGACCTCAAGCCCAAAACTCAGACCTCAAGCCCAAAACTCAGACCTCAAGCCCAAAACTCAGACCTCAAGCCCAAAACTCAGACCTCAAGCCCAAAACTCAGACCTCAAGCCCAAAACCTAAAACCCAAGCCCAAAACTTAAAACCCAAGCCCAAAACTCAGTCCTCAGGCCCAAAACCAAAAACCCAAGCCCAAAACTCAGACCTCAAGCCCAAAACTCAGACCTCAAGCCCAAAACTCAGACCTCAAGCCCAAAACTCAGACCTCAAGCCCAAAACTCAGACCTCAAGCCCAAAACTCAGACCTCAAGCCCAAAACTCAGACCTCAAGCCCAAAACTCAGACCTCAAGCCCAAAACTCAGACCTCAAGCCCAAAACTCAGACCTCAAGCCCAAAACTCAGACCTCAAGCCCAAAACTCAGACCTCAAGCCCAAAACTCAGACCTCAAGCCCAAAACTCAGACCTCAAGCCCAAAACTCAGACCTCAAGCCCAAAACTCAGACCTCAAGCCCAAAACTCAGACCTCAAGCCCAAAACTCAGACCTCAAGCCCAAAACTCAGTCCTCAGACCCAAAACATAAAACCCAGGCCCAAAACCTAAAACCCAAGCCCAAAACTCAGTCCTCAGGCCCAAAACCTAAAACCCAAGCCCAAAACCTAAAACCCAAGCCCAAAACCTAAAACCCAAGCCCAAAACCTAAAACCCAAGCCCAAAACCTAAAACCCAAGCCCAAAACCTAAAACCCAAGCCCAAAACCTAAAACCCAAGCCCAAAACCTAAAACCCAAGCCCAAAACCTAAAACCCAAGCCCAAAACTCAGTCCTCAGGCCCAAAACCTAAACCCCAAGCCCAAACCTCAGACCCCAAGCCCAAACCTCAGACCCCAAGCCCAAACCTCAGACCCCAAGCCCAAACCTCAGACCCCAAGCCCAAACCTCAGACCCCAAGCCCAAACCTCAGACCCCAAGCCCAAACCTCAGACCCCAAGCCCAAACCTCAGACCCCAAGCCCAAACCTCAGACCCCAAGCCCAAACCTCAGACCTCAAGCCCAAAACTCAGACCTCAAGCCCAAACCTCAGACCCCAAGCCCAAACCTCAGACCTCAAGCCCAAAACTCAGACCTCAAGCCCAAAACTCAGACCTCAAGCTCAAACCTCAGACCTCAAGCCCAAACCTCAGACCTCAAGCCCAAAACTCAGACCTCAAGCCCAAACCTCAGACCCCAAGCCCAAACCTCAGACCTCAAGCCCAAACCTCAGACCTCAAGCCCAAACCTCAGACCTCAAGCCCAAACCTCAGACCTCAAGCCCAAACCTCAGACCTCAAGCCCAAATCTCAGACCCCAAGCCCAAACCTCAGACCCCAAGCCCAAACCTCAGACCCCAAGCCCAAAACTCAGACCCCAAGCCCAAAACTCAGACCCCAAGCCCAAAACTCAGACCTCAAGCCCAAAACTCAGACCTCAAGCCCAAAACTCAGACCTCAAGCCCAAAACTCAGACCTCAAGCCCAAAACTCAGACCTCAAGCCCAAAACTCAGACCTCAAGCCCAAAACTCAGACCTCAAGCCCAAAACTCAGACCCCAAGCCCAAAACCTAAAACCCAAGCCCAAAACTTAAAACCCAAGCCCAAAACTCAGTCCTCAGGCCCAAAACCAAAAACCCAAGCCCAAAACTCAGACCTCAAGCCCAAAACTCAGACCTCAAGCCCAAAACTCAGACCTCAAGCCCAAAACTCAGACCTCAAGCCCAAAACTCAGACCTCAAGCCCAAAACTCAGACCTCAAGCCCAAAACTCAGACCTCAAGCCCAAAACTCAGACCTCAAGCCCAAAACTCAGACCTCAAGCCCAAAACTCAGACCTCAAGCCCAAAACTCAGACCTCAAGCCCAAAACTCAGACCTCAAGCCCAAAACTCAGACCTCAAGCCCAAAACTCAGACCTCAAGCCCAAAACTCAGACCTCAAGCCCAAAACTCAGACCTCAAGCCCAAAACTCAGACCTCAAGCCCAAAACTCAGACCTCAAGCCCAAAACTCAGACCTCAAGCCCAAAACTCAGACCCCAAGCCCAAAACCTAAAACCCAAGCCCAAAACTTAAAACCCAAGCCCAAAACTCAGTCCTCAGGCCCAAAACCAAAAACCCAAGCCCAAAACTCAGACCTCAAGCCCAAAACTCAGACCTCAAGCCCAAAACTCAGACCTCAAGCCCAAAACTCAGACCTCAAGCCCAAAACTCAGACCTCAAGCCCAAAACTCAGACCTCAAGGCCAAAACTCAGACCTCAAGCCCAAAACTCAGACCTCCAGCCCAAAACTCAGACCCCAAGCCCAAAACTTAAAACCCAAGCCCAAAACTCAGTCCTCAGGCCCAAAACATAAAATCCAGGCCCAAAACCAAAAACCCAAGCCCAAAACTCAGACCTCAAGCCCAAAACTCAGTCCTCAGGCCCAAAACTCAGTCCTCAGGCCCAAAACTCAGTCCTCAGGCCCAAAACTCAGTCCTCAGGCCCAAAACTCAGTCCTCAGGCCCAAAACTCAGACCTCAGGCCCAAAACTCAGACCTCAAGCCCAAAACTCAGACCTCAAGCCCAAAACTCAGACCTCAAGCCCAAAACTCAGACCTCAAGCCCAAAACTCAGACCTCAAGCCCAAAACTCAGACCTCAAGCCCAAAACTCAGACCTCAAGCCCAAAACTCAGACCTCAAGCCCAAAACTCAGACCTCAAGCCCAAAACTCAGACCTCAAGCCCAAAACTCAGACCTCAAGCCCAAAACTCAGACCTCAAGCCCAAAACTCAGACCTCAAGCCCAAAACTCAGACCTCAAGCCCAAAACTCAGACCTCAAGCCCAAAACTCAGACCTCAAGCCCAAAACTCAGACCTCAAGCCCAAAACTCAGACCCCAAGCCCAAAACTCAGACCCCAAGCCCAAAACTCAGACCTCAAGCCCAAAACTCAGACCTCAAGCCCAAAACTCAGACCTCAAGCCCAAAACTCAGACCCCAAGCCCAAAACTCAGACCTCAAGCCCAAAACTCAGACCTCAAGCCCAAAACTCAGACCTCAAGCCCAAAACTCAGACCTCAAGCCCAAAACTCAGACCTCAAGCCCAAAACTCAGACCTCAAGCCCAAAACTCAGACCTCAAGCCCAAAACTCAGACCTCAAGCCCAAAACTCAGACCTCAAGCCCAAAACTCAGACCTCAAGCCCAAAACTCAGACCTCAAGCCCAAAACTCAGACCTCAAGCCCAAAACTCAGACCTCAAGCCCAAAACTCAGACCTCAAGCCCAAAACTCAGACCTCAAGCCCAAAACTCAGACCTCAAGCCCAAAACTCAGACCTCAAGCCCAAAACTCAGACCTCAAGCCCAAAACTCAGACCTCAAGCCCAAAACTCAGACCTCAAGCCCAAAACTCAGACCCCAAGCCCAAAACTCAGACCCCAAGCCCAAAACTCAGACCCCAAGCCCAAAACTCAGACCTCAAGCCCAAAACTCAGACCTCAAGCCCAAAACTCAGACCTCAAGCCCAAAACTCAGACCCCAAGCCCAAAACTCAGACCTCAAGCCCAAAACTCAGACCTCAAGCCCAAAACTCAGACCTCAAGCCCAAAACTCAGACCTCAAGCCCAAAACTCAGACCTCAAGCCCAAAACTCAGACCTCAAGCCCAAAACTCAGACCTCAAGCCCAAAACTCAGACCTCAAGCCCAAAACTCAGACCTCAAGCCCAAAACTCAGACCTCAAGCCCAAAACTCAGACCTCAAGCCCAAAACTCAGACCCCAAGCCCAAAACTCAGACCCCAAGCCCAAAACCTAAAACCCAAGCCCAAAACCTAAAACCCAAGCCCAAAACCTAAAACCCAAGCCCAAAACTTAAAACCCAAGCCCAAAACTCAGACCTCAAGCCCAAAACTCAGACCTCAAGCCCAAAACTCAGACCTCAAGCCCAAAACTCAGACCTCAAGCCCAAAACTCAGACCTCAAGCCCAAAACTCAGACCTCAAGCCCAAAACTCAGACCTCAAGCCCAAAACTCAGACCTCAAGCCCAAAACTCAGACCTCAAGCCCAAAACTCAGACCTCAAGCCCAAAACTCAGACCTCAAGCCCAAAACTCAGACCTCAAGCCCAAAACTCAGACCTCAAGCCCAAAACTCAGACCTCAAGCCCAAAACTCAGACCTCAAGCCCAAAACTCAGACCTCAAGCCCAAAACTCAGACCTCAAGCCCAAAACTCAGACCTCAAGCCCAAAACTCAGACCTCAAGCCCAAAACTCAGACCTCAAGCCCAAAACTCAGACCTCAAGCCCAAAACTCAGACCTCAAGCCCAAAACTCAGACCTCAAGCCCAAAACTCAGACCCCAAGCCCAAAACTCAGACCTCAAGCCCAAAACTCAGACCCCAAGCCCAAAACTCAGACCTCAAGCCCAAAACTCAGACCTCAAGCCCAAAACTCAGACCCCAAGCCCAAAACTCAGACCCCAAGCCCAAAACCTAAAACCCAAGCCCAAAACCTAAAACCCAAGCCCAAAACTTAAAACCCAAGCCCAAAACTCAGACCTCAAGCCCAAAACTCAGACCTCAAGCCCAAAACTCAGACCTCAAGCCCAAAACTCAGACCTCAAGCCCAAAACTCAGACCTCAAGCCCAAAACTCAGACCTCAAGCCCAAAACTCAGACCTCAAGCCCAAAACTCAGACCTCAAGCCCAAAACTCAGACCTCAAGCCCAAAACTCAGACCTCAAGCCCAAAACTCAGACCTCAAGCCCAAAACTCAGACCTCAAGCCCAAAACTCAGACCTCAAGCCCAAAACTCAGACCCCAAGCCCAAAACTCAGACCTCAAGCCCAAAACTCAGACCCCAAGCCCAAAACTCAGACCTCAAGCCCAAAACTCAGACCTCAAGCCCAAAACTCAGACCTCAAGCCCAAAACTCAGACCCCAAGCCCAAAACTCAGACCCCAAGCCCAAAACTCAGACCCCAAGCCCAAAACCTAAAACCCAAGCCCAAAACTCAGTCCTCAGGCCCAAAACATAAAATCCAGGCCCAAAACCAAAAACCCAAGCCCAAAACTCAGACCTCAAGCCCAAAACTCAGACCTCAAGCCCAAAACTCAGACCTCAAGCCCAAAACTCAGACCTCAAGCCCAAAACTCAGACCTCAAGCCCAAAACTCAGACCTCAAGCCCAAAACTCAGACCTCAAGCCCAAAACTCAGACCTCAAGCCCAAAACTCAGACCTCAAGCCCAAAACTCAGACCTCAAGCCCAAAACTCAGACCCCAAGCCCAAAACCTAAAACCCAAGCCCAAAACTTAAAACCCAAGCCCAAAACTCAGTCCTCAGGCCCAAAACATAAAATCCAGGCCCAAAACCAAAAACCCAAGCCCAAAACTCAGACCTCAAGCCCAAAACTCAGACCTCAAGCCCAAAACTCAGACCTCAAGCCCAAAACTCAGACCTCAAGCCCAAAACTCAGACCTCAAGCCCAAAACTCAGACCTCAAGCCCAAAACTCAGACCTCAAGCCCAAAACTCAGACCTCAAGCCCAAAACTCAGACCCCAAGCCCAAAACTCAGACCCCAAGCCCAAAACTCAGACCTCAAGCCCAAAACTCAGACCTCAAGCCCAAAACTCAGACCTCAAGCCCAAAACTCAGACCCCAAGCCCAAAACTCAGACCCCAAGCCCAAAACTCAGACCTCAAGCCCAAAACTCAGACCTCAAGCCCAAAACTCAGACCTCAAGCCCAAAACTCAGACCTCAAGCCCAAAACTCAGACCTCAAGCCCAAAACTCAGACCTCAAGCCCAAAACTCAGACCTCAAGCCCAAAACTCAGACCTCAAGCCCAAAACTCAGACCTCAAGCCCAAAACTCAGACCTCAAGCCCAAAACTCAGACCTCAAGCCCAAAACTCAGACCTCAAGCCCAAAACTCAGACCTCAAGCCCAAAACTCAGACCCCAAGCCCAAAACTCAGACCCCAAGCCCAAAACCTAAAACCCAAGCCCAAAACCTAAAACCCAAGCCCAAAACGTAAAACCCAAGCCCAAAACCTAAAACCCAAGCCCAAAACTTAAAACCCAAGCCCAAAACTCAGACCTCAAGCCCAAAACTCAGACCTCAAGCCCAAAACTCAGACCTCAAGCCCAAAACTCAGACCTCAAGCCCAAAACTCAGACCTCAAGCCCAAAACTCAGACCCCAAGCCCAAAACTCAGACCCCAAGCCCAAAACTCAGACCTCAAGCCCAAAACTCAGACCTCAAGCCCAAAACTCAGACCTCAAGCCCAAAACTCAGACCTCAAGCCCAAAACTCAGACCTCAAGCCCAAAACTCAGACCTCAAGCCCAAAACTCAGACCTCAAGCCCAAAACTCAGACCTCAAGCCCAAAACTCAGACCTCAAGCCCAAAACTCAGACCTCAAGCCCAAAACTCAGACCTCAAGCCCAAAACTCAGACCTCAAGCCCAAAACTCAGACCTCAAGCCCAAAACTCAGACCTCAAGCCCAAAACTCAGACCTCAAGCCCAAAACTCAGACCTCAAGCCCAAAACTCAGACCTCAAGCCCAAAACTCAGACCTCAAGCCCAAAACTCAGACCTCAAGCCCAAAACTCAGACCTCAAGCCCAAAACTCAGACCTCAAGCCCAAAACTCAGACCTCAAGCCCAAAACTCAGACCTCAAGCCCAAAACTCAGACCTCAAGCCCAAAACTCAGACCTCAAGCCCAAAACTCAGACCTCAAGCCCAAAACTCAGACCTCAAGCCCAAAACTCAGACCTCAAGCCCAAAACTCAGACCTCAAGCCCAAAACTCAGACCTCAAGCCCAAAACTCAGACCTCAAGCCCAAAACTCAGACCTCAAGCCCAAAACTCAGACCTCAAGCCCAAAACTCAGACCTCAAGCCCAAAACTCAGACCTCAAGCCCAAAACTCAGACCTCAAGCCCAAAACTCAGACCTCAAGCCCAAAACTCAGACCTCAAGCCCAAAACTCAGACCTCAAGCCCAAAACTCAGACCTCAAGCCCAAAACTCAGACCTCAAGCCCAAAACTCAGACCTCAAGCCCAAAACTCAGACCTCAAGCCCAAAACTCAGACCTCAAGCCCAAAACTCAGACCTCAAGCCCAAAACTCAGACCTCAAGCCCAAAACTCAGACCTCAAGCCCAAAACTCAGACCTCAAGCCCAAAACTCAGACCTCAAGCCCAAAACTCAGACCTCAAGCCCAAAACTCAGACCTCAAGCCCAAAACTCAGACCTCAAGCCCAAAACTCAGACCTCAAGCCCAAAACTCAGACCTCAAGCCCAAAACTCAGACCTCAAGCCCAAAACTCAGACCTCAAGCCCAAAACTCAGACCTCAAGCCCAAAACTCAGACCTCAAGCCCAAAACTCAGACCTCAAGCCCAAAACTCAGACCTCAAGCCCAAAACTCAGACCTCAAGCCCAAAACTCAGACCCCAAGCCCAAAACTCAGACCTCAAGCCCAAAACTCAGACCCCAAGCCCAAAACTCAGACCTCAAGCCCAAAACTCAGACCTCAAGCCCAAAACTCAGACCCCAAGCCCAAAACCTAAAACCCAAGCCCAAAACCTAAAACCCAAGCCCAAAACTTAAAACCCAAGCCCAAAACTCAGACCTCAAGCCCAAAACTCAGACCTCAAGCCCAAAACTCAGACCTCAAGCCCAAAACTCAGACCTCAAGCCCAAAACTCAGACCTCAAGCCCAAAACTCAGACCTCAAGCCCAAAACTCAGACCTCAAGCCCAAAACTCAGACCTCAAGCCCAAAACTCAGACCTCAAGCCCAAAACTCAGACCTCAAGCCCAAAACTCAGACCTCAAGCCCAAAACTCAGACCTCAAGCCCAAAACTCAGACCTCAAGCCCAAAACTCAGACCTCAAGCCCAAAACTCAGACCTCAAGCCCAAAACTCAGACCTCAAGCCCAAAACTCAGACCCCAAGCCCAAAACTCAGACCTCAAGCCCAAAACTCAGACCCCAAGCCCAAAACTCAGACCTCAAGCCCAAAACTCAGACCTCAAGCCCAAAACTCAGACCTCAAGCCCAAAACTCAGACCTCAAGCCCAAAACTCAGACCTCAAGCCCAAAACTCAGACCTCAAGCCCAAAACCTAAAACCCAAGCCCAAAACTTAAAACCCAAGCCCAAAACTCAGTCCTCAGGCCCAAAACCAAAAACCCAAGCCCAAAACTCAGACCTCAAGCCCAAAACTCAGACCTCAAGCCCAAAACTCAGACCTCAAGCCCAAAACTCAGACCTCAAGCCCAAAACTCAGACCTCAAGCCCAAAACTCAGACCTCAAGCCCAAAACTCAGACCTCAAGCCCAAAACTCAGACCTCAAGCCCAAAACTCAGACCTCAAGCCCAAAACTCAGACCTCAAGCCCAAAACTCAGACCTCAAGCCCAAAACTCAGACCTCAAGCCCAAAACTCAGACCTCAAGCCCAAAACTCAGACCTCAAGCCCAAAACTCAGACCTCAAGCCCAAAACTCAGTCCTCAGACCCAAAACATAAAACCCAGGCCCAAAACCTAAAACCCAAGCCCAAAACTCAGTCCTCAGGCCCAAAACCTAAAACCCAAGCCCAAAACCTAAAACCCAAGCCCAAAACCTAAAACCCAAGCCCAAAACCTAAAACCCAAGCCCAAAACCTAAAACCCAAGCCCAAAACCTAAAACCCAAGCCCAAAACCTAAAACCCAAGCCCAAAACCTAAAACCCAAGCCCAAAACCTAAAACCCAAGCCCAAAACTCAGTCCTCAGGCCCAAAACCTAAACCCCAAGCCCAAACCTCAGACCCCAAGCCCAAACCTCAGACCCCAAGCCCAAACCTCAGACCCCAAGCCCAAACCTCAGACCCCAAGCCCAAACCTCAGACCCCAAGCCCAAACCTCAGACCCCAAGCCCAAACCTCAGACCCCAAGCCCAAACCTCAGACCCCAAGCCCAAACCTCAGACCCCAAGCCCAAACCTCAGACCCCAAGCCCAAACCTCAGACCTCAAGCCCAAAACTCAGACCTCAAGCCCAAACCTCAGACCCCAAGCCCAAACCTCAGACCTCAAGCCTAAAACTCAGACCTCAAGCCCAAAACTCAGACCTCAAGCTCAAACCTCAGACCTCAAGCCCAAACCTCAGACCTCAAGCCCAAAACTCAGACCTCAAGCCCAAACCTCAGACCCCAAGCCCAAACCTCAGACCTCAAGCCCAAACCTCAGACCTCAAGCCCAAACCTCAGACCTCAAGCCCAAACCTCAGACCTCAAGCCCAAACCTCAGACCTCAAGCCCAAACCTCAGACCCCAAGCCCAAACCTCAGACCCCAAGCCCAAACCTCAGACCCCAAGCCCAAAACTCAGACCCCAAGCCCAAAACTCAGACCCCAAGCCCAAAACTCAGACCTCAAGCCCAAAACTCAGACCTCAAGCCCAAAACTCAGACCTCAAGCCCAAAACTCAGACCTCAAGCCCAAAACTCAGACCTCAAGCCCAAAACTCAGACCTCAAGCCCAAAACTCAGACCTCAAGCCCAAAACTCAGACCTCAAGCCCAAAACTCAGACCTCAAGCCCAAAACTCAGACCTCAAGCCCAAAACTCAGACCCCAAGCCCAAAACCTAAAACCCAAGCCCAAAACTTAAAACCCAAGCCCAAAACTCAGTCCTCAGGCCCAAAACATAAAATCCAGGCCCAAAACCAAAAACCCAAGCCCAAAACTCAGACCTCAAGCCCAAAACTCAGACCTCAAGCCCAAAACTCAGACCTCAAGCCCAAAACTCAGACCTCAAGCCCAAAACTCAGACCTCAAGCCCAAAACTCAGACCTCAAGCCCAAAACTCAGACCTCAAGCCCAAAACTCAGACCTCAAGCCCAAAACTCAGACCTCAAGCCCAAAACTCAGACCTCAAGCCCAAAACTCAGACCTCAAGCCCAAAACTCAGACCTCAAGCCCAAAACTCAGACCTCAAGCCCAAAACTCAGACCTCAAGCCCAAAACTCAGACCTCAAGCCCAAAACTCAGACCTCAAGCCCAAAACTCAGACCTCAAGCCCAAAACTCAGACCTCAAGCCCAAAACTCAGACCCCAAGCCCAAAACCTAAAACCCAAGCCCAAAACTTAAAACCCAAGCCCAAAACTCAGTCCTCAGGCCCAAAACCAAAAACCCAAGCCCAAAACTCAGACCTCAAGCCCAAAACTCAGACCTCAAGCCCAAAACTCAGACCTCAAGCCCAAAACTCAGACCTCAAGCCCAAAACTCAGACCTCAAGCCCAAAACTCAGACCTCAAGCCCAAAACTCAGACCTCAAGCCCAAAACTCAGACCTCAAGCCCAAAACTCAGACCTCAAGCCCAAAACTCAGACCTCAGACCCAAAACATAAAACCCAGGCCCAAAACCTAAAACCCAAGCCCAAAACTCAGTCCTCAGGCCCAAAACCAAAAACCCAAGCCCAAAACCTAAAACTCAAGCCCAAAACCTAAAACCCAAGCCCAAAACGTAAAACCCAAGCCCAAAACGTAAAACCCAAGCCCAAAACGTAAAACCCAAGCCCAAAACCTAAAACCCAAGCCCAAAACCTAAAACCCAAGCCCAAAACCTAAAACCCAAGCCCAAAACCTAAAACCCAAGCCCAAAACTCAGTCCTCAGGCCCAAAACATAAAACCCAGGCCCAAAACCTAAAACCCAAGCCCAAAACTCAGACCTCAAGCCCAAAACTCAGACCTCAAGCCCAAAACTCAGTCCTCAAGCCCAAAACCTAAACCCCAAGCCCAAACCTCAGACCCCAAGCCCAAACCTCAGACCCCAAGACCAAACCTCAGACCCCAAGCCCAAACCTCAGACCCCAAGCCCAAACCTCAGACCCCAAGCCCAAACCTCAGACCTCAAGCCCAAAACTCAGACCCCAAGCCCAAACCTCAGACCTCAAGCCCAAACCTCAGACCTCAAGCCCAAACCTCAGACCTCAAGCCCAAACCTCAGACCTCAAGCCCAAACCTCAGACCTCAAGCCCAAACCTCAGACCTCAAGCCCAAACCTCAGACCTCAAGCCCAAACCTCAGACCTCAAGCCCAAACCTCAGACCTCAAGCCCAAAACTCAGACCTCAAGCCCAAAACTCAGACCTCAAGCCCAAACCTCAGACTTCAAGCCCAAACCTCAGACCTCAAGCCCAAACCTCAGACCTCAAGCCCAAACCTCAGACCTCAAGCCCAAAACTCAGACCTCAAGCCCAAAACTCAGACCTCAAGCCCAAAACTCAGACCTCAAGCCCAAAACTCAGACCTCAAGCCCAAAACTCAGACCTCAAGCCCAAAACTCAGACCTCAAGCCCAAAACTCAGACCTCAAGCCCAAAACTCAGACCTCAAGCCCAAAACTCAGACCTCAAGCCCAAAACTCAGACCTCAAGCCCAAAACTCAGACCTCAAGCCCAAAACTCAGACCTCAAGCCCAAAACTCAGACCTCAAGCCCAAAACTCAGACCCCAAGCCCAAAACCTAAAACCCAAGCCCAAAACTTAAAACTCAAGCCCAAAATTCAGTCCTCAGGCCCAAAACTCAGTCCTCAGGCCCAAAACTCAGACCTCAAGCCCAAAACTCAGACCTCAAGCCCAAAACTCAGACCTCAAGCCCAAAACTCAGACCTCAAGCCCAAAACTCAGACCTCAAGCCCAAAACTCAGACCTCAAGCCCAAAACTCAGACCTCAAGCCCAAAACTCAGACCTCAAGCCCAAAACTCAGACCTCAAGCCCAAAACTCAGACCTCAAGCCCAAAACTCAGACCTCAAGCCCAAAACTCAGACCTCAAGCCCAAAACTCAGACCTCAAGCCCAAAACTCAGACCTCAAGCCCAAAACTCAGACCTCAAGCCCAAAACTCAGACCTCAAGCCCAAAACTCAGACCTCAAGCCCAAAACTCAGACCTCAAGCCCAAAACTCAGACCTCAAGCCCAAAACTCAGACCCCAAGCCCAAAACCTAAAACCCAAGCCCAAAACTTAAAACCCAAGCCCAAAACTCAGACCTCAAGCCCAAAACTCAGACCTCAAGCCCAAAACTCAGACCTCAAGCCCAAAACTCAGACCTCAAGCCCAAAACTCAGACCTCAAGCCCAAAACTCAGACCTCAAGCCCAAAACTCAGACCCCAAGCCCAAAACTCAGACCCCAAGCCCAAAACTCAGACCCCAAGCCCAAAACTCAGACCTCAAGCCCAAAACTCAGACCTCAAGCCCAAAACTCAGACCTCAAGCCCAAAACTCAGACCTCAAGCCCAAAACTCAGACCTCAAGCCCAAAACTCAGACCCCAAGCCCAAACCTCAGACCTCAAGCCCAAACCTCAGACCTCAAGCCCAAACCTCAGACCTCAAGCCCAAACCTCAGACCCCAAGCCCAAACCTCAGACCCCAAGCCCAAAACTCAGACCTCAAGCCCAAAACTCAGACCTCAAGCCCAAAACTCAGACCTCAAGCCCAAAACTCAGACCTCAAGCCCAAAACTCAGACCTCAAGCCCAAAACTCAGACCTCAAGCCCAAAACTCAGACCTCAAGCCCAAAACTCAGACCTCAAGCCCAAAACTCAGACCTCAAGCCCAAAACTCAGACCCCAAGCCCAAAACTCAGACCCCAAGCCCAAAACTCAGACCTCAAGCCCAAAACTCAGACCTCAAGCCCAAAACCTAAAACCCAAGCCCAAAACTTAAAACTCAAGCCCAAAACTCAGTCCTCAGGCCCAAAACATAAAATCCAGGCCCAAAACCAAAAACCCAAGCCCAAAACTCAGACCTCAAGCCCAAAACTCAGACCTCAGGCCCAAAACTCAGACCTCAGGCCCAAAACTCAGACCTCAGGCCCAAAACTCAGACCTCAGGCCCAAAACTCAGACCTCAGGCCCAAAACTCAGACCTCAGGCCCAAAACTCAGACCTCAAGCCCAAAACTCAGACCTCAAGCCCAAAACTCAGACCTCAAGCCCAAAACTCAGACCTCAAGCCCAAAACTCAGACCTCAAGCCCAAAACTCAGACCTCAAGCCCAAAACTCAGACCTCAAGCCCAAAACTCAGACCTCAAGCCCAAAACTCAGACCTCAAGCCCAAAACTCAGACCTCAAGCCCAAAACTCAGACCTCAAGCCCAAAACTCAGACCTCAAGCCCAAAACTCAGACCTCAAGCCCAAAACTCAGACCTCAAGCCCAAAACTCAGACCTCAAGCCCAAAACTCAGACCTCAAGCCCAAAACTCAGACCCCAAGCCCAAAACTCAGACCCCAAGCCCAAAACCTAAAACCCAAGCCCAAAACCTAAAACCCAAGCCCAAAACCTAAAACCCAAGCCCAAAACTTAAAACCCAAGCCCAAAACTCAGACCTCAAGCCCAAAACTCAGACCTCAAGCCCAAAACTCAGACCTCAAGCCCAAAACTCAGACCTCAAGCCCAAAACTCAGACCTCAAGCCCAAAACTCAGACCTCAAGCCCAAAACTCAGACCTCAAGCCCAAAACTCAGACCTCAAGCCCAAAACTCAGACCTCAAGCCCAAAACTCAGACCTCAAGCCCAAAACTCAGACCTCAAGCCCAAAACTCAGACCTCAAGCCCAAAACTCAGACCTCAAGCCCAAAACTCAGACCTCAAGCCCAAAACTCAGACCTCAAGCCCAAAACTCAGACCTCAAGCCCAAAACTCAGACCTCAAGCCCAAAACTCAGACCTCAAGCCCAAAACTCAGACCTCAAGCCCAAAACTCAGACCTCAAGCCCAAAACTCAGACCTCAAGCCCAAAACTCAGACCTCAAGCCCAAAACTCAGACCTCAAGCCCAAAACTCAGACCTCAAGCCCAAAACTCAGACCTCAAGCCCAAAACTCAGACCTCAAGCCCAAAACTCAGACCCCAAGCCCAAAACTCAGACCTCAAGCCCAAAACTCAGACCCCAAGCCCAAAACTCAGACCTCAAGCCCAAAACTCAGACCTCAAGCCCAAAACTCAGACCTCAAGCCCAAAACTCAGACCCCAAGCCCAAAACTCAGACCCCAAGCCCAAAACCTAAAACCCAAGCCCAAAACCTAAAACCCAAGCCCAAAACCTAAAACCCAAGCCCAAAACCTAAAACCCAAGCCCAAAACCTAAAACCCAAGCCCAAAACTCAGTCCTCAGGCCCAAAACCTAAACCCCAAGCCCAAACCTCAGACCCCAAGCCCAAACCTCAGACCCCAAGCCCAAACCTCAGACCCCAAGCCCAAACCTCAGACCCCAAGCCCAAACCTCAGACCCCAAGCCCAAACCTCAGACCCCAAGCCCAAACCTCAGACCCCAAGCCCAAACCTCAGACCCCAAGCCCAAACCTCAGACCCCAAGCCCAAACCTCAGACCCCAAGCCCAAACCTCAGACCCCAAGCCCAAACCTCAGACCCCAAGCCCAAACCTCAGACCTCAAGCCCAAACCTCAGACCCCAAGCCCAAACCTCAGACCTCAAGCCCAAAACTCAGACCTCAAGCCCAAACCTCAGACCCCAAGCCCAAACCTCAGACCTCAAGCCCAAAACTCAGACCTCAAGCCCAAACCTCAGACCTCAAGCCCAAACCTCAGACCTCAAGCCCAAAACTCAGACCTCAAGCCCAAACCTCAGACCCCAAGCCCAAACCTCAGACCTCAAGCCCAAACCTCAGACCTCAAGCCCAAACCTCAGACCTCAAGCCCAAACCTCAGACCCCAAGCCCAAACCTCAGACCTCAAGCCCAAACCTCAGACCTCAAGCCCAAACCTCAGACCCCAAGTCCAAAACTCAGACCCCAAGCCCAAAACTCAGACCCCAAGCCCAAAACTCAGACCCCAAGCCCAAAACTCAGACCCCAAGCCCAAAACTCAGACCTCAAGCCCAAAACTCAGACCTCAAGCCCAAAACTCAGACCTCAAGCCCAAAACTCAGACCTCAAGCCCAAAACTCAGACCTCAAGCCCAAAACTCAGACCTCAAGCCCAAAACTCAGACCTCAAGCCCAAAACTCAGACCTCAAGCCCAAAACTCAGACCTCAAGCCCAAAACTCAGACCTCAAGCCCAAAACTCAGACCTCAAGCCCAAAACTCAGACCTCAAGCCCAAAACTCAGACCTCAAGCCCAAAACTCAGACCTCAAGCCCAAAACTCAGACCTCAAGCCCAAAACTCAGACCTCAAGCCCAAAACTCAGACCTCAAGCCCAAAACTCAGACCTCAAGCCCAAAACTCAGACCTCAAGCCCAAAACTCAGACCTCAAGCCCAAAACTCAGACCTCAAGCCCAAAACTCAGACCTCAAGCCCAAAACTCAGACCTCAAGCCCAAAACTCAGACCTCAAGCCCAAAACTCAGACCCCAAGCCCAAAACCTAAAACCCAAGCCCAAAACTTAAAACCCAAGCCCAAAACTCAGTCCTCAGGCCCAAAACCAAAAACCCAAGCCCAAAACTCAGACCTCAAGCCCAAAACTCAGACCTCAAGCCCAAAACTCAGACCTCAAGCCCAAAACTCAGACCTCAAGCCCAAAACTCAGACCTCAAGCCCAAAACTCAGACCTCAAGCCCAAAACTCAGACCTCAAGCCCAAAACTCAGACCTCAAGCCCAAAACTCAGACCTCAAGCCCAAAACTCAGACCTCAAGCCCAAAACTCAGACCTCAAGCCCAAAACTCAGACCTCAAGCCCAAAACTCAGACCTCAGACCCAAAACATAAAACCCAGGCCCAAAACCTAAAACCCAAGCCCAAAACTCAGTCCTCAGACCCAAAACCAAAAACCCAAGCCCAAAACCTAAAACCCAAGCCCAAAACCTAAAACCCAAGCCCAAAACCTAAAACCCAAGCCCAAAACGTAAAACCCAAGCCCAAAACGTAAAACCCAAGCCCAAAACGTAAAACCCAAGCCCAAAACCTAAAACCCAAGCCCAAAACCTAAAACCCAAGCCCAAAACCTAAAACCCAAGCCCAAAACCTAAAACCCAAGCCCAAAACTCAGTCCTCAGGCCCAAAACATAAAACCCAGGCCCAAAACCTAAAACCCAAGTCCAAAACTCAGTCCTCAAGCCCAAAACCTAAACCCCAAGCCCAAACCTCAGACCCCAAGCCCAAACCTCAGACCCCAAGACCAAACCTCAGACCCCAAGCCCAAACCTCAGACCCCAAGCCCAAACCTCAGACCCCAAGCCCAAACCTCAGACCCCAAGCCCAAACCTCAGACCCCAAGCCCAAACCTCAGACCCCAAGCCCAAACCTCAGACCTCAAGCCCAAAACTCAGACCTCAAGCCCAAAACTCAGACCTCAAGCCCAAAACTCAGACCCCAAGCCCAAAACTCAGACCCCAAGCCCAAAACCTAAAACCCAAGCCCAAAACTTAAAACTCAAGCCCAAAACTCAGTCCTCAGGCCCAAAACCAAAAACCCAAGCCCAAAACTCAGACCTCAAGCCCAAAACTCAGACCTCAAGCCCAAAACTCAGACCTCAAGCCCAAAACTCAGACCTCAAGCCCAAAACTCAGACCTCAAGCCCAAAACTCAGACCTCAAGCCCAAAACTCAGACCTCAAGCCCAAAACTCAGACCTCAAGCCCAAAACTCAGACCTCAAGCCCAAAACTCAGACCTCAAGCCCAAAACTCAGACCTCAAGCCCAAAACTCAGACCTCAAGCCCAAAACTCAGACCTCAAGCCCAAAACTCAGACCTCAAGCCCAAAACTCAGACCTCAAGCCCAAAACTCAGACCTCAAGCCCAAAACTCAGACCTCAAGCCCAAAACTCAGACCTCAAGCCCAAAACTCAGACCTCAAGCCCAAAACTCAGACCTCAAGCCCAAAACTCAGACCTCAAGCCCAAAACTCAGACCTCAAGCCCAAAACTCAGACCTCAAGCCCAAAACTCAGACCCCAAGCCCAAAACTCAGACCCCAAGCCCAAAACTCAGACCCCAAGCCCAAAACTCAGACCCCAAGCCCAAAACTCAGACCTCAAGCCCAAAACTCAGACCTCAAGCCCAAAACTCAGACCTCAAGCCCAAAACTCAGACCTCAAGCCCAAAACTCAGACCTCAAGCCCAAAACTCAGACCTCAAGCCCAAAACTCAGACCTCAAGCCCAAAACTCAGACCTCAAGCCCAAAACTCAGACCTCAAGCCCAAAACTCAGACCTCAAGCCCAAAACTCAGACCTCAAGCCCAAAACTCAGACCTCAAGCCCAAAACTCAGACCTCAAGCCCAAAACTCAGACCTCAAGCCCAAAACTCAGACCTCAAGCCCAAAACTCAGACCTCAAGCCCAAAACTCAGACCTCAAGCCCAAAACTCAGACCCCAAGCCCAAAACCTAAAACCCAAGCCCAAAACTTAAAACTCAAGCCCAAAACTCAGTCCTCAGGCCCAAAACCAAAAACCCAAGCCCAAAACTCAGACCTCAAGCCCAAAACTCAGACCTCAAGCCCAAAACTCAGACCTCAAGCCCAAAACTCAGACCTCAAGCCCAAAACTCAGACCTCAAGCCCAAAACTCAGACCTCAAGCCCAAAACTCAGACCTCAAGCCCAAAACTCAGACCTCAAGCCCAAAACTCAGACCTCAAGCCCAAAACTCAGACCTCAAGCCCAAAACTCAGACCTCAAGCCCAAAACTCAGACCTCAAGCCCAAAACTCAGACCTCAAGCCCAAAACTCAGACCTCAAGCCCAAAACTCAGACCTCAAGCCCAAAACTCAGACCTCAAGCCCAAAACTCAGACCTCAAGCCCAAAACTCAGACCTCAAGCCCAAAACTCAGACCTCAAGCCCAAAACTCAGACCTCAAGCCCAAAACTCAGACCTCAAGCCCAAAACTCAGACCTCAAGCCCAAAACCTAAAACCCAAGCCCAAAACGTAAAACCCAAGCCCAAAACGTAAAACCCAAGCCCAAAACCTAAAACCCAAGCCCAAAACCTAAAACCCAAGCCCAAAACCTAAAACCCAAGCCCAAAACCTAAAACCCAAGCCCAAAACCTAAAACCCAAGCCCAAAACCTAAAACCCAAGCCCAAAACCTAAAACCCAAGCCCAAAACCTAAAACCCAAGCCCAAAACATAAAACCCAGGCCCAAAACCTAAAACCCAAGTCCAAAACTCAGTCCTCAAGCCCAAAACCTAAACCCCAAGCCCAAAACTCAGACCCCAAGCCCAAACCTCAGACCCCAAGCCCAAACCTCAGACGTCAAGCCCAAAACTCAGACCCCAAGCCCAAACCTCAGACCCCAAGCCCAAACCTCAGACCTCAAGCCCAAACCTCAGACCCCAAGCCCAAACCTCAGACCCCAAGCCCAAACCTCAGACCTCAAGCCCAAACCTCAGACCCCAAGCCCAAACCTCAGACCCCAAGCCCAAACCTCAGACCCCAAGCCCAAAACTCAGACCTCAAGCCCAAAACTCAGACCCCAAGCCCAAACCTCAGACCCCAAGCCCAAAACTCAGACCTCAAGCCCAAAACTCAGACCTCAAGCCCAAAACTCAGACCTCAAGCCCAAAACTCAGACCTCAAGCCCAAAACTCAGACCTCAAGCCCAAAACTCAGACCTCAAGCCCAAAACTCAGACCTCAAGCCCAAAACTCAGACCTCAAGCCCAAAACTCAGACCTCAAGCCCAAAACTCAGACCTCAAGCCCAAAACTCAGACCTCAAGCCCAAAACTCAGACCTCAAGCCCAAAACTCAGACCTCAAGCCCAAAACTCAGACCTCAAGCCCAAAACTCAGACCCCAAGCCCAAAACCTAAAACCCAAGCCCAAAACTTAAAACTCAAGCCCAAAACTCAGTCCTCAAGCCCAAAACTCAGACCTCAAGCCCAAAACTCAGACCTCAAGCCCAAAACTCAGACCTCAAGCCCAAAACTCAGACCTCAAGCCCAAAACTCAGACCTCAAGCCCAAAACTCAGACCTCAAGCCCAAAACCTAAAACCCAAGCCCAAAACCTAAAACCCAAGCCCAAAACCTAAAACCCAAGCCCAAAACGTAAAACCCAAGCCCAAAACCTAAAACCCAAGCCCAAAACCTAAAACCCAAGCCCAAAACCTAAAACCCAAGCCCAAAACCTAAAACCCAAGCCCAAAACCTAAAACCCAAGCCCAAAACCTAAAACCCAAGCCCAAAACCTAAAACCCAAGCCCAAAACCTAAAACCCAAGCCCAAAACCTAAAACCCAGGCCCAAAACCTAAAACCCAAGTCCAAAACTCAGTCCTCAAGCCCAAAACCTAAACCCCAAGCCCAAACCTCAGACCCCAAGCCCAAACCTCAGACCCCAAGCCCAAACCTCAGACCCCAAGCCCAAACCTCAGACCCCAAGCCCAAACCTCAGACCCCAAGCCCAAACCTCAGACCCCAAGCCCAAACCTCAGACCCCAAGCCCAAACCTCAGACCTCAAGCCCAAACCTCAGACCCCAAGCCCAAAACTCAGACCCCAAGCCCAAACCTCAGACCTCAAGCCCAAACCTCAGACCCCAAGCCCAAAACTCAGACCCCAAGCCCAAACCTCAGACCTCAAGCCCAAACCTCAGACCCCAAGCCCAAACCTCAGACCCCAAGCCCAAACCTCAGACCCCAAGCCCAAAACTCAGACCTCAAGCCCAAAACTCAGACCCCAAGCCCAAACCTCAGACCCCAAGCCCAAAACTCAGACCTCAAGCCCAAAACTCAGACCTCAAGCCCAAAACTCAGACCTCAAGCCCAAAACTCAGACCTCAAGCCCAAAACTCAGACCTCAAGCCCAAAACTCAGACCTCAAGCCCAAAACTCAGACCTCAAGCCCAAAACTCAGACCTCAAGCCCAAAACTCAGACCTCAAGCCCAAAACTCAGACCTCAAGCCCAAAACTCAGACCTCAAGCCCAAAACTCAGACCTCAAGCCCAAAACTCAGACCTCAAGCCCAAAACTCAGACCTCAAGCCCAAAACTCAGACCTCAAGCCCAAAACTCAGACCTCAAGCCCAAAACTCAGACCTCAAGCCCAAAACTCAGACCTCAAGCCCAAAACTCAGACCCCAAGCCCAAAACCTAAAACCCAAGCCCAAAACCTAAAACCCAAGCCCAAAACCTAAAACCCAAGCCCAAAACATAAAACCCAAGCCCAAAACCTAAAACCCAAGCCCAAAACCTAAAACCCAAGCCCAAAACCTAAAACCCAAGCCCAAAACCTAAAACCCAAGCCCAAAACCAAAAACCCAAGCCCAAAACTCAGTCCTCAGGCCCAAAACATAAAACCCAGGCCCAAAACCTAAACCCCAAGCCCAAACCTCAGACCCCAAGCCCAAACCTCAGACCCCAAGCCCAAACCTCAGACCCCAAGCCCAAACCTCAGACCCCAAGCCCAAACCTCAGACCCCAAGCCCAAACCTCAGACCCCAAGCCCAAACCTCAGACCCCAAGCCCAAACCTCAGACCCCAAGCCCAAACCTCAGACCCCAAGCCCAAACCTCAGACCCCAAGCCCAAACCTCAGACCCCAAGCCCAAACCTCAGACCCCAAGCCCAAACCTCAGACCCCAAGCCCAAACCTCAGACCCCAAGCCCAAACCTCAGACCCCAAGCCCAAACCTCAGACCCCAAGCCCAAACCTCAGACCCCAAGCCCAAAACTCAGACCTCAAGCCCAAAACTCAGACCCCAAGCCCAAAACTCAGACCCCAAGCCCAAAACTCAGACCTCAAGCCCAAAACTCAGACCTCAAGCCCAAAACTCAGACCTCAAGCCCAAAACTCAGACCTCAAGCCCAAAACTCAGACCTCAAGCCCAAAACTCAGACCTCAAGCCCAAAACTCAGACCTCAAGCCCAAAACTCAGACCTCAAGCCCAAAACTCAGACCCCAAGCCCAAAACCTAAAACCCAAGCCCAAAACTTAAAACCCAAGCCCAAAACTCAGTCCTCAGGCCCAAAACATAAAACCCAAGCCCAAAACTCAGACCTCAAGCCCAAAACTCAGACCTCAAGCCCAAAACTCAGACCTCAAGCCCAAAACTCAGACCTCAAGCCCAAAACTCAGACCTCAAGCCCAAAACTCAGACCTCAAGCCCAAAACCTAAAACCCAAGCCCAAAACTCAGTCCTCAGGCCCAAAACATAAAACCCAAGCCCAAAACTCAGACCTCAAGCCCAAAACTCAGACCTCAAGCCCAAAACTCAGACCTCAAGCCCAAAACTCAGACCTCAAGCCCAAAACTCAGACCTCAAGCCCAAAACTCAGACCTCAAGCCCAAAACTCAGACCTCAAGCCCAAAACTCAGACCTCAAGCCCAAAACTCAGACCTCAAGCCCAAAACTCAGACCTCAAGCCCAAAACTCAGACCTCAAGCCCAAAACTCAGACCTCAAGCCCAAAACTCAGACCTCAAGCCCAAAACTCAGACCTCAAGCCCAAAACTCAGACCTCAAGCCCAAAACTCAGACCTCAAGCCCAAAACTCAGACCCCAAGCCCAAAACTCAGACCTCAAGCCCAAAACTCAGACCCCAAGCCCAAAACTCAGACCTCAAGCCCAAAACTCAGACCTCAAGCCCAAAACTCAGACCTCAAGCCCAAAACTCAGACCCCAAGCCCAAAACTCAGACCCCAAGCCCAAAACCTAAAACCCAAGCCCAAAACCTAAAACCCAAGCCCAAAACCTAAAACCCAAGCCCAAAACCTAAAACCCAAGCCCAAAACCTAAAACCCAAGCCCAAAACTCAGTCCTCAGGCCCAAAACCTAAACCCCAAGCCCAAACCTCAGACCCCAAGCCCAAACCTCAGACCCCAAGCCCAAACCTCAGACCCCAAGCCCAAACCTCAGACCCCAAGCCCAAACCTCAGACCCCAAGCCCAAACCTCAGACCCCAAGCCCAAACCTCAGACCCCAAGCCCAAACCTCAGACCCCAAGCCCAAACCTCAGACCCCAAGCCCAAACCTCAGACCCCAAGCCCAAACCTCAGACCCCAAGCCCAAACCTCAGACCCCAAGCCCAAACCTCAGACCCCAAGCCCAAACCTCAGACCCCAAGCCCAAACCTCAGACCCCAAGCCCAAACCTCAGACCCCAAGCCCAAACCTCAGACCTCAAGCCCAAACCTCAGACCCCAAGCCCAAACCTCAGACCTCAAGCCCAAAACTCAGACCTCAAGCCCAAACCTCAGACCCCAAGCCCAAACCTCAGACCTCAAGCCCAAAACTCAGACCTCAAGCCCAAACCTCAGACCTCAAGCCCAAACCTCAGACCTCAAGCCCAAAACTCAGACCTCAAGCCCAAACCTCAGACCCCAAGCCCAAACCTCAGACCTCAAGCCCAAACCTCAGACCTCAAGCCCAAACCTCAGACCTCAAGCCCAAACCTCAGACCCCAAGCCCAAACCTCAGACCTCAAGCCCAAACCTCAGACCTCAAGCCCAAACCTCAGACCCCAAGTCCAAAACTCAGACCCCAAGCCCAAAACTCAGACCCCAAGCCCAAAACTCAGACCCCAAGCCCAAAACTCAGACCCCAAGCCCAAAACTCAGACCCCAAGCCCAAAACTCAGACCTCAAGCCCAAAACTCAGACCTCAAGCCCAAAACTCAGACCTCAAGCCCAAAACTCAGACCTCAAGCCCAAAACTCAGACCTCAAGCCCAAAACTCAGACCTCAAGCCCAAAACTCAGACCTCAAGCCCAAAACTCAGACCTCAAGCCCAAAACTCAGACCTCAAGCCCAAAACTCAGACCTCAAGCCCAAAACTCAGACCTCAAGCCCAAAACTCAGACCTCAAGCCCAAAACTCAGACCTCAAGCCCAAAACTCAGACCTCAAGCCCAAAACTCAGACCTCAAGCCCAAAACTCAGACCCCAAGCCCAAAACCTAAAACCCAAGCCCAAAACTTAAAACCCAAGCCCAAAACTCAGTCCTCAGGCCCAAAACCAAAAACCCAAGCCCAAAACTCAGACCTCAAGCCCAAAACTCAGACCTCAAGCCCAAAACTCAGACCTCAAGCCCAAAACTCAGACCTCAAGCCCAAAACTCAGACCTCAAGCCCAAAACTCAGACCTCAAGCCCAAAACTCAGACCTCAAGCCCAAAACTCAGACCTCAAGCCCAAAACTCAGACCTCAAGCCCAAAACTCAGACCTCAAGCCCAAAACTCAGACCTCAAGCCCAAAACTCAGACCTCAAGCCCAAAACTCAGACCTCAAGCCCAAAACTCAGACCTCAGACCCAAAACATAAAACCCAGGCCCAAAACCTAAAACCCAAGCCCAAAACTCAGTCCTCAGACCCAAAACCAAAAACCCAAGCCCAAAACCTAAAACCCAAGCCCAAAACCTAAAACCCAAGCCCAAAACCTAAAACCCAAGCCCAAAACGTAAAACCCAAGCCCAAAACGTAAAACCCAAGCCCAAAACGTAAAACCCAAGCCCAAAACCTAAAACCCAAGCCCAAAACCTAAAACCCAAGCCCAAAACCTAAAACCCAAGCCCAAAACCTAAAACCCAAGCCCAAAACTCAGTCCTCAGGCCCAAAACATAAAACCCAGGCCCAAAACCTAAAACCCAAGTCCAAAACTCAGTCCTCAAGCCCAAAACCTAAACCCCAAGCCCAAACCTCAGACCCCAAGCCCAAACCTCAGACCCCAAGACCAAACCTCAGACCCCAAGCCCAAACCTCAGACCCCAAGCCCAAACCTCAGACCCCAAGCCCAAACCTCAGACCCCAAGCCCAAACCTCAGACCCCAAGCCCAAACCTCAGACCCCAAGCCCAAACCTCAGACCTCAAGCCCAAAACTCAGACCTCAAGCCCAAAACTCAGACCTCAAGCCCAAAACTCAGACCCCAAGCCCAAAACTCAGACCCCAAGCCCAAAACCTAAAACCCAAGCCCAAAACTTAAAACTCAAGCCCAAAACTCAGTCCTCAGGCCCAAAACCAAAAACCCAAGCCCAAAACCAAAAACCCAAGCCCAAAACTCAGACCTCAAGCCCAAAACTCAGACCTCAAGCCCAAAACTCAGACCTCAAGCCCAAAACTCAGACCTCAAGCCCAAAACTCAGACCTCAAGCCCAAAACTCAGACCTCAAGCCCAAAACTCAGACCTCAAGCCCAAAACTCAGACCTCAAGCCCAAAACTCAGACCTCAAGCCCAAAACTCAGACCTCAAGCCCAAAACTCAGACCTCAAGCCCAAAACTCAGACCTCAAGCCCAAAACTCAGACCTCAAGCCCAAAACTCAGACCTCAAGCCCAAAACTCAGACCTCAAGCCCAAAACTCAGACCTCAAGCCCAAAACTCAGACCTCAAGCCCAAAACTCAGACCTCAAGCCCAAAACTCAGACCTCAAGCCCAAAACTCAGACCTCAAGCCCAAAACTCAGACCTCAAGCCCAAAACTCAGACCTCAAGCCCAAAACTCAGACCTCAAGCCCAAAACTCAGACCTCAAGCCCAAAACTCAGACCTCAAGCCCAAAACTCAGACCTCAAGCCCAAAACTCAGACCCCAAGCCCAAAACTCAGACCCCAAGCCCAAAACTCAGACCCCAAGCCCAAAACTCAGACCCCAAGCCCAAAACTCAGACCCCAAGCCCAAAACTCAGACCTCAAGCCCAAAACTCAGACCTCAAGCCCAAAACTCAGACCTCAAGCCCAAAACTCAGACCTCAAGCCCAAAACTCAGACCTCAAGCCCAAAACTCAGACCTCAAGCCCAAAACTCAGACCTCAAGCCCAAAACTCAGACCTCAAGCCCAAAACTCAGACCTCAAGCCCAAAACTCAGACCTCAAGCCCAAAACTCAGACCTCAAGCCCAAAACTCAGACCTCAAGCCCAAAACTCAGACCTCAAGCCCAAAACTCAGACCTCAAGCCCAAAACTCAGACCTCAAGCCCAAAACTCAGACCTCAAGCCCAAAACTCAGACCTCAAGCCCAAAACTCAGACCCCAAGCCCAAAACCTAAAACCCAAGCCCAAAACTTAAAACTCAAGCCCAAAACTCAGTCCTCAGGCCCAAAACCAAAAACCCAAGCCCAAAACTCAGACCTCAAGCCCAAAACTCAGACCTCAAGCCCAAAACTCAGACCTCAAGCCCAAAACTCAGACCTCAAGCCCAAAACTCAGACCTCAAGCCCAAAACTCAGACCTCAAGCCCAAAACTCAGACCTCAAGCCCAAAACTCAGACCTCAAGCCCAAAACTCAGACCTCAAGCCCAAAACTCAGACCTCAAGCCCAAAACTCAGACCTCAAGCCCAAAACTCAGACCTCAAGCCCAAAACTCAGACCTCAAGCCCAAAACTCAGACCTCAAGCCCAAAACTCAGACCTCAAGCCCAAAACTCAGACCTCAAGCCCAAAACTCAGACCTCAAGCCCAAAACTCAGACCTCAAGCCCAAAACTCAGACCTCAAGCCCAAAACTCAGACCTCAAGCCCAAAACTCAGACCTCAAGCCCAAAACCTAAAACCCAAGCCCAAAACGTAAAACCCAAGCCCAAAACGTAAAACCCAAGCCCAAAACCTAAAACCCAAGCCCAAAACCTAAAACCCAAGCCCAAAACCTAAAACCCAAGCCCAAAACCTAAAACCCAAGCCCAAAACCTAAAACCCAAGCCCAAAACCTAAAACCCAAGCCCAAAACCTAAAACCCAAGCCCAAAACCTAAAACCCAAGCCCAAAACATAAAACCCAGGCCCAAAACCTAAAACCCAAGTCCAAAACTCAGTCCTCAAGCCCAAAACCTAAACCCCAAGCCCAAAACTCAGACCCCAAGCCCAAACCTCAGACCCCAAGCCCAAACCTCAGACGTCAAGCCCAAAACTCAGACCCCAAGCCCAAACCTCAGACCCCAAGCCCAAACCTCAGACCTCAAGCCCAAACCTCAGACCCCAAGCCCAAAACTCAGACCCCAAGCCCAAACCTCAGACCTCAAGCCCAAACCTCAGACCCCAAGCCCAAACCTCAGACCCCAAGAACAAACCTCAGACCCCAAGCCCAAAACTCAGACCTCAAGCCCAAAACTCAGACCCCAAGCCCAAACCTCAGACCCCAAGCCCAAAACTCAGACCTCAAGCCCAAAACTCAGACCTCAAGCCCAAAACTCAGACCTCAAGCCCAAAACTCAGACCTCAAGCCCAAAACTCAGACCTCAAGCCCAAAACTCAGACCTCAAGCCCAAAACTCAGACCTCAAGCCCAAAACTCAGACCTCAAGCCCAAAACTCAGACCTCAAGCCCAAAACTCAGACCTCAAGCCCAAAACTCAGACCTCAAGCCCAAAACTCAGACCCCAAGCCCAAAACCTAAAACCCAAGCCCAAAACTTAAAACTCAAGCCCAAAACTCAGTCCTCAAGCCCAAAACTCAGACCTCAAGCCCAAAACTCAGACCTCAAGCCCAAAACTCAGACCTCAAGCCCAAAACTCAGACCTCAAGCCCAAAACTCAGACCTCAAGCCCAAAACTCAGACCTCAAGCCCAAAACCTAAAACCCAAGCCCAAAACCTAAAACCCAAGCCCAAAACCTAAAACCCAAGCCCAAAACGTAAAACCCAAGCCCAAAACCTAAAACCCAAGCCCAAAACCTAAAACCCAAGCCCAAAACCTAAAACCCAAGCCCAAAACCTAAAACCCAAGCCCAAAACCTAAAACCCAAGCCCAAAACCTAAAACCCAAGCCCAAAACCTAAAACCCAAGCCCAAAACCTAAAACCCAAGCCCAAAACCTAAAACCCAGGCCCAAAACCTAAAACCCAAGTCCAAAACTCAGTCCTCAAGCCCAAAACCTAAACCCCAAGCCCAAACCTCAGACCCCAAGCCCAAACCTCAGACCCCAAGCCCAAACCTCAGACCCCAAGCCCAAACCTCAGACCCCAAGCCCAAACCTCAGACCCCAAGCCCAAACCTCAGACCCCAAGCCCAAACCTCAGACCCCAAGCCCAAACCTCAGACCCCAAGCCCAAAACTCAGACCCCAAGCCCAAACCTCAGACCTCAAGCCCAAACCTCAGACCCCAAGCCCAAACCTCAGACCCCAAGCCCAAACCTCAGACCCCAAGCCCAAAACTCAGACCTCAAGCCCAAAACTCAGACCCCAAGCCCAAACCTCAGACCCCAAGCCCAAAACTCAGACCTCAAGCCCAAAACTCAGACCTCAAGCCCAAAACTCAGACCTCAAGCCCAAAACTCAGACCTCAAGCCCAAAACTCAGACCTCAAGCCCAAAACTCAGACCTCAAGCCCAAAACTCAGACCTCAAGCCCAAAACTCAGACCTCAAGCCCAAAACTCAGACCTCAAGCCCAAAACTCAGACCTCAAGCCCAAAACTCAGACCTCAAGCCCAAAACTCAGACCTCAAGCCCAAAACTCAGACCTCAAGCCCAAAACTCAGACCTCAAGCCCAAAACTCAGACCTCAAGCCCAAAACTCAGACCTCAAGCCCAAAACTCAGACCTCAAGCCCAAAACTCAGACCTCAAGCCCAAAACTCAGACCCCAAGCCCAAAACCTAAAACCCAAGCCCAAAACCTAAAACCCAAGCCCAAAACCTAAAACCCAAGCCCAAAACATAAAACCCAAGCCCAAAACCTAAAACCCAAGCCCAAAACCTAAAACCCAAGCCCAAAACCTAAAACCCAAGCCCAAAACCTAAAACCCAAGCCCAAAACCAAAAACCCAAGCCCAAAACTCAGTCCTCAGGCCCAAAACATAAAACCCAGGCCCAAAACCTAAAACCCAAGTCCAAAACTCAGTCCTCAGGCCCAAAACCTAAACCCCAAGCCCAAACCTCAGACCCCAAGCCCAAACCTCAGACCCCAAGCCCAAACCTCAGACCCCAAGCCCAAACCTCAGACCCCAAGCCCAAACCTCAGACCCCAAGCCCAAACCTCAGACCCCAAGCCCAAACCTCAGACCCCAAGCCCAAACCTCAGACCCCAAGCCCAAACCTCAGACCCCAAGCCCAAACCTCAGACCCCAAGCCCAAACCTCAGACCCCAAGCCCAAACCTCAGACCCCAAGCCCAAACCTCAGACCCCAAGCCCAAACCTCAGACCCCAAGCCCAAACCTCAGACCCCAAGCCCAAACCTCAGACCTCAAGCCCAAACCTCAGACCCCAAGCCCAAACCTCAGACCCCAAGCCCAAAACTCAGACCTCAAGCCCAAAACTCAGACCCCAAGCCCAAAACTCAGACCCCAAGCCCAAAACTCAGACCTCAAGCCCAAAACTCAGACCTCAAGCCCAAAACTCAGACCTCAAGCCCAAAACTCAGACCTCAAGCCCAAAACTCAGACCTCAAGCCCAAAACTCAGACCTCAAGCCCAAAACTCAGACCTCAAGCCCAAAACTCAGACCTCAAGCCCAAAACTCAGACCTCAAGCCCAAAACTCAGACCTCAAGCCCAAAACTCAGACCCCAAGCCCAAAACTCAGACCTCAAGCCCAAAACTCAGACCTCAAGCCCAAAACTCAGACCCCAAGCCCAAAACTCAGACCCCAAGCCCAAAACCTAAAACCCAAGCCCAAAACTTAAAACCCAAGCCCAAAACTTAAAACCCAAGCCCAAAACTTAAAACCCAAGCCCAAAACTCAGACCTCAAGCCCAAAACTCAGACCTCAAGCCCAAAACTCAGACCTCAAGCCCAAAACTCAGACCTCAAGCCCAAAACTCAGACCTCAAGCCCAAAACTCAGACCTCAAGCCCAAAACTCAGACCTCAAGCCCAAAACTCAGACCTCAAGCCCAAAACTCAGACCTCAAGCCCAAAACTCAGACCTCAAGCCCAAAACTCAGACCTCAAGCCCAAAACCTAAAACCCAAGCCCAAAACTTAAAACCCAAGCCCAAAACTCAGACCTCAAGCCCAAAACTCAGACCTCAAGCCCAAAACTCAGACCTCAAGCCCAAAACTCAGACCTCAAGCCCAAAACTCAGACCTCAAGCCCAAAACTCAGACCTCAAGCCCAAAACTCAGACCTCAAGCCCAAAACTCAGACCTCAAGCCCAAAACTCAGACCTCAAGCCCAAAACTCAGACCTCAAGCCCAAAACTCAGACCTCAAGCCCAAAACTCAGACCTCAAGCCCAAAACTCAGACCTCAAGCCCAAAACTCAGACCTCAAGCCCAAAACTCAGACCTCAAGCCCAAAACTCAGACCTCAAGCCCAAAACTCAGACCTCAAGCCCAAAACTCAGACCTCAAGCCCAAAACTCAGACCTCAAGCCCAAAACTCAGACCTCAAGCCCAAAACTCAGACCTCAAGCCCAAAACTCAGACCTCAAGCCCAAAACTCAGACCTCAAGCCCAAAACTCAGACCTCAAGCCCAAAACTCAGACCTCAAGGCCAAAACTCAGACCTCAAGGCCAAAACTCAGACCTCAAGGCCAAAACTCAGACCTCAAGGCCAAAACTCAGACCTCAAGGCCAAAACTCAGACCTCAAGGCCAAAACTCAGACCTCAAGGCCAAAACTCAGACCTCAAGGCCAAAACTCAGACCTCAAGGCCAAAACTCAGACCTCAAGGCCAAAACTCAGACCTCAAGGCCAAAACTCAGACCCCAAGCCCAAAACTCAGACCCCAAGCCGAAAACTCAGACCCCAAGCCCAAAACCTAAAACCCAAGCCCAAAACCTAAAACCCAAGCCCAAAACCTAAAACCCAAGCCCAAAACCTAAAACCCAAGCCCAAAACCTAAAACCCAAGCCCAAAACCAAAAACCCAAGCCCAAAACTCAGACCTCAAGCCCAAAACTCAGACCTCAAGCCCAAAACTCAGACCTCAAGCCCAAAACTCAGACCTCAAGCCCAAAACTCAGACCTCAAGCCCAAAACTCAGACCTCAAGCCCAAAACTCAGACCTCAAGCCCAAAACTCAGACCTCAAGCCCAAAACTCAGACCTCAAGCCCAAAACTCAGACCTCAAGCCCAAAACTCAGACCTCAAGCCCAAAACTCAGACCCCAAGCCCAAAACCTAAAACCCAAGCCCAAAACCAAAAACCCAAGCCCAAAACCCAGACCTCAAGCCCAAAACCCAGACCTCAAGCCCAAAACTCAGACCTCAAGCCCAAAACCCAGACCTCAAGCCCAAAACTCAGACCTCAAGCCCAAAACTCAGACCTCAAGCCCAAAACTCAGACCTCAAGCCCAAAACTCAGACCTCAAGCCCAAAACTCAGACCTCAAGCCCAAAACTCAGACCTCAAGCCCAAAACTCAGACCTCAAGCCCAAAACTCAGACCTCAAGCCCAAAACTCAGACCTCAAGCCCAAAACTCAGACCTCAAGCCCAAAACTCAGACCTCAAGCCCAAAACTCAGACCTCAAGCCCAAAACTCAGACCTCAAGCCCAAAACTCAGACCTCAAGCCCAAAACTCAGACCTCAAGCCCAAAACTCAGACCTCAAGCCCAAAACTCAGACCTCAAGCCCAAAACTCAGACCTCAAGCCCAAAACTCAGACCTCAAGCCCAAAACTCAGACCTCAAGCCCAAAACTCAGACCTCAAGCCCAAAACTCAGACCTCAAGCCCAAAACTCAGACCTCAAGCCCAAAACTCAGACCTCAAGCCCAAAACTCAGACCTCAAGCCCAAAACTCAGACCTCAAGCCCAAAACTCAGACCTCAAGCCCAAAACTCAGACCTCAAGCCCAAAACTCAGACCCCAAGCCCAAAACTCAGACCCCAAGCCCAAAACCTAAAACCCAAGCCCAAAACTTAAAACCCAAGCCCAAAACTCAGTCCTCAGGCCCAAAACATAAAATCCAGGCCCAAAACCAAAAACCCAAGCCCAAAACTCAGACCTCAAGCCCAAAACTCAGACCTCAAGCCCAAAACTCAGACCTCAAGCCCAAAACTCAGACCTCAAGCCCAAAACTCAGACCTCAAGCCCAAAACTCAGACCTCAAGCCCAAAACTCAGACCTCAAGCCCAAAACTCAGACCTCAAGCCCAAAACTCAGACCTCAAGCCCAAAACTCAGACCTCAAGCCCAAAACTCAGACCTCAAGCCCAAAACTCAGACCTCAAGCCCAAAACTCAGACCTCAAGCCCAAAACTCAGACCTCAAGCCCAAAACTCAGACCTCAAGCCCAAAACTCAGACCTCAAGCCCAAAACTCAGACCTCAAGCCCAAAACTCAGACCTCAAGCCCAAAACTCAGACCTCAAGCCCAAAACTCAGACCTCAAGCCCAAAACTCAGACCTCAAGCCCAAAACTCAGACCTCAAGCCCAAAACTCAGACCTCAAGCCCAAAACTCAGACCTCAAGCCCAAAACTCAGACCTCAAGCCCAAAACTCAGACCTCAAGCCCAAAACTCAGACCTCAAGCCCAAAACTCAGACCTCAAGCCCAAAACTCAGACCTCAAGCCCAAAACTCAGACCTCAAGCCCAAAACTCAGACCTCAAGCCCAAAACTCAGACCTCAAGCCCAAAACTCAGACCTCAAGCCCAAAACTCAGACCTCAAGCCCAAAACTCAGACCCCAAGCCCAAAACTCAGACCCCAAGCCCAAAACTCAGACCCCAAGCCCAAAACTCAGACCCCAAGCCCAAAACCTAAAACCCAAGCCCAAAACTTAAAACCCAAGCCCAAAACTCAGTCCTCAGGCCCAAAACCAAAAACCTAAGCCCAAAACTCAGACCTCAAGCCCAAAACTCAGACCTCAAGCCCAAAACTCAGACCTCAAGCCCAAAACTCAGACCTCAAGCCCAAAACTCAGACCTCAAGCCCAAAACTCAGACCTCAAGCCCAAAACTCAGACCTCAAGCCCAAAACTCAGACCTCAAGCCCAAAACTCAGACCCCAAGCCCAAAACTCAGACCCCAAGCCCAAAACTCAGACCCCAAGCCCAAAACTCAGACCTCAAGCCCAAAACTCAGACCTCAAGCCCAAAACTCAGACCTCAAGCCCAAAACTCAGACCTCAAGCCCAAAACTCAGACCTCAAGCCCAAAACTCAGACCTCAAGCCCAAAACTCAGACCTCAAGCCCAAAACCTAAAACCCAAGCCCAAAACTTAAAACCCAAGCCCAAAACTCAGTCCTCAGGCCCAAAACATAAAGCCCAAGCCCAAAACTCAGACCTCAAGCCCAAAACTCAGACCTCAAGCCCAAAACTCAGACCTCAAGCCCAAAACTCAGACCTCAAGCCCAAAACTCAGACCTCAAGCCCAAAACTCAGACCTCAAGCCCAAAACTCAGACCTCAAGCCCAAAACTCAGACCTCAAGCCCAAAACTCAGACCTCAAGCCCAAAACTCAGACCTCAAGCCCAAAACTCAGACCTCAAGCCCAAAACTCAGACCTCAAGCCCAAAACTCAGACCTCAAGCCCAAAACTCAGACCTCAAGCCCAAAACTCAGACCTCAAGCCCAAAACTCAGACCTCAAGCCCAAAACTCAGACCTCAAGCCCAAAACTCAGACCTCAAGCCCAAAACTCAGACCTCAAGCCCAAAACTCAGACCTCAAGCCCAAAACTCAGACCTCAAGCCCAAAACTCAGACCTCAAGCCCAAAACTCAGACCCCAAGCCCAAAACTCAGACCTCAAGCCCAAAACTCAGACCCCAAGCCCAAAACTCAGACCCCAAGCCCAAAACCTAAAACCCAAGCCCAAAACTTAAAACCCAAGCCCAAAACTTAAAACCCAAGCCCAAAACTTAAAACCCAAGCCCAAAACTCAGACCTCAAGCCCAAAACTCAGACCTCAAGCCCAAAACTCAGACCTCAAGCCCAAAACTCAGACCTCAAGCCCAAAACTCAGACCTCAAGCCCAAAACTCAGACCTCAAGCCCAAAACTCAGACCTCAAGCCCAAAACTCAGACCTCAAGCCCAAAACTCAGACCTCAAGCCCAAAACTCAGACCTCAAGCCCAAAACCTAAAACCCAAGCCCAAAACTTAAAACCCAAGCCCAAAACTCAGACCTCAAGCCCAAAACTCAGACCTCAAGCCCAAAACTCAGACCTCAAGCCCAAAACTCAGACCTCAAGCCCAAAACTCAGACCTCAAGCCCAAAACTCAGACCTCAAGCCCAAAACTCAGACCTCAAGCCCAAAACTCAGACCTCAAGCCCAAAACTCAGACCTCAAGCCCAAAACTCAGACCTCAAGCCCAAAACTCAGACCTCAAGCCCAAAACTCAGACCTCAAGCCCAAAACTCAGACCTCAAGCCCAAAACTCAGACCTCAAGCCCAAAACTCAGACCTCAAGGCCAAAACTCAGACCTCAAGGCCAAAACTCAGACCTCAAGGCCAAAACTCAGACCTCAAGCCCAAAACTCAGACCTCAAGCCCAAAACTCAGACCTCAAGCCCAAAACTCAGACCTCAAGCCCAAAACTCAGACCTCAAGGCCAAAACTCAGACCTCAAGCCCAAAACTCAGACCTCAAGCCCAAAACTCAGACCTCAAGCCCAAAACTCAGACCCCAAGCCCAAAACTCAGACCCCAAGCCCAAAACTCAGACCCCAAGCCCAAAACTCAGACCCCAAGCCCAAAACTCAGACCTCAAGCCCAAAACCTAAAACCCAAGCCCAAAACTTAAAACCCAAGCCCAAAACTCAGTCCTCAGGCCCAAAACCAAAAACCTAAGCCCAAAACTCAGACCTCAAGCCCAAAACTCAGACCTCAAGCCCAAAACTCAGACCTCAAGCCCAAAACTCAGACCTCAAGCCCAAAACTCAGACCTCAAGCCCAAAACTCAGACCTCAAGCCCAAAACTCAGACCTCAAGCCCAAAACTCAGACCTCAAGCCCAAAACTCAGACCTCAAGCCCAAAACTCAGACCTCAAGCCCAAAACTCAGACCTCAAGCCCAAAACTCAGACCCCAAGCCCAAAACCTAAAACCCAAGCCCAAAACCCAAAACCCAAGCCCAAAACCCAGACCTCAAGCCCAAAACTCAGACCTCAAGCCCAAAACTCAGACCTCAAGCCCAAAACTCAGACCTCAAGCCCAAAACTCAGACCTCAAGCCCAAAACTCAGACCTCAAGCCCAAAACTCAGACCTCAAGCCCAAAACTCAGACCCCAAGCCCAAAACCTAAAACCCAAGCCCAAAACCCAAAACCCAAGCCCAAAACCCAGACCTCAAGCCCAAAACTCAGACCTCAAGCCCAAAACTCAGACCTCAAGCCCAAAACTCAGACCTCAAGCCCAAAACTCAGACCTCAAGCCCAAAACTCAGACCTCAAGCCCAAAACTCAGACCTCAAGCCCAAAACTCAGACCTCAAGCCCAAAACTCAGACCTCAAGGCCAAAACTCAGACCTCAAGGCCAAAACTCAGACCTCAAGGCCAAAACTCAGACCTCAAGGCCAAAACTCAGACCTCAAGGCCAAAACTCAGACCTCAAGGCCAAAACTCAGACCTCAAGGCCAAAACTCAGACCTCAAGGCCAAAACTCAGACCTCAAGCCCAAAACTCAGACCTCAAGCCCAAAACTCAGACCTCAAGCCCAAAACTCAGACCTCAAGCCCAAAACTCAGACCTCAAGCCCAAAACTCAGACCTCAAGGCCAAAACTCAGACCTCAAGGCCAAAACTCAGACCTCAAGCCCAAAACTCAGACCTCAAGCCCAAAACTCAGACCTCAAGGCCAAAACTCAGACCTCAAGCCCAAAACTCAGACCTCAAGCCCAAAACTCAGACCTCAAGCCCAAAACTCAGACCTCAAGCCCAAAACTCAGACCTCAAGCCCAAAACTCAGACCTCAAGCCCAAAACTCAGACCCCAAGCCCAAAACTCAGACCCCAAGCCCAAAACTCAGACCCCAAGCCCAAAACTCAGACCCCAAGCCCAAAACTCAGACCCCAAGCCCAAAACCTAAAACCCAAGCCCAAAACTTAAAACCCAAGCCCAAAACTCAGTCCTCAGGCCCAAAACCAAAAACCTAAGCCCAAAACTCAGACCTCAAGCCCAAAACTCAGACCTCAAGCCCAAAACTCAGACCTCAAGCCCAAAACTCAGACCTCAAGCCCAAAACTCAGACCTCAAGCCCAAAACTCAGACCTCAAGCCCAAAACTCAGACCTCAAGCCCAAAACTCAGACCTCAAGCCCAAAACTCAGACCTCAAGCCCAAAACTCAGACCTCAAGCCCAAAACTCAGACCTCAAGCCCAAAACTCAGACCCCAAGCCCAAAACTCAGACCTCAAGCCCAAAACTCAGACCTCAAGCCCAAAACTCAGACCTCAAGCCCAAAACTCAGACCTCAAGCCCAAAACTCAGACCTCAAGCCCAAAACTCAGACCTCAAGCCCAAAACTCAGACCTCAAGCCCAAAACTCAGACCTCAAGCCCAAAACTCAGACCTCAAGCCCAAAACTCAGACCTCAAGCCCAAAACTCAGACCTCAAGCCCAAAACTCAGACCTCAAGCCCAAAACTCAGACCTCAAGCCCAAAACTCAGACCTCAAGCCCAAAACTCAGACCTCAAGCCCAAAACTCAGACCCCAAGCCCAAAACTCAGACCCCAAGCCCAAAACTCAGACCCCAAGCCCAAAACTCAGACCCCAAGCCCAAAACTCAGACCCCAAGCCCAAAACTTAAAACCCAAGCCCAAAACTCAGACCTCAAGCCCAAAACTCAGACCTCAAGCCCAAAACTCAGACCTCAAGCCCAAAACTCAGACCTCAAGCCCAAAACTCAGACCTCAAGCCCAAAACTCAGACCTCAAGCCCAAAACTCAGACCTCAAGCCCAAAACTCAGACCTCAAGCCCAAAACTCAGACCTCAAGCCCAAAACTCAGACCCCAAGCCCAAAACTCAGACCCCAAGCCCAAAACCTAAAACCCAAGCCCAAAACTTAAAACCCAAGCCCAAAACTCAGACCTCAAGCCCAAAACTCAGACCTCAAGCCCAAAACTCAGACCTCAAGCCCAAAACTCAGACCTCAAGCCCAAAACTCAGACCTCAAGCCCAAAACTCAGACCTCAAGCCCAAAACTCAGACCTCAAGCCCAAAACTCAGACCTCAAGCCCAAAACTCAGACCTCAAGCCCAAAACTCAGACCTCAAGCCCAAAACTCAGACCCCAAGCCCAAAACCTAAAACCCAAGCCCAAAACCAAAAACCCAAGCCCAAAACCCAGACCTCAAGCCCAAAACCCAGACCTCAAGCCCAAAACTCAGACCTCAAGCCCAAAACTCAGACCTCAAGCCCAAAACTCAGACCTCAAGCCCAAAACTCAGACCTCAAGCCCAAAACTCAGACCTCAAGCCCAAAACTCAGACCTCAAGCCCAAAACTCAGACCTCAAGCCCAAAACTCAGACCTCAAGCCCAAAACTCAGACCTCAAGCCCAAAACTCAGACCTCAAGCCCAAAACTCAGACCTCAAGCCCAAAACTCAGACCTCAAGCCCAAAACTCAGACCTCAAGCCCAAAACTCAGACCTCAAGCCCAAAACTCAGACCTCAAGCCCAAAACTCAGACCTCAAGCCCAAAACTCAGACCTCAAGCCCAAAACTCAGACCTCAAGCCCAAAACTCAGACCTCAAGCCCAAAACTCAGACCTCAAGCCCAAAACTCAGACCTCAAGCCCAAAACTCAGACCTCAAGCCCAAAACTCAGACCTCAAGCCCAAAACTCAGACCTCAAGGCCAAAACTCAGACCTCAAGGCCAAAACTCAGACCTCAAGGCCAAAACTCAGACCTCAAGGCCAAAACTCAGACCTCAAGGCCAAAACTCAGACCTCAAGGCCAAAACTCAGACCTCAAGGCCAAAACTCAGACCTCAAGGCCAAAACTCAGACCTCAAGGCCAAAACTCAGACCTCAAGGCCAAAACTCAGACCTCAAGGCCAAAACTCAGACCTCAAGGCCAAAACTCAGACCTCAAGGCCAAAACTCAGACCTCAAGGCCAAAACTCAGACCTCAAGGCCAAAACTCAGACCTCAAGGCCAAAACTCAGACCTCAAGGCCAAAACTCAGACCCCAAGCCCAAAACTCAGACCCCAAGCCCAAAACTCAGACCCCAAGCCCAAAACTCAGACCCCAAGCCCAAAACCTAAAACCCAAGCCCAAAACCAAAAACCTAAGCCCAAAACTCAGACCTCAAGCCCAAAACTCAGACCTCAAGCCCAAAACTCAGACCTCAAGCCCAAAACTCAGACCTCAAGCCCAAAACTCAGACCTCAAGCCCAAAACTCAGACCTCAAGCCCAAAACTCAGACCTCAAGCCCAAAACTCAGACCTCAAGCCCAAAACTCAGACCTCAAGCCCAAAACTCAGACCTCAAGCCCAAAACTCAGACCTCAAGCCCAAAACTCAGACCTCAAGCCCAAAACTCAGACCTCAAGCCCAAAACTCAGACCTCAAGCCCAAAACTCAGACCTCAAGCCCAAAACTCAGACCTCAAGCCCAAAACTCAGACCTCAAGCCCAAAACTCAGACCTCAAGCCCAAAACTCAGACCTCAAGCCCAAAACTCAGACCTCAAGCCCAAAACTCAGACCTCAAGCCCAAAACTCAGACCTCAAGCCCAAAACTCAGACCTCAAGCCCAAAACTCAGACCTCAAGCCCAAAACTCAGACCTCAAGCCCAAAACTCAGACCTCAAGCCCAAAACTCAGACCTCAAGCCCAAAACTCAGACCTCAAGCCCAAAACTCAGACCTCAAGCCCAAAACTCAGACCTCAAGCCCAAAACTCAGACCTCAAGCCCAAAACTCAGACCTCAAGCCCAAAACTCAGACCTCAAGCCCAAAACTCAGACCTCAAGCCCAAAACTCAGACCTCAAGCCCAAAACTCAGACCTCAAGCCCAAAACTCAGACCTCAAGCCCAAAACTCAGACCTCAAGCCCAAAACTCAGACCTCAAGCCCAAAACTCAGACCTCAAGCCCAAAACTCAGACCTCAAGCCCAAAACTCAGACCTCAAGCCCAAAACTCAGACCTCAAGCCCAAAACTCAGACCTCAAGCCCAAAACTCAGACCTCAAGCCCAAAACTCAGACCTCAAGCCCAAAACTCAGACCTCAAGCCCAAAACTCAGACCTCAAGCCCAAAACTCAGACCTCAAGCCCAAAACTCAGACCTCAAGCCCAAAACTCAGACCTCAAGCCCAAAACTCAGACCTCAAGCCCAAAACTCAGACCTCAAGCCCAAAACTCAGACCTCAAGCCCAAAACCTAAAACCCAAGCCCAAAACTTAAAACCCAAGCCCAAAACTCAAAACCCAAGCCCAAAACTCAGACCTCAAGCCCAAAACTCAGACCCCAAGCCCAAAACTCAGACCCCAAGCCCAAAACTCAGACCCCAAGCCCAAAACCTAAAACCCAAGCCCAAAACTTAAAACCCAAGCCCAAAACTCAGTCCTCAGGCCCAAAACATAAAATCCAGGCCCAAAACCAAAAACCCAAGCCCAAAACTCAGACCTCAAGCCCAAAACTCAGACCTCAAGCCCAAAACTCAGACCTCAAGCCCAAAACTCAGACCTCAAGCCCAAAACTCAGACCTCAAGCCCAAAACTCAGACCTCAAGCCCAAAACTCAGACCTCAAGCCCAAAACTCAGACCTCAAGCCCAAAACTCAGACCTCAAGCCCAAAACTCAGACCTCAAGCCCAAAACTCAGACCTCAAGCCCAAAACTCAGACCTCAAGCCCAAAACTCAGACCTCAAGCCCAAAACTCAGACCTCAAGCCCAAAACTCAGACCTCAAGCCCAAAACTCAGACCTCAAGCCCAAAACTCAGACCTCAAGCCCAAAACTCAGACCTCAAGCCCAAAACTCAGACCTCAAGCCCAAAACTCAGACCTCAAGCCCAAAACTCAGACCTCAAGCCCAAAACTCAGACCTCAAGCCCAAAACTCAGACCTCAAGCCCAAAACTCAGACCTCAAGCCCAAAACTCAGACCTCAAGCCCAAAACTCAGACCTCAAGCCCAAAACTCAGACCTCAAGCCCAAAACTCAGACCTCAAGCCCAAAACTCAGACCTCAAGGCCAAAACTCAGACCTCAAGGCCAAAACTCAGACCTCAAGGCCAAAACTCAGACCTCAAGGCCAAAACTCAGACCTCAAGGCCAAAACTCAGACCTCAAGGCCAAAACTCAGACCTCAAGGCCAAAACTCAGACCTCAAGCCCAAAACTCAGACCTCAAGCCCAAAACTCAGACCTCAAGCCCAAAACTCAGACCCCAAGCCCAAAACTCAGACCCCAAGCCCAAAACTCAGACCCCAAGCCCAAAACTCAGACCCCAAGCCCAAAACCTAAAACCCAAGCCCAAAACTTAAAACCCAAGCCCAAAACTCAGTCCTCAGGCCAAAAACCAAAAACCTAAGCCCAAAACTCAGACCTCAAGCCCAAAACTCAGACCTCAAGCCCAAAACTCAGACCTCAAGCCCAAAACTCAGACCTCAAGCCCAAAACTCAGACCTCAAGCCCAAAACTCAGACCTCAAGCCCAAAACTCAGACCTCAAGCCCAAAACTCAGACCTCAAGCCCAAAACTCAGACCTCAAGCCCAAAACTCAGACCTCAAGCCCAAAACTCAGACCTCAAGCCCAAAACTCAGACCTCAAGCCCAAAACTCAGACCTCAAGCCCAAAACTCAGACCTCAAGCCCAAAACTCAGACCTCAAGCCCAAAACTTAAAACCCAAGCCCAAAACTCAGTCCTCAGGCCCAAAACTCAGACCTCAAGCCCAAAACTCAGACCTCAAGCCCAAAACTCAGACCTCAAGCCCAAAACTCAGACCTCAAGCCCAAAACTCAGACCTCAAGCCCAAAACTCAGACCTCAAGCCCAAAACTCAGACCTCAAGCCCAAAACTCAGACCTCAAGCCCAAAACTCAGACCTCAAGCCCAAAACTCAGTCCTCAAGCCCAAAACTCAGTCCTCAAGCCCAAAACTCAGTCCTCAGGCCCAAAACTCAGACCTCAAGCCCAAAACTCAGACCTCAAGCCCAAAACTCAGACCTCAAGCCCAAAACTCAGACCTCAAGCCCAAAACTCAGACCTCAAGCCCAAAACTCAGACCTCAAGCCCAAAACTCAGACCTCAAGCCCAAAACTCAGACCTCAAGCCCAAAACTCAGACCTCAAGCCCAAAACTCAGACCTCAAGCCCAAAACTCAGACCTCAAGCCCAAAACTCAGACCTCAAGCCCAAAACTCAGACCTCAAGCCCAAAACTCAGACCTCAAGCCCAAAACTCAGACCTCAAGCCCAAAACTCAGACCTCAAGCCCAAAACTCAGACCTCAAGCCCAAAACTCAGACCTCAAGCCCAAAACTCAGACCTCAAGCCCAAAACTCAGACCTCAAGCCCAAAACTCAGACCTCAAGCCCAAAACTCAGACCTCAAGCCCAAAACTCAGACCTCAAGCCCAAAACTCAGACCTCAAGCCCAAAACTCAGACCTCAAGCCCAAAACTCAGACCTCAAGCCCAAAACTCAGACCTCAAGCCCAAAACTCAGACCTCAAGCCCAAAACTCAGACCTCAAGCCCAAAACTCAGACCTCAAGCCCAAAACTCAGACCTCAAGCCCAAAACTCAGACCTCAAGCCCAAAACTCAGACCTCAAGCCCAAAACTCAGACCTCAAGCCCAAAACTCAGACCTCAAGCCCAAAACTCAGACCTCAAGCCCAAAACTCAGACCTCAAGCCCAAAACTCAGACCTCAAGCCCAAAACTCAGACCTCAAGCCCAAAACTCAGACCCCAAGCCCAAAACTCAGACCCCAAGCCCAAAACTCAGACCCCAAGCCCAAAACTCAGACCCCAAGCCCAAAACCTAAAACCCAAGCCCAAAACTTAAAACCCAAGCCCAAAACTCAAAACCCAAGCCCAAAACCTAAAACCCAAGCCCAAAACCTAAAACCCAAGCCCAAAACCTAAAACCCAAGCCCAAAACCTAAAACCCAAGCCCAAAACCTAAAACCCAAGCCCAAAACCTAAAACCCAAGCCCAAAACCTAAAACCCAAGCCCAAAACATAAAACCCAAGCCCAAAACCTAAAACCCAAGCTCAAAACCTAAAACCCAAGCCCAAAACCTAAAACCCAAGCCCAAAACCTAAAACCCAAGCCCAAAACTCAGTCCTCAGGCCCAAAACATAAAACCCAGGCCCAAAACCTAAACCCCAAGCCCAAACCTCAGACCCCAAGCCCAAACCTCAGACCCCAAGCCCAAACCTCAGACCCCAAGCCCAAACCTCAGACCCCAAGCCCAAACCTCAGACCCCAAGCCCAAACCTCAGACCCCAAGCCCAAACCTCAGACCCCAAGCCCAAACCTCAGACCCCAAGCCCAAACCTCAGACCCCAAGCCCAAACCTCAGACCCCAAGCCCAAACCTCAGACCCCAAGCCCAAACCTCAGACCCCAAGCCCAAACCTCAGACCCCAAGCCCAAACCTCAGACCCCAAGCCCAAACCTCAGACCCCAAGCCCAAACCTCAGACCCCAAGCCCAAACCTCAGACCCCAAGCCCAAACCTCAGACCCCAAGCCCAAACCTCAGACCCCAAGCCCAAACCTCAGACCCCAAGCCCAAAACTCAGACCTCAAGCCCAAAACTCAGACCCCAAGCCCAAAACTCAGACCTCAAGCCCAAAACTCAGACCTCAAGCCCAAAACTCAGACCCCAAGCCCAAAACTCAGACCCCAAACCCAAAACCTAAAACCCAAGCCCAAAACTTAAAACCCAAGCCCAAAACTCAGTCCTCAGGCCCAAAACATAAAATCCAGGCCCAAAACCAAAAACCCAAGCCCAAAACTCAGACCTCAAGCCCAAAACTCAGACCTCAAGCCCAAAACTCAGACCGCAAGCCCAAAACTCAGACCGCAAGCCCAAAACTCAGACCGCAAGCCCAAAACTCAGACCGCAAGCCCAAAACTCAGACCGCAAGCCCAAAACTCAGACCTCAAGCCCAAAACTCAGACCTCAAGCCCAAAACTCAGACCTCAAGCCCAAAACTCAGACCTCAAGCCCAAAACTCAGACCCCAAGCCCAAAACTCAGACCCCAAGCCCAAAACTCAGACCCCAAGCCCAAAACTCAGACCCCAAGCCCAAAACTCAGACCCCAAGCCCAAAACTCAGACCCCAAGCCCAAAACTCAGACCCCAAGCCCAAAACTCAGACCCCAAGCCCAAAACTCAGACCTCAAGCCCAAAACTCAGACCTCAAGCCCAAAACTCAGACCTCAAGCCCAAAACTCAGACCTCAAGCCCAAAACTCAGACCTCAAGCCCAAAACTCAGACCTCAAGCCCAAAACTCAGACCTCAAGCCCAAAACTCAGACCTCAAGCCCAAAACTCAGACCTCAAGCCCAAAACTCAGACCTCAAGCCCAAAACTCAGACCTCAAGCCCAAAACTCAGACCTCAAGCCCAAAACTCAGACCTCAAGCCCAAAACTCAGACCTCAAGCCCAAAACTCAGACCTCAAGCCCAAAACTCAGACCTCAAGCCCAAAACTCAGACCTCAAGCCCAAAACTCAGACCTCAAGCCCAAAACTCAGACCTCAAGCCCAAAACTCAGACCTCAAGCCCAAAACTCAGACCTCAAGCCCAAAACTCAGACCTCAAGCCCAAAACTCAGACCTCAAGCCCAAAACTCAGACCTCAAGCCCAAAACTCAGACCTCAAGCCCAAAACTCAGACCTCAAGCCCAAAACTCAGACCTCAAGCCCAAAACTCAGACCTCAAGCCCAAAACTCAGACCTCAAGCCCAAAACTCAGACCTCAAGCCCAAAACTCAGACCTCAAGCCCAAAACTCAGACCTCAAGCCCAAAACTCAGACCTCAAGCCCAAAACTCAGACCTCAAGCCCAAAACTCAGACCTCAAGCCCAAAACTCAGACCTCAAGCCCAAAACTCAGACCTCAAGCCCAAAACTCAGACCTCAAGCCCAAAACTCAGACCTCAAGCCCAAAACTCAGACCTCAAGCCCAAAACTCAGACCTCAAGCCCAAAACTCAGACCTCAAGCCCAAAACTCAGACCTCAAGCCCAAAACTCAGACCCCAAGCCCAAAACTCAGACCCCAAGCCCAAAACTCAGACCCCAAGCCCAAAACTCAGACCCCAAGCCCAAAACCTAAAACCCAAGCCCAAAACTTAAAACCCAAGCCCAAAACTCAGTCCTCAGGCCCAAAACATAAAATCCAGGCCCAAAACCAAAAACCCAAGCCCAAAACTCAGACCTCAAGCCCAAAACTCAGACCTCAAGCCCAAAACTCAGACCTCAAGCCCAAAACTCAGACCTCAAGCCCAAAACTCAGACCTCAAGCCCAAAACTCAGACCTCAAGCCCAAAACTCAGACCTCAAGCCCAAAACTCAGACCTCAAGCCCAAAACTCAGACCTCAAGCCCAAAACTCAGACCTCAAGCCCAAAACTCAGACCTCAAGCCCAAAACTCAGACCTCAAGCCCAAAACTCAGACCCCAAGCCCAAAACCTAAAACCCAATCCCAAAACCAAAAACCCAAGCCCAAAACCCAGACCTCAAGCCCAAAACCCAGACCTCAAGCCCAAAACCCAGACCTCAAGCCCAAAACTCAGACCTCAAGCCCAAAACTCAGACCTCAAGCCCAAAACTCAGACCTCAAGCCCAAAACTCAGACCTCAAGCCCAAAACTCAGACCTCAAGCCCAAAACTCAGACCTCAAGCCCAAAACTCAGACCTCAAGCCCAAAACTCAGACCTCAAGCCCAAAACTCAGACCTCAAGCCCAAAACTCAGACCCCAAGCCCAAAACTCAGACCCCAAGCCCAAAACCTAAAACCCAAGCCCAAAACTTAAAACCCAAGCCCAAAACTCAGTCCTCAGGCCCAAAACCAAAAACCTAAGCCCAAAACTCAGACCTCAAGCCCAAAACTCAGACCTCAAGCCCAAAACTCAGACCTCAAGCCCAAAACTCAGACCTCAAGCCCAAAACTCAGACCTCAAGCCCAAAACTCAGACCTCAAGCCCAAAACTCAGACCTCAAGCCCAAAACTCAGACCTCAAGCCCAAAACTCAGACCTCAAGCCCAAAACTCAGACCTCAAGCCCAAAACTCAGACCTCAAGCCCAAAACTCAGACCTCAAGCCCAAAACTCAGACCTCAAGCCCAAAACTCAGACCTCAAGCCCAAAACTCAGACCTCAAGCCCAAAACTCAGACCTCACGCCCAAAACTCAGACCTCACGCCCAAAACTCAGACCTCACGCCCAAAACTCAGACCTCACGCCCAAAACTCAGACCTCACGCCCAAAACTCAGACCTCACGCCCAAAACTCAGACCTCACGCCCAAAACTCAGACCTCACGCCCAAAACTCAGACCTCACGCCCAAAACTCAGACCTCACGCCCAAAACTCAGACCCCAAGCCCAAAACCTAAAACCCAAGCCCAAAACCTAAAACCCAAGCCCAAAACTTAAAACCCAAGCCCAAAACATAAAATCCAGGCCCAAAACCAAAAACCCAAGCCCAAAACTCAGACCTCAAGCCCAAAACTCAGACCTCAAGCCCAAAACTCAGACCTCAAGCCCAAAACTCAGACCTCAAGCCCAAAACTCAGACCTCAAGCCCAAAACTCAGACCTCAAGCCCAAAACTCAGACCTCAAGCCCAAAACTCAGACCTCAAGCCCAAAACTCAGACCTCAAGCCCAAAACTCAGACCTCAAGCCCAAAACTCAGACCTCAAGCCCAAAACTCAGACCTCAAGCCCAAAACTCAGACCTCAAGCCCAAAACCTAAAACCCAAGCCCAAAACTTAAAACCCAAGCCCAAAACTCAGTCCTCAGGCCCAAAACATAAAATCCAGGCTCAAAACCAAAAACCCAAGCCCAAAACTCAGACCTCAAGCCCAAAACTCAGACCTCAAGCCCAAAACTCAGACCTCAAGCCCAAAACTCAGACCTCAAGCCCAAAACTCAGACCTCAAGCCCAAAACTCAGACCTCAAGCCCAAAACTCAGACCTCAAGCCCAAAACTCAGACCTCAAGCCCAAAACTCAGACCTCAAGCCCAAAACTCAGACCTCAAGCCCAAAACTCAGACCTCAAGCCCAAAACTCAGACCTCAAGCCCAAAACTCAGACCTCAAGCCCAAAACTCAGACCTCAAGCCCAAAACTCAGACCTCAAGCCCAAAACTCAGACCTCAAGCCCAAAACTCAGACCTCAAGCCCAAAACTCAGACCTCAAGCCCAAAACTCAGACCTCAAGCCCAAAACTCAGACCTCAAGCCCAAAACTCAGACCTCAAGCCCAAAACTCAGACCTCAAGCCCAAAACTCAGACCTCAAGCCCAAAACTCAGACCTCAAGCCCAAAACTCAGACCTCAAGCCCAAAACTCAGACCTCAAGCCCAAAACTCAGACCTCAAGCCCAAAACTCAGACCTCAAGCCCAAAACTCAGACCTCAAGCCCAAAACTCAGACCTCAAGCCCAAAACTCAGACCTCAAGCCCAAAACTCAGACCTCAAGCCCAAAACTCAGACCTCAAGCCCAAAACTCAGACCTCAAGCCCAAAACTCAGACCTCAAGCCCAAAACTCAGACCTCAAGCCCAAAACTCAGACCTCAAGCCCAAAACTCAGACCTCAGGCCCAAAACTCAGACCTCAAGCCCAAAACTCAGACCTCAGGCCCAAAACTCAGACCTCAGGCCCAAAACTCAGACCTCAGGCCCAAAACTCAGACCTCAGGCCCAAAACTCAGACCTCAGGCCCAAAACTCAGTCCTCAGGCCCAAAACTCAGTCCTCAGGCCCAAAACTCAGTCCTCAGGCCCAAAACTCAGTCCTCAGGCCCAAAACTCAGTCCTCAGGCCCAAAACTCAGTCCTCAGGCCCAAAACTCAGTCCTCAGGCCCAAAACTCAGACCTCAAGCCCAAAACTCAGACCTCAAGCCCAAAACTCAGACCTCAAGCCCAAAACTCAGACCTCAAGCCCAAAACTCAGACCTCAAGCCCAAAACTCAGACCTCAAGCCCAAAACTCAGACCTCAAGCCCAAAACTCAGACCTCAAGCCCAAAACTCAGACCTCAAGCCCAAAACTCAGACCTCAAGCCCAAAACTCAGACCTCAAGCCCAAAACTCAGACCTCAAGCCCAAAACTCAGACCTCAAGCCCAAAACTTAAAACCCAAGCCCAAAACTCAGTCCTCAAGCCCAAAACTCAGACCTCAAGCCCAAAACTCAGACCTCAAGCCCAAAACTCAGACCTCAAGCCCAAAACTCAGACCTCAAGCCCAAAACTCAGACCTCAAGCCCAAAACTCAGACCTCAAGCCCAAAACTCAGACCTCAAGCCCAAAACTCAGACCTCAAGCCCAAAACTCAGACCTCAAGCCCAAAACTCAGACCTCAAGCCCAAAACTCAGACCTCAAGCCCAAAACTCAGACCTCAAGCCCAAAACTCAGACCTCAAGCCCAAAACTCAGACCTCAAGCCCAAAACTCAGACCTCAAGCCCAAAACTCAGACCTCAAGCCCAAAACTCAGACCTCAAGCCCAAAACTCAGACCTCAAGCCCAAAACTCAGACCCCAAGCCCAAAACTCAGACCCCAAGCCCAAAACTCAGACCCCAAGCCCAAAACCTAAAACCCAAGCCCAAAACTTAAAACCCAAGCCCAAAACTCAGTCCTCAGGCCCAAAACATAAAATCCAGGCCCAAAACCAAAAACCCAAGCCCAAACCTCAGACCTCAAGCCCAAACCTCAGACCTCAAGCCCAAACCTCAGACCTCAAGCCCAAACCTCAGACCTCAAGCCCAAACCTCAGACCTCAAGCCCAAACCTCAGACCTCAAGCCCAAACCTCAGACCTCAAGCCCAAACCTCAGACCTCAAGCCCAAACCTCAGACCTCAAGCCCAAACCTCAGACCTCAAGCCCAAACCTCAGACCTCAAGCCCAAACCTCAGACCTCAAGCCCAAACCTCAGACCTCAAGCCCAAACCTCAGACCTCAAGCCCAAACCTCAGACCTCAAGCCCAAACCTCAGACCTCAAGCCCAAACCTCAGACCTCAAGCCCAAACCTCAGACCTCAAGCCCAAACCTCAGACCTCAAGCCCAAACCTCAGACCTCAAGCCCAAACCTCAGACCTCAAGCCCAAAACTCAGACCTCAAGCCCAAAACTCAGACCTCAAGCCCAAAACTCAGACCTCAAGCCCAAAACTCAGACCTCAAGCCCAAAACTCAGACCTCAAGCCCAAAACTCAGACCTCAAGCCCAAAACTCAGACCTCAAGCCCAAAACCTAAAACCCAAGCCCAAAACCTAAAACCCAAGCCCAAAACTTAAAACCCAAGCCCAAAACTCAGTCCTCAGACCCAAAACATAAAACCCAGGCCCAAAACCTAAAACCCAAGCCCAAAACCTAAAACCCAAGCCCAAAACCTAAAACCCAAGCCCAAAACTCAGTCCTCAGGCCCAAAACCTAAAACCCAAGCCCAAAACCTAAAACCCAAGCCCAAAACCTAAAACCCAAGCCCAAAACCTAAAACCCAAGCCCAAAACCTAAAACCCAAGCCCAAAACCTAAAACCCAAGCCCAAAACCTAAAACCCAAGCCCAAAACCTAAAACCCAAGCCCAAAACCTAAAACCCAAGCCCAAAACCTAAAACCCAAGCCCAAAACCTAAAACCCAAGCCCAAAACTCAGTCCTCAGGCCCAAAACATAAAACCCAGGCCCAAAACCCAAAACCCAAGTCCAAAACTCAGTCCTCAGGCCCAAAACCTAAACCCCAAGCCCAAACCTCAGACCCCAAGCCCAAACCTCAGACCCCAAGCCCAAACCTCAGACCCCAAGCCCAAAACTCAGACCCCAAGCCCAAACCTCAGACCCCAAGCCCAAACCTCAGACCCCAAGCCCAAACCTCAGACCCCAAGCCCAAACCTCAGACCCCAAGCCCAAACCTCAGACCCCAAGCCCAAACCTCAGACCCCAAGCCCAAACCTCAGACCTCAAGCCCAAAACTCAGACCTCAAGCCCAAAACTCAGACCTCAAGCCCAAAACTCAGACCTCAAGCCCAAAACTCAGACCCCAAGCCCAAAACTCAGACCCCAAGCCCAAAACTCAGACCCCAAGCCCAAAACTCAGACCCCAAGCCCAAAACCTAAAACCCAAGCCCAAAACTTAAAACCCAAGCCCAAAACTCAGACCTCAGGCCCAAAACATAAAATCCAGGCCCAAAACCAAAAACCCAAGCCCAAAACTCAGACCTCAAGCCCAAAACTCAGACCTCAAGCCCAAAACTCAGACCTCAAGCCCAAAACTCAGACCTCAAGCCCAAAACTCAGACCTCAAGCCCAAAACTCAGACCTCAAGCCCAAAACTCAGACCTCAAGCCCAAAACTCAGACCTCAAGCCCAAAACTCAGACCTCAAGCCCAAAACTCAGACCTCAAGCCCAAAACTCAGACCTCAAGCCCAAAACTCAGACCTCAAGCCCAAAACTCAGACCTCAAGCCCAAAACTCAGACCTCAAGCCCAAAACTCAGACCTCAAGCCCAAAACTCAGACCTCAAGCCCAAAACTCAGACCTCAAGCCCAAAACTCAGACCTCAAGCCCAAAACTCAGACCTCAAGCCCAAAACTCAGACCTCAAGCCCAAAACTCAGACCTCAAGCCCAAAACTCAGACCTCAAGCCCAAAACTCAGACCTCAAGCCCAAAACTCAGACCTCAAGCCCAAAACTCAGACCTCAAGCCCAAAACTCAGACCTCAAGCCCAAAACTCAGACCTCAAGCCCAAAACTCAGACCTCAAGCCCAAAACTCAGACCTCAAGCCCAAAACCTAAAACCCAAGCCCAAAACCTAAAACCCAAGCCCAAAACTTAAAACCCAAGCCCAAAACTCAGTCCTCAGGCCCAAAACTCAGTCCTCAGGCCCAAAACTCAGACCTCAAGCCCAAAACTCAGACCTCAAGCCCAAAACTCAGACCTCAAGCCCAAAACTCAGACCTCAAGCCCAAAACTCAGACCTCAAGCCCAAAACTCAGACCTCAAGCCCAAAACTCAGACCTCAAGCCCAAAACTCAGACCTCAAGCCCAAAACTCAGACCTCAAGCCCAAAACTCAGACCTCAAGCCCAAAACTCAGACCTCAAGCCCAAAACTCAGACCTCAAGCCCAAAACTCAGACCTCAAGCCCAAAACTCAGACCTCAAGCCCAAAACTCAGACCTCAAGCCCAAAACTCAGACCTCAAGCCCAAAACTCAGACCTCAAGCCCAAAACTCAGACCTCAAGCCCAAAACTCAGACCTCAAGCCCAAAACTCAGACCTCAAGCCCAAAACTCAGACCTCAAGCCCAAAACTCAGACCTCAAGCCCAAAACTCAGACCTCAAGCCCAAAACCTAAAACCCAAGCCCAAAACTTAAAACCCAAGCCCAAAACTCAGTCCTCAAGCCCAAAACCTAAAACCCAAGCCCAAAACTTAAAACCCAAGCCCAAAACTCAGTCCTCAGGCCCAAAACCAAAAACCCAAGCCCAAAACTCAGACCTCAAGCCCAAAACTCAGACCTCAAGCCCAAAACTCAGACCTCAAGCCCAAAACTCAGACCTCAAGCCCAAAACTCAGACCTCAAGCCCAAAACTCAGACCTCAAGCCCAAAACTCAGACCTCAAGCCCAAAACTCAGACCTCAAGCCCAAAACTCAGACCTCAAGCCCAAAACTCAGACCTCAAGCCCAAAACTCAGACCTCAAGCCCAAAACTCAGACCTCAAGCCCAAAACTCAGACCTCAAGCCCAAAACTCAGACCTCAAGCCCAAAACTCAGACCTCAAGCCCAAAACTCAGACCTCAAGCCCAAAACTCAGACCTCAAGCCCAAAACTCAGACCTCAAGCCCAAAACTCAGACCTCAAGCCCAAAACTCAGACCTCAAGCCCAAAACTCAGACCTCAAGCCCAAAACTCAGACCTCAAGCCCAAAACTCAGACCTCAAGCCCAAAACTCAGACCTCAAGCCCAAAACTCAGACCTCAAGCCCAAAACTCAGACCTCAAGCCCAAAACTCAGACCTCAAGCCCAAAACTCAGACCTCAAGCCCAAAACTCAGACCTCAAGCCCAAAACTCAGACCTCAAGCCCAAAACTCAGACCTCAAGCCCAAAACTCAGACCTCAAGCCCAAAACTCAGACCTCAAGCCCAAAACTCAGACCTCAAGCCCAAAACTCAGACCTCAAGCCCAAAACTCAGACCTCAAGCCCAAAACTCAGACCTCAAGCCCAAAACTCAGACCTCAAGCCCAAAACCTAAAACCCAAGCCCAAAACCTAAAACCCAAGCCCAAAACTTAAAACCCAAGCCCAAAACTCAGTCCTCAGGCCCAAAACTCAGTCCTCAGGCCCAAAACTCAGTCCTCAGGCCCAAAACTCAGTCCTCAGGCCCAAAACTCAGACCTCAAGCCCAAAACTCAGTCCTCAAGCCCAAAACTCAGACCTCAAGCCCAAAACTCAGACCTCAAGCCCAAAACTCAGACCTCAAGCCCAAAACTCAGACCTCAAGCCCAAAACTCAGACCTCAAGCCCAAAACTCAGACCTCAAGCCCAAAACTCAGACCTCAAGCCCAAAACTCAGACCTCAAGCCCAAAACTCAGACCTCAAGCCCAAAACTCAGACCTCAAGCCCAAAACTCAGACCTCAAGCCCAAAACTCAGACCTCAAGCCCAAAACTCAGACCTCAAGCCCAAAACTCAGACCTCAAGCCCAAAACTCAGACCTCAAGCCCAAAACTCAGACCTCAAGCCCAAAACCTAAAACCCAAGCCCAAAACTTAAAACCCAAGCCCAAAACTCAGTCCTCAGGCCCAAAACCAAAAACCCAAGCCCAAAACCTCAGACCTCAAGCCCAAAACTCAGACCTCAAGCCCAAAACTCAGACCTCAAGCCCAAAACTCAGACCTCAAGCCCAAAACTCAGACCTCAAGCCCAAAACTCAGACCTCAAGCCCAAAACTCAGACCTCAAGCCCAAAACTCAGACCTCAAGCCCAAAACTCAGACCTCAAGCCCAAAACTCAGACCTCAAGCCCAAAACTCAGACCTCAAGCCCAAAACTCAGACCTCAAGCCCAAAACTCAGACCTCAAGCCCAAAACTCAGACCTCAAGCCCAAAACTCAGACCTCAAGCCCAAAACTCAGACCTCAAGCCCAAAACTCAGACCTCAAGCCCAAAACTCAGACCTCAAGCCCAAAACCTAAAACCCAAGCCCAAAACTTAAAACCCAAGCCCAAAACTCAGTCCTCAGGCCCAAAACCAAAAACCCAAGCCCAAAACTCAGACCTCAAGCCCAAAACTCAGACCTCAAGCCCAAAACTCAGACCTCAAGCCCAAAACTCAGACCTCAAGCCCAAAACTCAGACCTCAAGCCCAAAACTCAGACCTCAAGCCCAAAACTCAGACCTCAAGCCCAAAACCTCAGACCTCAAGCCCAAAACTCAGACCTCAAGCCCAAAACTCAGACCTCAAGCCCAAAACTCAGACCTCAAGCCCAAAACTCAGACCTCAAGCCCAAAACTCAGACCTCAAGCCCAAAACTCAGACCTCAAGCCCAAAACTCAGACCTCAAGCCCAAAACTCAGACCTCAAGCCCAAAACTCAGACCTCAAGCCCAAAACTCAGACCTCAAGCCCAAAACTCAGACCTCAAGCCCAAAACTCAGACCTCAAGCCCAAAACTCAGACCTCAAGCCCAAAACTCAGACCTCAAGCCCAAAACTCAGACCTCAAGCCCAAAACTCAGACCTCAAGCCCAAAACTCAGACCTCAAGCCCAAAACTCAGACCTCAAGCCCAAAACTCAGACCTCAAGCCCAAAACTCAGACCTCAAGCCCAAAACTCAGACCTCAAGCCCAAAACTCAGACCTCAAGCCCAAAACTCAGACCTCAAGCCCAAAACTCAGACCTCAAGCCCAAAACTCAGACCTCAAGCCCAAAACTCAGACCTCAAGCCCAAAACTCAGACCTCAAGCCCAAAACTCAGACCTCAAGCCCAAAACTCAGACCTCAAGCCCAAAACTCAGACCCCAAGCCCAAAACTCAGACCCCAAGCCCAAAACCTAAAACCCAAGCCCAAAACTTAAAACCCAAGCCCAAAACTCAGTCCTCAGGCCCAAAACCAAAAACCCAAGCCCAAAACTCAGACCTCAAGCCCAAAACTCAGACCTCAAGCCCAAAACTCAGACCTCAAGCCCAAAACTCAGACCTCAAGCCCAAAACTCAGACCTCAAGCCCAAAACTCAGACCTCAAGCCCAAAACTCAGACCTCAAGCCCAAAACTCAGACCTCAAGCCCAAAACTCAGACCTCAAGCCCAAAACTCAGACCTCAAGCCCAAAACTCAGACCTCAAGCCCAAAACTCAGACCTCAAGCCCAAAACTCAGACCTCAAGCCCAAAACTCAGACCTCAAGCCCAAAACTCAGACCTCAAGCCCAAAACTCAGACCTCAAGCCCAAAACTCAGACCTCAAGCCCAAAACTCAGACCTCAAGCCCAAAACTCAGACCTCAAGCCCAAAACTCAGACCTCAAGCCCAAAACTCAGACCTCAAGCCCAAAACTCAGACCTCAAGCCCAAAACTCAGACCTCAAGCCCAAAACTCAGACCTCAAGCCCAAAACTCAGACCTCAAGCCCAAAACTCAGACCTCAAGCCCAAAACTCAGACCTCAAGCCCAAAACTCAGACCTCAAGCCCAAAACTCAGACCTCAAGCCCAAAACTCAGACCTCAAGCCCAAAACTCAGACCTCAAGCCCAAAACTCAGACCTCAAGCCCAAAACTCAGACCTCAAGCCCAAAACTCAGACCTCAAGCCCAAAACTCAGACCTCAAGCCCAAAACTCAGACCTCAAGCCCAAAACTCAGACCTCAAGCCCAAAACTCAGACCTCAAGCCCAAAACCTAAAACCCAAGCCCAAAACTTAAAACCCAAGCCCAAAACTCAGTCCTCAGGCCCAAAACCAAAAACCCAAGCCCAAAACTCAGACCTCAAGCCCAAAACTCAGACCTCAAGCCCAAAACTCAGACCTCAAGCCCAAAACTCAGACCTCAAGCCCAAAACTCAGACCTCAAGCCCAAAACTCAGACCTCAAGCCCAAAACTCAGACCTCAAGCCCAAAACTCAGACCTCAAGCCCAAAACTCAGACCTCAAGCCCAAAACTCAGACCTCAAGCCCAAAACTCAGACCTCAAGCCCAAAACTCAGACCTCAAGCCCAAAACTCAGACCTCAAGCCCAAAACTCAGACCTCAAGCCCAAAACTCAGACCTCAAGCCCAAAACTCAGACCTCAAGCCCAAAACTCAGACCTCAAGCCCAAAACTCAGACCTCAAGCCCAAAACTCAGACCTCAAGCCCAAAACTCAGACCTCAAGCCCAAAACTCAGACCTCAAGCCCAAAACTCAGACCTCAAGCCCAAAACTCAGACCTCAAGCCCAAAACTCAGACCTCAAGCCCAAAACTCAGACCTCAAGCCCAAAACTCAGACCTCAAGCCCAAAACTCAGACCTCAAGCCCAAAACTCAGACCTCAAGCCCAAAACTCAGACCTCAAGCCCAAAACTCAGACCTCAAGCCCAAAACTCAGACCTCAAGCCCAAAACTCAGACCTCAAGCCCAAAACTCAGACCTCAAGCCCAAAACTCAGACCTCAAGCCCAAAACTCAGACCTCAAGCCCAAAACTCAGACCTCAAGCCCAAAACTCAGACCTCAAGCCCAAAACTCAGACCTCAAGCCCAAAACTCAGACCTCAAGCCCAAAACTCAGACCTCAAGCCCAAAACTCAGACCTCAAGCCCAAAACTCAGACCTCAAGCCCAAAACTCAGACCTCAAGCCCAAAACTCAGACCTCAAGCCCAAAACTCAGACCTCAAGCCCAAAACTCAGACCTCAAGCCCAAAACTCAGACCTCAAGCCCAAAACTCAGACCTCAAGCCCAAAACTCAGACCTCAAGCCCAAAACTCAGACCTCAAGCCCAAAACTCAGACCTCAAGCCCAAAACTCAGACCTCAAGCCCAAAACTCAGACCTCAAGCCCAAAACTCAGACCTCAAGCCCAAAACTCAGACCTCAAGCCCAAAACTCAGACCTCAAGCCCAAAACTCAGACCTCAAGCCCAAAACTCAGACCTCAAGCCCAAAACTCAGACCTCAAGCCCAAAACTCAGACCTCAAGCCCAAAACTCAGACCTCAAGCCCAAAACTCAGACCCCAAGCCCAAAACTCAGACCCCAAGCCCAAAACCTAAAACCCAAGCCCAAAACTTAAAACCCAAGCCCAAAACTCAGTCCTCAGGCCCAAAACCAAAAACCCAAGCCCAAAACTCAGACCTCAAGCCCAAAACTCAGACCTCAAGCCCAAAACTCAGACCTCAAGCCCAAAACTCAGACCTCAAGCCCAAAACTCAGACCTCAAGCCCAAAACTCAGACCTCAAGCCCAAAACTCAGACCTCAAGCCCAAAACTCAGACCTCAAGCCCAAAACTCAGACCTCAAGCCCAAAACTCAGACCTCAAGCCCAAAACTCAGACCTCAAGCCCAAAACTCAGACCTCAAGCCCAAAACTCAGACCTCAAGCCCAAAACTCAGACCTCAAGCCCAAAACTCAGACCTCAAGCCCAAAACTCAGACCTCAAGCCCAAAACTCAGACCTCAAGCCCAAAACTCAGACCTCAAGCCCAAAACTCAGACCTCAAGCCCAAAACTCAGACCTCAAGCCCAAAACTCAGACCTCAAGCCCAAAACTCAGACCTCAAGCCCAAAACTCAGACCTCAAGCCCAAAACTCAGACCTCAAGCCCAAAACTCAGACCTCAAGCCCAAAACTCAGACCTCAAGCCCAAAACTCAGACCTCAAGCCCAAAACTCAGACCTCAAGCCCAAAACTCAGACCTCAAGCCCAAAACTCAGACCTCAAGCCCAAAACTCAGACCTCAAGCCCAAAACTCAGACCTCAAGCCCAAAACTCAGACCTCAAGCCCAAAACTCAGACCTCAAGCCCAAAACTCAGACCTCAAGCCCAAAACTCAGACCCCAAGCCCAAAACCTAAAACCCAAGCCCAAAACTTAAAACCCAAGCCCAAAACTCAGTCCTCAGGCCCAAAACCAAAAACCCAAGCCCAAAACTCAGACCTCAAGCCCAAAACTCAGACCTCAAGCCCAAAACTCAGACCTCAAGCCCAAAACTCAGACCTCAAGCCCAAAACTCAGACCTCAAGCCCAAAACTCAGACCTCAAGCCCAAAACTCAGACCTCAAGCCCAAAACTCAGACCTCAAGCCCAAAACTCAGACCTCAAGCCCAAAACTCAGACCTCAAGCCCAAAACTCAGACCTCAAGCCCAAAACTCAGACCTCAAGCCCAAAACTCAGACCTCAAGCCCAAAACTCAGACCTCAAGCCCAAACCTCAGACCCCAAGCCCAAACCTCAGACCCCAAGCCCAAACCTCAGACCCCAAGCCCAAACCTCAGACCCCAAGCCCAAACCTCAGACCTCAAGCCCAAAACTCAGACCTCAAGCCCAAAACTCAGACCTCAAGCCCAAAACTCAGACCTCAAGCCCAAAACTCAGACCTCAAGCCCAAAACTCAGACCTCAAGCCCAAAACTCAGACCTCAAGCCCAAAACTCAGACCTCAAGCCCAAAACTCAGACCTCAAGCCCAAAACTCAGACCTCAAGCCCAAAACTCAGACCTCAAGCCCAAAACTCAGACCTCAAGCCCAAAACTCAGACCTCAAGCCCAAAACTCAGACCTCAAGCCCAAAACTCAGACCTCAAGCCCAAAACTCAGACCTCAAGCCCAAAACTCAGACCTCAAGCCCAAAACTCAGACCTCAAGCCCAAAACTCAGACCTCAAGCCCAAAACTCAGACCTCAAGCCCAAAACTCAGACCTCAAGCCCAAAACTCAGACCTCAAGCCCAAAACTCAGACCTCAAGCCCAAAACTCAGACCTCAAGCCCAAAACTCAGACCTCAAGCCCAAAACTCAGACCTCAAGCCCAAAACTCAGACCTCAAGCCCAAAACTCAGACCTCAAGCCCAAAACTCAGACCTCAAGCCCAAAACTCAGACCTCAAGCCCAAAACTCAGACCTCAAGCCCAAAACTCAGACCTCAAGCCCAAAACTCAGACCTCAAGCCCAAAACTCAGACCTCAAGCCCAAAACTCAGACCTCAAGCCCAAAACTCAGACCTCAAGCCCAAAACTCAGACCTCAAGCCCAAAACTCAGACCTCAAGCCCAAAACTCAGACCTCAAGCCCAAAACTCAGACCCCAAGCCCAAAACTCAGACCCCAAGCCCAAAACTCAGACCCCAAGCCCAAAACTCAGACCCCAAGCCCAAAACTCAGACCCCAAGCCCAAAACTCAGACCCCAAGCCCAAAACTCAGACCCCAAGCCCAAAACTCAGACCCCAAGCCCAAAACTCAGACCCCAAGCCCAAAACTCAGACCCCAAGCCCAAAACTCAGACCCCAAGCCCAAAACTCAGACCCCAAGCCCAAAACTCAGACCCCAAGCCCAAAACTCAGACCCCAAGCCCAAAACTCAGACCCCAAGCCCAAAACTCAGACCCCAAGCCCAAAACTCAGACCCCAAGCCCAAAACTCAGACCCCAAGCCCAAAACTCAGACCCCAAGCCCAAAACTCAGACCCCAAGCCCAAAACTCAGACCCCAAGCCCAAAACTCAGACCCCAAGCCCAAAACTCAGACCCCAAGCCCAAAACTCAGACCTCAAGCCCAAAACTCAGACCTCAAGCCCAAAACTCAGACCTCAAGCCCAAAACTCAGACCTCAAGCCCAAAACTCAGACCTCAAGCCCAAAACTCAGACCCCAAGCCCAAAACCTAAAACCCAAGCCCAAAACCTAAAACCCAAGCCCAAAACTTAAAACCCAAGCCCAAAACTCAGTCCTCAGGCCCAAAACCAAAAACCCAAGCCCAAAACTCAGACCTCAAGCCCAAAACTCAGACCTCAAGCCCAAAACTCAGACCTCAAGCCCAAAACTCAGACCTCAAGCCCAAAACTCAGACCTCAAGCCCAAAACTCAGACCTCAAGCCCAAAACTCAGACCTCAAGCCCAAAACTCAGACCTCAAGCCCAAAACTCAGACCTCAAGCCCAAAACTCAGACCTCAAGCCCAAAACTCAGACCTCAAGCCCAAAACTCAGACCTCAAGCCCAAAACTCAGACCTCAAGCCCAAAACTCAGACCTCAAGCCCAAAACTCAGACCTCAAGCCCAAAACTCAGACCTCAAGCCCAAAACTCAGACCTCAAGCCCAAAACTCAGACCTCAAGCCCAAAACTCAGACCTCAAGCCCAAAACTCAGACCTCAAGCCCAAAACTCAGACCTCAAGCCCAAAACTCAGACCTCAAGCCCAAAACTCAGACCTCAAGCCCAAAACTCAGACCTCAAGCCCAAAACTCAGACCTCAAGCCCAAAACTCAGACCTCAAGCCCAAAACTCAGACCTCAAGCCCAAAACTCAGACCTCAAGCCCAAAACTCAGACCTCAAGCCCAAAACTCAGACCTCAAGCCCAAAACTCAGACCTCAAGCCCAAAACTCAGACCTCAAGCCCAAAACTCAGACCTCAAGCCCAAAACTCAGACCCCAAGCCCAAAACCTAAAACCCAAGCCCAAAACTTAAAACCCAAGCCCAAAACTCAGTCCTCAGGCCCAAAACCAAAAACCCAAGCCCAAAACTCAGACCTCAAGCCCAAAACTCAGACCTCAAGCCCAAAACTCAGACCTCAAGCCCAAAACTCAGACCTCAAGCCCAAAACTCAGACCTCAAGCCCAAAACTCAGACCTCAAGCCCAAAACTCAGACCTCAAGCCCAAAACTCAGACCTCAAGCCCAAAACTCAGACCTCAAGCCCAAAACTCAGACCTCAAGCCCAAAACTCAGACCTCAAGCCCAAAACTCAGACCTCAAGCCCAAAACTCAGACCTCAAGCCCAAAACTCAGACCTCAAGCCCAAAACTCAGACCTCAAGCCCAAAACTCAGACCTCAAGCCCAAAACTCAGACCTCAAGCCCAAAACTCAGACCTCAAGCCCAAAACTCAGACCTCAAGCCCAAAACTCAGACCTCAAGCCCAAAACTCAGACCCCAAGCCCAAAACTCAGACCCCAAGCCCAAAACTCAGACCCCAAGCCCAAAACTCAGACCCCAAGCCCAAAACTCAGACCCCAAGCCCAAACCTCAGACCCCAAGCCCAAACCTCAGACCCCAAGCCCAAAACTCAGACCTCAAGCCCAAAACTCAGACCTCAAGCCCAAAACTCAGACCCCAAGCCCAAAACTCAGACCCCAAGCCCAAAACTCAGACCCCAAGCCCAAACCTCAGACCCCAAGCCCAAACCTCAGACCCCAAGCCCAAACCTCAGACCTCAAGCCCAAAACTCAGACCTCAAGCCCAAAACTCAGACCTCAAGCCCAAAACTCAGACCTCAAGCCCAAAACTCAGACCTCAAGCCCAAAACTCAGACCTCAAGCCCAAAACTCAGACCTCAAGCCCAAAACTCAGACCTCAAGCCCAAAACTCAGACCTCAAGCCCAAAACTCAGACCTCAAGCCCAAAACTCAGACCTCAAGCCCAAAACTCAGACCTCAAGCCCAAAACTCAGACCTCAAGCCCAAAACTCAGACCTCAAGCCCAAAACTCAGACCTCAAGCCCAAAACTCAGACCTCAAGCCCAAAACTCAGACCTCAAGCCCAAAACTCAGACCTCAAGCCCAAAACTCAGACCTCAAGCCCAAAACTCAGACCTCAAGCCCAAAACTCAGACCTCAAGCCCAAAACTCAGACCTCAAGCCCAAAACTCAGACCTCAAGCCCAAAACTCAGACCTCAAGCCCAAAACTCAGACCTCAAGCCCAAAACTCAGACCTCAAGCCCAAAACTCAGACCTCAAGCCCAAAACTCAGACCTCAAGCCCAAAACTCAGACCCCAAGCCCAAAACTCAGACCCCAAGCCCAAAACTCAGACCCCAAGCCCAAAACTCAGACCCCAAGCCCAAAACTCAGACCCCAAGCCCAAAACTCAGACCCCAAGCCCAAAACTCAGACCCCAAGCCCAAAACTCAGACCCCAAGCCCAAAACTCAGACCCCAAGCCCAAAACTCAGACCCCAAGCCCAAAACTCAGACCCCAAGCCCAAAACTCAGACCCCAAGCCCAAAACTCAGACCCCAAGCCCAAAACTCAGACCCCAAGCCCAAAACTCAGACCCCAAGCCCAAAACTCAGACCCCAAGCCCAAAACTCAGACCCCAAGCCCAAAACTCAGACCCCAAGCCCAAAACTCAGACCCCAAGCCCAAAACTCAGACCCCAAGCCCAAAACTCAGACCCCAAGCCCAAAACTCAGACCCCAAGCCCAAAACTCAGACCCCAAGCCCAAAACTCAGACCCCAAGCCCAAAACTCAGACCCCAAGCCCAAAACTCAGACCCCAAGCCCAAAACTCAGACCCCAAGCCCAAAACTCAGACCCCAAGCCCAAAACTCAGACCCCAAGCCCAAAACTCAGACCCCAAGCCCAAAACTCAGACCCCAAGCCCAAAACTCAGACCCCAAGCCCAAAACTCAGACCCCAAGCCCAAAACTCAGACCCCAAGCCCAAAACTCAGACCCCAAGCCCAAAACTCAGACCCCAAGCCCAAAACTCAGACCCCAAGCCCAAAACTCAGACCCCAAGCCCAAAACTCAGACCCCAAGCCCAAAACTCAGACCCCAAGCCCAAAACTCAGACCCCAAGCCCAAAACTCAGACCCCAAGCCCAAAACTCAGACCCCAAGCCCAAAACTCAGACCCCAAGCCCAAAACTCAGACCCCAAGCCCAAAACTCAGACCCCAAGCCCAAAACTCAGACCCCAAGCCCAAAACTCAGACCCCAAGCCCAAAACTCAGACCCCAAGCCCAAAACTCAGACCCCAAGCCCAAAACTCAGACCCCAAGCCCAAAACTCAGACCCCAAGCCCAAAACTCAGACCCCAAGCCCAAAACTCAGACCCCAAGCCCAA